>NC_057797.1:304172156-304514731 GCF_018294505.1 Triticum aestivum
CGAGGGGGAGGAGCTGGAGAGGAAAGGGGGTGTCTGGGGGTTTCGGGGGAGAGAGGGAGGGCGATCCACGACGTCACCGGGCGAGGGGAGTGGCGAGGCGGCGAGCAGGTGCGTGGCGCGTGCTGCGGTCGCCGTCGGGCACCTGCCTGCCTGCCTGGCCGGCAAGCAGCTCGCTGGAGCGGCGCTGGGCTGGGCCGGCAGGTGGGCCGGGTGCTGGCGCCAGGTAAGTTTTTCTATTTTTCTCTGTTTTCTATTTTTTTAATACTTCTGCAACTTTGTTGAATTAATAAAAATACTTAGGCAACTCCTAAAATCACCAAACTACTCCTGGTCCATAGTTGGATTATTTCCAACATGAAACATTTTAGTTTGGAGATATTTGAGCATTTAAATATTTTATATAATTTTAAATGCCCAAATTCAAATATTTATGATTTAATTCACAAACCCTAAGATGGCCTAGGAAAATGTGCATCACTTTTGGCAGAGGTTCTGAACCAAGACAAAAATGATGGGCATTTTAGAAGGGCATTTCAGGTTCATTGAAAAAGTTTTTAGTAAACCCTAGTTGGTTTCAGAGGGGGCTGGGGGTTCTGTCATCCCCATTTCAGGTTTCTGATGAAAGAGTAAATATGACGCAACACTCTAATGCATGAACTAGCTAGGGTGTGACACTCACGTTCCCAGGTGGCTTCACGGTCACAATGGTGTAACCATTTAACTTTCATGAATTTGATTGACTTGTTGCGAGTTTTGCGCTCGGTTTCTTCAGGAATGGCAACGGGATGCTCATGATAAGACAAATCTTTTTGGATATCAATCTCTTCGAAGTTGATAGTGTGCTCAGGCGTCTTGAAGCACTTGCAAAGCTGTGGCACGTGAAACACATCATGCACATTTGCAAAGTTGGATGGAAGCTCGAGTTAATAGGCGAGGTCACCTCTGTTGCCAATGTTCTTGAAAGGACCCACATATCTCGGAGCAAGCTTCCCTTTGATACCGAAGCGTCGAGTACCTTTCATTGGAGAGACGTGGAGGTAGACATGGTCTGCGATCTCGAAAGCCAAGTCACGGTGCTTACTATCATAGTAACTCTTCTGTCACAATTGCGAGGCTTTGAGGTTTTCATGGATGACTTTACACATTTCATCAACTTCTGTGATCAAGTCGTTGTAAAGAAGTTGGCGTTCCCCAGTCTCAGACCAACTGAGAGGAGTACGACACTTTCTGCCATAAAGAATTTCGAATGGGGCCTTGCCCGAACTTGCTTGGAAGCTGTTGTTGTAGGAGAACTCGGCATATGGAAGACAATCTTCCCACTTCATACCGAAAGAGATGACATAAGCCCTGAGCATGTCTTCGAGGATTTGATTGACATGCTCGACTTGGCCACTTGTTTGAGGATGAAAGGCCGTGCCGAAGCGAATGTTGGTGCCCATGGCCTTCTGGAAGGAGTCCCATAACTTAGATGTGAAAATGCTTCTGCGGTCTGAAGATATCAATTGCGGAATGCCGTGCAACGAGACAATTCTGGAGGTGTATAGCTATGCCAACTCAGCTGCTATGATAGATTCTTTGATTGGAAGGAAATGAGCCACTTTTGTAAGCTTGTCAATGACCACAAAAATAGCATCATTCCCATGCTTGGACTTAGGAAATCCAATAATGAAGTCCATTTCGATATGGTCAAACTTCCATTCTGGAATAGCAAGAGTATGGAGGAGACCAGCTGGTCGTTGGTGTTCTTCTTTCACCCTTCGGCAGCCATCACATTCATTCACGAATTGTGCAATCTCTCGCTTCATTCGAGTCCACCAATATGACTGCTTGAGGTCATGGTACATCTTCGAATTGCCCGGATGAATGGACAGAAGAGAATTGCGCGCTTCCTTCATTATGACCTTCCTTAGATCACCTTTAGGAACCACAATTTGGTCCTCGAAGAATAAAGTGTCTCTGTCATCAATGCGATAGCACTTGTATTTGGATAAGCCCTTGGCAATACCATGTTTCACCTTCTTCACCATGGTATCAAGGATTTGTGCCTCACGAATTTGATCTTCCGAAGTTGGAGTGACTTGAAGGCTGGCAAGAAAACCTTGAGGAACAACTTGGAGGTTGAGCTTGCGGAAAGCTTCACAAAGATCTGGTTGGAATGGCTTGAGAATTAAGCTTTTGCAATAAGCCTTTCTGCTCAAAGCATCTGCAATCACATTCGCCTTGCCTGGAGTATATTCAATACTTGGATTGCACTCTTGAATCATTTCGACCCAATGAGTTTGCCTGAGGTTAAGGTTGGGTTGAGTGAAGATATACTTGAGGCTCTTGTGATCGGTGAAAATGTCCACTTGCCTTCCCAACAAGAGATGTCTCCATGTTATTAATGCATGGACAACTGCCGCCAACTCAAGATCGTGAGTGGAGTAGTCCTTTCGTTGGGCTTCAATTGACGAGAGGTATAGGCCACAACTTTCTTCTCTTTCATTAACACAGCGCCCGGACCTTGCAAAGAGGCATCACAGAATACTCCATATGGCTTGGATTCATCAGGAGGAGTTAAGACAGGAGCTGAGACTAGATTCTCTTTGAGAGTGTTGAAAGAAACCTCACACTCAGGTGTCCAGACATACTTGACATGCTTCTATAGGAGGTTGGAAAGAGGCTTTGCAATCTTTGAGAAATCCAAAACGAATCTTCAACAATAGCTTGCAAGTCCAAGAAAACCGCGGAGCTGCTTGATGATACGTCTCCAATGTATCTATAATTTTTGATTGTTCCATGCTATTATATTATCTGTTTTGGATATTTAATGGGCTTTAATTTACCTTTTTATATTATTTTGGGACTAACCTACTAACCAAAGGCCCAATGCAAATTGCTGTTTTTTGCCTATTTCAGTGTTTCAAAGAAAAGGAATATCAAACGGAATCCAAACGGAATGAAACCTTCGAGAGAGTTATTTTTGGAACAAACGTGATCCAGGAGACTTGGAGTGGCCGTCAAGAAAGAAGCGGGGAGGCCACGAGGCAGGGGGCGCCCAGGGGGCAGGCGCGCCCCCACCCTAGTGGGCCCCTCACAGCTCCACCGATGTACTTCTTCCTCCTATATACACCCATATACCCCGAAAACATCCAGGAGCACCACGAAACCCTATTTCCACCGCCGCAACCTTCTGTACCCATGAGATCCCATCTTGGGGCCTTTTCCGGCACTCTGCCGGAGGGGGAATCGATCATGGAGGGTTTCTATATCAACACATAGCCTCTCCGATGATGTGTGAGTAGTTTACCACAGACCTTCGGGTCCATAGTTATTGGCTAGATGGCTTCTTCTCTCTCTTTGGATCTCAATACAGAGTTCTCCTCGATTCTCTTGGAGATCTATTCGATGTAATTCTTTTTGCGGTGTGTTTGTCGAGATCCAGTGAATTGTGGGTTTATGATCAAGATTATCTATGAACAATATTTGATTCTTCTCTAAAATCTTTTATGCATGATTTAAATATCTTCGCAAGTCTCTTCGAATTATCAGTTTGGTTTGGCCTACTAGATTGATCGTTCTTGCAATGGGAGAAGTGCTTAGCTTTGGGTTCAATCTTGCGGTGTCCTTTCCCAGTGACAGCAGGGGCAGCAAGGCACGTATTGTATTGTTGCCATCGAGGATAAAAAGATGGGGTTTATATCATATTGCTTGAGTTTATCCCTCTACATCATGTCATCTTGCCTAATGCGTTACTCTGTTCTTATGAACTTAATACTCTAGATGCATGCTGGATAGTAGTCGATGTGTGGAGTAATAGTAGTAGATGCAGAATCGTTTCGGTCTACTTGTCGCGGATGTGATGCCTATATACATGATCATGCCTAGATATTGTCATAACTATTCACTTTTCTATCGATTGCTCGACAGTAATTTGTTCACCCACAGTAGAAATTTCTATCTTGAGAGAAGCCACTAGTGAAACCTATGGCCCCCGGGTCTATCTTCCATCATATTATTTTCCTATCAATTTTCTATTTCTATTTGCAAATTTTATTTTCCAATCTATACAACAAAAATACCAAAAATATTTATCTTATTATCTCTATCAGTTCTCACTCTCGTAAGTGACCGTGAAGGGATTGGCAACCCCTTTATCATGTTGGTTGCGAGGTTCTTATTTGTTTGTGTAGGTACTAGGTGACTTGTGTGCTATCTCCTACTGGATTGATACCTTGGTTCTCAAAACTGAGGGAAATACTTACGCTACTGTGTTGCATCACCCTTTCCTCTTCAAGGGAAAACCAACGCAAGCTCAAGAGGTAGCAAGAAGGATTTCTGGCGCCGTTGCCGGGGAGGTTGCATCAAGTCAATACATACCAAGTACCCATCACAAACTCTTATCCCTCACATTACATTATTTGCCATTTGCCTCTCATTTTCCTCTCCCCCACTTCACTTTTGCCATTTTATTCGCCTTCTTCCCGTATATATCTTTGTTTGTGTTTCCATGTGCCTTCCATTTGCTTGCATCTTTGCTTGCTAAAAATCTATTGATATGGATCCACTTAAAGTGTTCTGCTTGGATCATCTTTGATCCTTATGCGCTCGTGCTGAAACCCCAACTAGCCTAGTTGATGGGAAATCTTTAGATGAGCATGCTCATTTTGTGCGTCACCGTTTTTCTGAAAAAGGGAGACTTTTGTGGGATCAAATAAACATATTGCTGTGTTATGCTTGGAATCTTTGTGAAATTTATGATTTTACTTGTTGCTCTAAGAACCCTAAAAAATACCTCCCCTACGTATGTGAGTTTAATGATAATGAAATCTTATCTTCTTATGCAAAGGGTGTTTATAGTTACTACGATATCGAACAAATTGAAGAATTTGTTGCTTTTAAGGGTGCTTATGAAGTTGCTTCTTTGATTGAAAAGTATGATATTACTCTCTACGAATCTGAAAATTTTGACATACTTAAATATTGCTATGAAAACTATGCTCGTAATGTCTATGTCAAAGAATTTATTGAAAGAATGACCGATATGCATGAATCTATAGATAATTATGATTCCGATGATTTGATTGAAATATCCCTTGATGAACATGATGCTTGCTATTCTTTTGGCCATGATGCCAATATTTATGAAGATGAATTTGCTATAGTTCATTATGTTAAACATGATATCGTTGCTATTGCACCCATACTTGATAGTTCCTTCGATGAAAATCATGATTGCAATGATGTTACCATAAATTATATTCATGTAAATTGTGCTAATTATATGCAAAACCCTAAGCTTGGGGAAGCTAGTTTTGCTATGTCCTCTACTTGTTGCAATGATCATGATTGGGGTGATTCTTCTTATGATCTTGAAAATTTATTTAAGCCCCATGATGAATATGAGATTGATGATAATGTTTGCAATAATATTGAAAGTGGGTTTGGAAGAGTGTCAACTTTAGATCCCATATGTTTGGAGAATGTTTAATCTTATGAATTTTTTGATAAAAGTGGGTTTGGAGAGGTCATGACTTTAGTTAATGTTAATCCCACTATTTTGGAAGAGTGTCAACTTTGCATGCATGTGGATTGTGTTGAAAATATTTTATGTGATAGATATTTTGTTGAATTTTCTTATGATCCCACATGTAATTATTATGAGAGAGGAAAATATGGCTGTAGAAATTTTCATGTTACTAAATTACCTCTCGTTATGTTGAGATTTCTATTGTTTCTTTCCTCTTCCTTGCATATGCTAGTTTTTGCTTGCTATGATAATTTGTTTGCCTATAAGATGCCTATGCATAGGAAGTATGTTATACTTAGATGTGTTTGTCACATGTTTCATGATGCTCTCTTTGCGCTTCAATTCTTGTCTTTCATGTGAGCATCATCAAAATTATTAATGCCTAGCTAGGGGTGTTAACCGACAGCGCTTGTTGGGAGGCAACCCAATTTTATTTTTGTTTCTTTTTTGTTCCTGTTTAGTAATAAATAATTCATCTAGCTTATGTTTATATGTGGTTTTATGCTTTTAATTAGTGTTTCTGCCAAGCAGAACCTTCGGGAAGACTTTGGGGAAGTTTATGTGATCTTGCTTTGAAAAAAACAGAAACTTTAGCGCTCACGAGATTTGCTGCCATTTTTCACTGGAGAGTGTGATTAGGTTGATTATTTTTGCAGATGATTAATAGACAAATTACTCACGTCCACCAGTTTATTTCATAATTTTTGGGGTTACAGAAGTATTCGAAACCTACAGATTACTACAGACTGTTCTGTTTTTGACAGATTCTGTTTTTCGCGTGTTGTTTGCTTGTTTTGATGAATCTATGGCTAGTATCGGGGGGTATGAACCATAGAGAAGTTGGAATACAGTAGTTTTAACACCAATATAAATACATAATGAGTTCATTACAGTACCTTGAAGTGGTGGTTTGTTTTCTTATACTAACGGAGCTCATGAGATTTTATGTTGAAGTTTTGTGTTGTGAAGTTTTCAAGTTTTGGGTAAAGATTTGATGGATTTTGGAACAAGGAGTGGGAAGAGCCTAAGCTTGGGGATTCCCGAGGCACCCCAAGGTAAAATTCAAGGACATCCAAAAGCCTAAGCTTGGGGATACCCCGGAAGGCATCCCCTCTTTCGTCTTCGTCCATCGGTAACTTACTTGAGGCTATATTTTTATTCACCACATGATATGCGTTTTGCTTGGAGTGTCTTGTATGATTTGAGTCTTTGCTTTTTAGTTTACCACAATCATCCTTTCTGTACACACCTTTTGGGAGAGACACACATGAATTGGAATTTATTAGAATACTCTATGTGCTTCACTTATATCTTTTGAGCTAGATAATTTTGCTCTAGTGCTTCACTTATATCTTTTTAGAGCACGATGGTGGTTTTATTTTATAGAAATTATTGATATCTCATGATTCACTTATATTATTTTGAGGGTCCTTTAGAACAGCATGGTAATTTGCTTTGGTTATAAATTAGTGCTAATATGATAGGCATCCAGGATGGGTATAATAAAAACTATCATAGAAAGTGCCTTGAATACTATGAGAAGTTTGATACTTGATGATTGTTTTGAGATATGAAGATGGTGATATTAGAGTCATGCTAGTTGAGTAGTTGTGAATTTTAGAAATACTTGTGTTAAAGTTTGTTATTTCCGTAGCATGCACGTATGGTGAACCGTTATGTGATGAAGTCGGAGCATGATTTATTTATTGACTGTATTCCTTATGAGTGGCGGTCGGGGATGAGCGATGGTCTTTTACTACCAATCTATCCCCCTAGGAGCATGCATGTAGTACTTTGTTTCGGTAACTAATAGATTTTTGCAATAAGTATGTGAGTTCTTTATGACTAATGTTGAGTCCATGGATTATACGCACTCTCACCCTTCCACCATTGCTAGCCTCTCTAGTACCGCGCAACTCTTGCTGATACCATAAACCCACCATATACTTTCCTCAGAACAGCCACCGTACCTACCTATTATGGCATTTCCATAGCCATTCTAAGATATATTGCCATGCAACCTACCATCGTTCCGTTTATTATGACATGCTTCATCATTGTCATATTGCTTTGCATGATCATGTAGCTGACATCGTATTTGTGGCAAAGCCACCTTCATAATTCTTTCATACATGTCACTCATGAGTCATTGCACATCTCGGTACACCGCCGGAGGCATTTACATAGAGTCATATTTTGTTCTAAGTATCTAGTTGTAATTCTTGAGTTGTAAGTAAATAAAAGTGTGATGATCATCATTATTAGAGCATTGTCCCAAGTGAGGAAAGGATGGTGGAGACTATGATTCCCCCACAAGTCGGGATGAGACTCCGGACGAAAAAAATAGACCATAAAAAATAAAAAGAGAAAAAGGCCCAAATAAAAAAATGAGAGAAAAAGAGAGAAGGGACAATGTTACTATCCTTTTTCCACACTTGTGCTTTAAAGTAGCACCATGATCTTCATGATAGAGAGTCTCCTATGTTGTCACTTTCATATACTAGTGGGGATTTCACATTATAGAACTTGGCTTGTATATTCCAATGATGGTGATGCGGAGCATCCCACGTTCATCCCCATGTACACTCCGACTACTCTCCAAGTCCCAAGAGGACATATGACGAGACCTCGCACATACGCCATTGGACACAAGGTGAACTCGCTCCTCTCCAAACTTTTGCTTTCTACATGTGAGACATGGCTTCTACCTCCAACGCGTGTGCTATGCCTGATCAGGTACTTAGAGGAAATCCTCGGAGCCACCACATCCAACGGACGAGCTAGCGAGGACGCCAAGTACAAGGACCAAGAGAAGAAGCTGCCCAAAGTCTTCAACCACTGGACGACCGGGCAACGCCGGACGTCCGACGCCTGGGCACTCATCCAGCAAGAAGGGCCAGCCAACGGAAGCTATAGCGGCCGGACGTCCGACAAGTACTGCACGTCCGACACACTCCAGCGACCGGATGCCCGACCGTCTCCGGAAATCCGGCGCCACCTCAACCGAGCCAAAACGCCGGACGTCCGACAAGTACCGGACGACCGGACCCTCGCGTGCCACCGGACGCCCGATACCCGTCGGACGACCGGCGCCTGTCTGTGCATAGAGATCCGGCCCGAGGCCCATGTATCCCCCACTTACCCCTTCGTGTCCCTAGACTATATATACTCCTCCACCTCCTCCTAGTTAGGGTTAGCGTTATGTTAGCTCATATGTGAGGTAGAGCTTCGCTCATCCATACGGATCTACTCCTTGAGAGAGACCGCGACCCCTCTTCGGAGAAGATCCATGTTGGATTCAACACCTCGTCATGGAGAAGACACGAAGACCTCCTCACGGCGAAGAACCGGTTACCCTTTGTATCGTCCCTTATTGATCGTGGATCTTGTATCTCTCTTTGTGTTTCGAGGATCTAGCATATGTGTGACTTAATCTTGTTGGTTTTAGTGTTTCTCTTGTGTTTCCCCTCGTGATTCCCCTCGTGTTCTTCGTGTTCTTTGCAGAATCCACTGCTTTCGTGAAAGATCGGCCATTTAGGGTTCCACCCTACATCAGACGGGCTTCCTCAAAATGCCCTAGGTCTTCGTGAGAAAGCGAGTTGGATGCACACCCACTTAGTTTCATTTGTTGAGCTTTCATACACTTATAGCTCTAGTGCATCCGTTGCATGGCAATCCCTACTCACTCACATTGATATCTATTAATGGGAATCTCCATAGCCAGTTGATACGCCTAGTTGATGTGAGACTATCTTCTCCTTTGTCTTCTCCACAACCACCATTCTATTCCACCTATAGTGATATATCCATGGCTCACGCTCATATATTGCGTGAAGATTGAATTTTTTTAGAACATCAAAAGTATGAAACAATTGCTTGGCTTGTCATCGGGGTTGTGCATGATTTAAATATTTTGTGTGGTGAAGATGGAGCATAGCCAGACTATATGATTTTGTAGGGATAACTTTCTTTGGCCTTGTTATTTTGAGAAGACATGATTGCTTTATTAGTATGCTTGAAGTATTATTATTTTTATGTCAACATTAAACTTTTGTCTTGAATCTTTTGGATCTGAACATTCATGCCACAATAAAGAAAATTACATTGAGAATTATGCTAGGTAGCATTCCACATCAAAAATTCTCTTTTTATCATTTACCTACTCGAGGACAAGCAGGAATTAACCTTGGGGATGCTTGATACGTCTCCAAGGTATCTATAATTTTTGATTGTTCCATGCTATTATATTATCTGTTTTGGATGTTTAATGGGCTTTAATTTAATTTTTTATATTATTTTTGGGACTAACCTACTAACCAAAGGCCCAGTGCAAATTGCTGTTTTTTTTGCCTATTTCAGTGTTTCACAGAAAAGGAATATCAAACGGAATCCAAACAGAATGAAACCTTTGGGAGAGTTATTTTTGGAACAAGCGTGATCTAGGAGACTTGGGGTGGCCGTCAAGAAAGAAGCGAGGAGACCACGAGGCAGGGGGGCGCACCCAGGGGGGCAGGCGCGCCCCCACCCTTGTGGGCCCCTCGCGGCTCCACCAACGTACTTCTTCCTCCTATATATACCCATATACCCCAAAAACATCCAAGAGCACCACGAAACCCTATTTCCACTGCCGCAACCTTCTGTACCCGTGAGATCCCATCTTGGGGCCTTTTTCGGCGCTCCGCCGGAGGGGGAATCGATCACGGAGGGCTTCTACATCAACACCATACCCTCTCCAATGATGTGTGAGTAGTTTACCACAGACCTTCGATTCCATAGTTATTAGCTAGATGGCTTCTTCTCTCTCTTTGGATCTCAATACAAAGTTATCCTCGATTCTCTTAGAGATCTATTCGATGTAGTTCTTTTTGCGGTGTGTTTGTCGAGATCTGATGAATTGTGGGTTTATGATCAAGATTATCTATGAACAATATTTGATTCATCTCTGAAATCTTTTATGCATGATTTAAATATCTTTGCAAGTCTCTTTGAATTATCAGTTTGGTTTGGCCTACTAGATTGATCGCTCTTGTAATGGGAGAAGTGCTTAGCTTTGGGTTCAATCTTGCGGTGTCCTTTCCCAGTGACAGCAGGGACAACAAGGCACGTATTGTATTGTTGCCATCGAGGATAAAAAGATGGGGTTTATATCATATTTCTTGAGTTTATCCCTCTACATCATGTCATCTTGCCTAATGCGTTACTCTGATCTTATGAACTTAATACTCTAGATACATGCTCGATAGCGGTTGATGTGTGGAGTAATAGTAGTAGATGCAGAATCGTTTCGGTCTACTTGTCACGAACGTGATGCCTATATACATGATCATGCCTAGATATTCTCATAACTATTCGCTTTTCTATCAATTGCTCGACAGTAATTTGTTCACCCACAGTAGAAATTGCTATCTTGAGAGAAGCCACTAGTGAAACCTATGGCCCCCAGGTCTATCTTCCATCATATTATTGTCCTATCAATTTGCTATTTCTATTCTGCAATCTTTATTTTCCAATCTATACAACAAAAATACCAAAAATATTTATCTTATTATCTCTATCAGATCTCACTCTCGTAAGTGACCGTGAAGGGATTGACAACCCCTTTATTGCATTGGTTGAGAGGTTCTTGTTTGTTTGTGCAGGTACTAGGTGACTTGTGTGCTATCTCCTACTGGATTGATACCTTGGTTCTCAAAACTGAGGGAAATACTCATGCTACTGTGCTGCATCACCCTTTCCTCTTCAAGGGTAAACCAACGCTAGCTCAAGAGGTAGCACTTGACATTCTGAGGAGGATCCCGATTCACAATTGCCGAAACCTTCTCCGGATTAACAGCAATGCCCTTGGAGGAGATGATATGACCAAGGTAAAGAACTTCATCAAGCCAAAACTCACATTTGGAAAACTTCGCATAGAATTGATACTCTCTGAGCTTGTTGAGCACTGTCGGTGTCAAAACCGGCGGATCTCGGGTAGGGGGCCTCGAACTGTGCGTCTAGGCCGGATGGTAACAGGAGGCAGGGGACATGAAGTTTTACCCAGGTTCGGTCCCTCTTGACGGAGGTAAAACCCTACGTCCTGCTTGATTAATATTGATGATATGGGTAGTACAAGAGTAGATCTACCACGAGATCAGAGAGGCTAAACCCTAGAAGCTAGCCTATGGTATGATTGTTGTTGTGTATGTTTTCCTACGAACTAAAACCCTTCGGTTTATATAGACACCAGAGAGGGTTAGGGTTACACAAAGTCGGTTACAATGGTAGGGGATCTGCATATCCATATCGCCAAGCTTGCCTTCCACGCCAAGGAAAGTCCCTTCCAG
This sequence comes from Triticum aestivum, assembly GCF_018294505.1. NCBI lineage: Eukaryota > Viridiplantae > Streptophyta > Magnoliopsida > Poales > Poaceae > Triticum > Triticum aestivum. The sequence continues at coordinate 304,183,989 of NC_057797.1, forward strand.
ACACGGGACGGAGTCTTCAATCTTGTATCTTCATAGTCCAGGAGTCCGGCTGAAGGTATAGTCCAGCTATCCGAACACCCCCTAATCCAGGACTCCCTCAGTAGCCCCTGAACCAGGCTTCAATGACATTGAATCCGGCGTGCAGATTGTCTTCGGCATTGCAAGGCGGGTTCTCCTCCAAATTCTGTGTACCTGTTGAATAAAGTTCGGTTTCTTGTAAATGTTGCGCTCCTTGGCTTCTACGCCCAATAATGGCCGTCTCCCATGTGTCAAACGAATATGAAAAGTTTGAGTGTTTTTTCATTCACACCCCTAGCCGCGTAAACGAGCTACCCATTTAAGGGGACGAGGATTTAGATCCAAACCACATCTTCCCCCCTCTATGAGTGTTCATCAGAGCGCGTCCGACAAAGGTCCATTCCACCATGGCCAGCCATCGCAACTCCTCCTCTCGCCCTTCCAGCCCTCAGCCTGGATATTGGGAGAGATGCTCCGTCCCGCATAGCGAGTTAGTGACGCTCTAGACCAAGGGATTTCTCCCCCGGCCTATATGGTCCCGGTTCGAGCCGGTCTTGCCATCTATAACAGCGGAAAGCAAGCGGAGAGTGCCCCTAACCCCTCCAAAGGAGAGCGGGTATGCCTTGTCCCTTATTTAATAAGAGGGCTCGGATTTCTAATCCATCCATTTCTCCGGGGGCTGCTGGAGTTCTACGGCCTCCAGCTACACAATCTCACGCCTGCCTCCGTATTGCATATAGCGGGCTTCGTAGCCCTTTGCGAGCTGTTTTTGGCTGTTGAGGCTCATTTCGGGCTATGGAAAAGGTTATTCTACCTTGTGGCCTACTCTAAGGAGGGGTCAATGTATCAAGCGGGCGGAGCCGAAGTGTGGCGCATCGCTGGGACCGGATATCTATCCGGAACCCCAAAGATGGCGTCCGAAGACTGGCCCTCGGAATGGTTTTACATAGAGGACGTCCCGCTGCCAGATCCTGTTCGGATCGGCCTCCCTGAGTTCGACAGTGCTCCCTTAAAGAAGCGCCTAAGCTGGCGTCCATGGAGCCCTCAGAGGGAAAGTGACAGGGACATCATTTACCTGATGGGCCGAATAAGATTGTTAGCCCATTCCAGACTGACCATGATTGGGGTTATGGCCGAATGCATCACGCGGGGGGTGCAGCCGCTTCAGTATAGAAGCCACCCCATGTGGGACTTCAACGGGGAGGACGACGCCACCCGCTACGGCCGTAAGGGGCCGGATTCAGTTGCCGCTCTACTAAAGATCTTGTCCACTTTGTATAAGGGAGAAGAGGAGGAATTTCTCCGCGTCAACCCACAGGGTGGATTCTCTATGCACAATCCCCCAAGTTGGGTAAGCGGTCACATTTACTTGCCCATTTGTTTTGTATTCCCATTGGTAAATATTTAGTCTAACGACTTCAACGCAGGAACTGCGCTGGGCTGTTAAGGAAATAAACAGCCCTCCTCAACAACCCGAGGACCCAGGAAGGTCCTTCGACCCGGCCTCTCAAGAGGATCCGGACATATCTGTGGAGCTGATCGATGGAGTGTTCCATCAATTGAGCAAGGACAACGCCTTTGTGGCCATTACGGCCGATTACCCAGGGCTAATCCCGACCTTCCAGGTAACTGTGATCGAAGTCCCAGTACCCCGAATAGGTGTCCGCCCTCTTCGTGTTTTCAGTTTCCTGATTACAACCGAGCTTTGCAGGGGAGGTTTTTGAGACGGGAGGCCGAACCTGCGGCGGCAAGCCAATGAGGGGCCGCAGGGCCCCGTGGGCAGAAAAGAGGTGCAGTCTAGACCGAGGTATCAACGCAAAGGTATGGTGCGCCCCCTTATCCTAGGTGTTACACCTGCGAGGCATATTAACACTCGTGCTCTTTTCAGGACAAAGAGACCTCGCCGGACTATACCCGGAGAGGCTGCCAACCGCGCCTCCACCAGCCAGGCTCCAAAGCCTGGTCCAGAGGCGGGGGCGAACACAAGGCGCGCACCGGACGCTCCTCTGATGGAGGATGTGTACAGGTTGTCTGCCACCAACTCTGAGGTGGAGAGTGCCATGAACCACAGGCGTCGCCGGACAATTCTTCGCGATGCTTGTTTCTCCCAAGAGGCATTAGATGCCTTTAATTCGGGAGATACATACCTCTGTGCCGCTCAAAATGGTTTAGCCAGAGCCACGGAGCAATATGTAAAAGACATACGGGTAAGAAAATTTTGGTAATTATATATATATACCAGTTGCCCCTGAGACTTGAAATAGTTAGAATAACTGATTTAAGGATCATTTGTTATTCAGGTTCTTACAGAAAAGAATTCCTTACTGTCCAAGGAGCTGGAAGAGTGCAAAGCCCAACTTGAGGCAGCACTAGCCGCGACAGGGGAGCCCAAAGAGACCCCCTCTGGTAATATACACTTCGAAAGATAAGTATTTTGCGGAGCGCGGCATGGGTGCGAATCTGACAAATGAAATTGCAGATGGCACCGGATTGAATCTGGAACAGCAACACCTCCTACGCCAGCTAAAGGCTGGTGAGAAGGTGCTGACAAAGGTGAGGCAGGAGAAGAACGATCTCCAAGATGCCAACACCAAGCTGGGCGTCGAGCTGAAAGATGTTCATGCCCAGCTGTCAGACTCCGTTAAGGAGAATCAGCGGCTTCGACGCGACATTTTTAGTAAGTGCTTGAATGGACCTTTGAAAGAAAGTTCGGCGGGGAAGTCGACTAACAGAGAAATGTCTGTAGGTGTGCTAACAGGTCGTCCTGCAGAGGAGATGCCCAGTTCTACGGGTGACCTTCTTCCCGAGCTCTCGCAACTGCTCGATCGAGTTCGGCAGGCGATGCGAGGCGTCGCCCAGGCCCTGTGGCCATCCATCTCCATGCCCGAGGGTCTTGGAGAGCTTGTGGAGAAGCTAAGGGGAGCACTGCAGCGCTTCCGATTGTGGAAGGTATCGGCATGCCGTCAAGGCGCTAGGGAGGCCTGGGCCATGGTGAAGACGCGGTACAGAAAGGTTGACCCCAATCATATGGCCGAGGTCGGTCCTGTGGGGCCCGATGGGAAGGAGATCCCTGTAAGCTTAGTGTACGGCCAAGTAGAATTGGCTGCAAAGTATTCCCAGCAGGACTGTAAATTAGACAACCTGTTAGATGGTATTGAAGAGGAATACAATCAGTCAAAATGACTATGTAATGTAATTGACATTTAGAATGCCTTCTAGCCGGATTGTAGATCGTTTGTCATGGCCGACCTTTTCGCTTCAGCCTCGGGACCTGACGGTCCGGAGTGTCTTCGAATTCCCATGCGGTTATATAAGAACCGGGGAATGCATGGAGACCAGGCGTAGGGGTCATTAGTGCGTGAACAGACAAGTGCCCGACTAGTTATGTTATATTACATGGTTAGTAAGAAACATCTTCTAGGGAGAATAGTTCCATAGGGGTTCCTTTCCCTGGGAGGCATGCCCATTCCGCGAAAAAATACACGGAAAAAGCATCTGGGGGCACATAAATAAAAAGATAAATGAAAAGATCATCTTTTAGGTCACCGACCGAATATTCCCTTAAGAACGCTAGCTTTCGGCTTCACCCAGTCCGAGGTACACATCCGGCTTATCCGGCAGTAGCAATCGCAGAGGTGCTCCCTTTACCGCCTAGCCGAACAATCAGGAACGTAGGGGTAAGCACAGGAGCCATGCAACCCAGCTTGGCCAAAACTTAAGTCATATCGATGCATATAATGGTGAAATAAAAGGTACATGCGGAAGTGTAACACATGTGTTGGGCATGAAGCCCGTATAAATAAGCTTCTGTTAAAAGAAGCCCCCAGGTTTAATGAGTGCGAATAGCACGCCATTTGATGAGCCTTTAAGGGCTATGAGAGAAAGGAAAGGGAGAAGGAGAGAAATGTAAGACATACAGTATAAAAAATGGACAGAGGAAGGAGACGAACACAGAGTCCGGTGCTAGGCATATAATCTTCGGAGACGGGCTGCGTTCCATGGGTTCGGCTCGAGTCGGTTATCCGATGCGTCTCACAGGCGGTACGCTCCACCAGTCAGGACTTAGTCGATTATGAAGGGACCTTCCCACTTGGGCTTGAGTTTGTCCTTTTTCTTGTCCGGCAGGCGTAGAACTAATTCGCCGACGTTGTAGTTTTTGGCCCGTACTTCTCTTCTTTGGTATCTTCGGGCCTGCTGTTGATAGAATGCGGAACGGGCTTTTGCCACGTCACGCTCCTCCTCCAATGCGTCCAAACTGTCCTGCCGATCGAGCTCGGCTTATCTTTCTTCGTACATGCGCACTCGAGGTGAGTCATGAATTATGTCGCAAGGCAAAACTGCCTCTGCGCCGTACACCATAAAGAATGGTGTGTATCCGGTGGTGCGATTCGGCGTGGTCCGCAGCCCCTAGAGTACGGAGTCGAGCTCCTCTACCCAGTGCGTGTTAGATTCCTTGAGGGACCGCACTAATCTGGGTTTGATGCCGCTCATGATAAGACCATTTGCGCGTTCAACCTGGCCGTTAGTTTGTGGGTGATAGACGGAAGCATAATTGAGCTTGATGCCCATGTTTTTGCACCAGAGTTTTACCTCGTCGGCAGTAAAGTTCGTGCCGTTATCAGTGATGATGCTGTGGGGACGCCGTAACGGTGTACAACCCTGGATATAAAGTCTATCACCGGTCCGGATTCGGCCGTCTTAACAGGCTTGGCTTCTATCCATTTGGTGAACTTATCCACCATGACCAGTAAGTATGTTTGCTTGTGGGTTCCTCCTTTAAGGGGTCCAACCATGTCAAGCCCCCAAACCGCGAAGGGCCAAGTGATGGGGATAGTTTGGAGGGCGGTGGGTGGCATATGGCTTTGGTTTGCAAAGAGATGGCAACCGGTGCATCGTTGGACTAAGTCCTGGGCGTCTGCCCGGGCCGTCGGCCAATAAAAGCCTGTACGGAAGGCCTTGCTTACAAGGGACCGAGCTGCCGCGTGATGACCGCTGAGTCCGGGATGAATTTCAGCCAGGAGGTTCCGCCCTTCCTCTTCGAAGATGCACCTTTGAAGGACTCCGGTCGTGCTTTTCTTATAAAGCTCTCCCTCGTGGACTTTGTAGGCTTTGGATCACCGCAGTATGCAGCGTGCCTCATTTTGGTCCTCAGGGAGTTCCTGCCTAGTAAGGTAGGTGAGGAATGGTTCCGTCCACGGGGCGATAACGGCCATTATTATGTGGGCTGAAGGGGTTATTTCATTGGCAGAGCCTCTGATTGTGTAATGTTAGGTATCAGGCAGTGCGGTTGGGTCCGGGCTGTTATTGTTCGGCTCCCTTTCCCATACTACGGATGGCTTGAACAACCTTGCCAAGAAGATGTTGGGGGGGACTACATCGCGTTTTGCGCCGATGCGTGCCAGGACATCTGCCGCCTGATTATTTTCCTGGGCTACATGGTGGAATTCAAGCCCTTCGAACCGAGCTGACATTTTTAGGACGGCGTTGCGGTAGGCTGCCATTTTTGGATCCTTGGCATAGAAGTCTCCATTGATTTGGGATATTGCGAGGTTCGAGTCCCCGCGCACCTCTAGGCGTTGAATGCCCATGGATACTGCCATCCGGAGACCATGTAAAAGGGCCTCGTATTCGGCTGCATTGTTGGAGTCCGTGTACATAATCTGGAGTACGTATTGAACTGTGTCTCCTGTGGGGGACGTCAAAACAATGCCAGCCCCCAGTCCGGCCAACATCTTGGAGCCGTCGAAATGCATGATCCAATTTGAATATGTGCCGTACTCTTTAGGGAGTTCGGCCTCCGTCCATTCTACGACGAAGTCGGCCAAGACTTGCGACTTGATGGCTCGCCGTGGCTTGTAAGTTATGTCGAACGGGAGGAGCTCAATGGCCCATTTTGCAATCCGGCCCGTTGCGTCACGGTTGTTTATAATATCGTTAAGCGATACTTCCGAGGCTACTATTATTGAACACTCTTGAAAGTAGTGTCATAGCTTCCAGGATGCCATGAATATTGCGTACGCAATCTTTTGATAATGCGGGTACTATGATTTGCAGGGAGTGAGGACAGTGGACACATAATAGACCGACTTTTGAAGGGGGAATTTGTGTCCGTCCGCTTCTCGTTCGACGACGAGCACTGCGCTTACAACCTGATGTGTTGCCGCAATGTATAATAGCATTGGTTTGCCAATGTTTGGCGCGACCAGGACTGGGTTTATTGCCAATATGGCCTATATTTCGTCGAGTCCGGCCGTGGCTGCATCCGTCCATTCGAAGTGTTCGGTGCGCCGAAGGAGGCGGTAAAGGGGTAGGGCTTTTTCTCCCAAGCGGGAGATAAAGCGGCTTAGAGCCGCCACGCATCCGGTTACCTTTTGTATTTGTTTGAGGTCCTTTGGGATATCCAGTTGCGACAAAGCTCGGATCTTGGCTGGATTTGCTTCAATTCCTCTACCGGATACAATGAAGCCCAAGAGCATTCCAGCGGGAAAGCCAAAAACGCATTTTTCCGGGTTGAGCTTGATGTCGTATGTTCGAAGGTTATCAAATGTGAGCCTCAAGTCGTCTACTAGAGATTCGACATGTCTTGTTTTGACGACCACATCATCTACATATGCCTCCACTGTTTTGCCGATTTGGGTTGCCAGACATGTTTGAATCATGCGCTGATATGTTGCGCCGGTGTTCTTCAGCCCGAAGGGCATTGTGTTGAAGCAGAATGGGCCATATGGTGTGATAAATGCCGTTGCGGCTTGGTCTGATTCTGCCATCTTGATTTGATGGTAGCCGGAATATGCCTCGAGGAAACACAAGGAATCGTGTCCTACGGTGGCATCGATAATTTGATCAATGCGGGGGAGGTGGAATGGATCCTTTGGGCAAGCCTTGTTAAGGTCTTTAAAATCAACGCACAGGCACCAGGATTTGTCCTTCTTTGGTACCATCACCAGGTTTGCTAGCCAGTCCAGATGTTTTATATCTCTGATGAATTCGGCCTCCAATAGCTTTGCTAGCTCCTCTCCTATGGCCTGTCTCTTAGGTTCGGAAAAACGCCGAAGAGCCTGTTTGACATGTTTGAATCCTGTTTGGATATTTAAGCTGTGCTCGGCCAGCCTGCGTGGGATTCCTGGCATGTCTGACGGGTGCCAGGCGAAAATGTCCCAGTTCTCACGTAGGAACTCTCGCAGTGCGGCGTCTACATCAGGGTTTAACTGTGCCCCGATGGAAGCTGTTTTATTGGGGTCCGTTGGATGGACTTGGAATTTGACTATTTCGTCCGCCAGTTTAAAGGAGGTGGACTTGGATCTCTTGTCGAGTACTACATCGTCCCTATTCATCGTAGAGCGCAGTCAGTTCTTCAGTCGCTAGGGCTTCGGATAGTGCCTCAAGGGCCAGTGCAGTTGTTTTGTTTTCGGCGCAGCATGCTATGTCCGGATCACTAGCGAGAGTGATGATCCCTTTAGGCCCAGGCATCTTGAGCTTCATGTACCCGTAATGGGGTATTGCTTGGAAGATTGTAAACGCTTCCCGCCCTAGCAGAGCATGATAACCGCTGCTGAACGGAGCCACATGGAACGTGACCTCTTCGGACCTGTAATTATCTAGCGTGTCGAACACCACATCTAGTGCGATTTTTCCTGTACAGCGCGCTTCCCGACTGGGGATTATTCCTCTAAAGGTTGTGCTGCTTCGCTTAATGCGGTTCCAGTCTATTTCCATTTTTTGAAGGGTTTCCTCATAAATGAGGTTCAATCCGCTGCCGCCATCCATGAGTACCTTGGTAAGACGAAAGCTGTCCACTATTGGACTGAGGACCAATGCGGCTGGTGCTCGGGTTGTTCGGAACTTAGGTTCATCACTGGCGTTAAAGGTAATAGCCGTGTCACTCCATGGGTTTATTGTTTCTACTTGGTAGACTTCGGCAAGGCTGCGGAGTGTCCTTTTTCGCATATTATTTGATGCGAAAGTCTCGAAGACTGTTAATACCGTATTGGTGACTCTGGGGTGGCTTTCTGTGGCCTCCGGAATTAGGAGATCTTCGCCAATTTTGGCCACCTACCGGAGTATCCAACATGCTCTAAGGCTATGAGTTGGTGTGGCGTCCTCTGTACTGTGAATTTTATAGGGTCCATTAAGCCATCCTTCCAGTACGATTCCATGCCCTATAGAGGGTTTTTACTTTTTGGTGTTTGACCCGGGTGTCTGGCGATGATGCACCCTTTTATTTCGGACTGGGTTTTTATTCAGGGCCGGATCGTCCCAAAATTTAATTTCGGTTTTCCAGGCGCTTTCCATCGCACAGTACTTTCGTACAATGGTCAGCGAAGCATGTAATATCACGACGACTTATGGCATTGAGAATTCCCTTGTCCGTGCAGTTATTGCAGAAGATTGAGATTGCGTCTTCCTCGCGGCAGTCCTTTACCCTGTTCTTGTCCAGGAGGAATCTGGCCCAGTAATGATGTACTGTTTCATCGGGCTCTTGCCTGATTTGGGATAGATCGCTTGTGTTTGGGTGGGTGGGCGGAATTAAATCCGAAGCCTCACCCCATCTGAGGCCCAGAGGCCGAGGTATTTCCGAACTTGGAAATTTGGATTCCTGGATGTTGTCCAATGAATCCAGCCCATCGCCTGACTCTAAGTTTAGGTCTTGAGTGATATCCTCCCCTCCGTGGGTATCCAGCTTGGAGGGATCGGGAATCCGGACGTAGCTAGTCCTTAAGATAGATGAAGGGTCGCTGCACTGTCCCTCTACCACGGCAACGTGATGGGTGACTTGGGGAGAGTTAATCTCTCTCAGATCGGGTTTAGGCCCAATCTGGTCGTAATCCGTAGTGACTCCCAGGGCGGCGATGCGATCCAAGATCTCGTTTATGGAGGAGAGCTCCATTGGATCTAACTGCTCGGCGAGTTCCGAGCTGACATGAAGATTGTTTTCGATGGCTCGAGAGGTCATCGTCGGCGCAGAAGCCGAACAGGCGGTCATAAGAAAACCGCCTAGCCGGAGGGTTTGGCCGACAGCCAAAGCCCCCTTAGCAACGGTGCCGTCTTTAAAGACGGGGAGAGGCATCCTTCCTGATGGTGACGACACATAGGAACTCTCAATGAAAGCACCAATGTCGGTGTCAAAACCGGCGGATCTTGGGTAGGGGGTCCCGAACTGTGCGTCTAGGCCGGATGGTAACAAGAGGCAGGGGACACGAAGTTTTACCCAGGTTCGGGCCCTCTTGATGGAGGTAAAACCCTACGTCCAGCTTGATTAATATTGATGATATGGGTAGTACAAGAGTAGATCTACCACGAGATCAGAGAGGCTAAACCCTAGAAGCTAGCCTATGGTATGATTGTTGTTGTGTATGTTGTCCTACGGACTAAAACCCTTCGGTTTATATAGACACCGGAGAGGGTTAGGGTTACACAAAGTCGGTTACAATGGTAGGAGATTTGCATATCCGTATCGCCAAGCTTGCCTTCCATGCCAAGGAAAGTCCCTTCCGGACACGGGACGAAGTCTTCAATCTTGTATCTTCATAGTCCAGGAGTCCGGCTATCCGAACACCCCCTAATCCAGGACTCCCTCAAGCACCAATCTCAAATGGCTGGCATGATCCTTCTTATTCTTGGAGAAGACCAAAATATCATCGAGATACACCAGGACAAATTCATTTGTGTAGGGGTTGAGGATGAAGTTCATCATTTGAGAGAATGTTGGAGGAGCATTGACAAGGCCAAAAGACATGACAGTGTATTCATAAGAACCAAAGCTTGTTCTGAATGCTGTCTTGGGAATATCTTGTTCACGAATGCGAATCTGATGATAACCCATACAGAGGTCAAGCTTGGAGAATACTTTAGCACCTTTAAGTTGCTCGAAAAGCTCATCGATATTGGGAAGCAGATACTTGTTCTTGATTGCCTTCTTGTTCAATGGATGGCAATCGACGCAAAGTTGGTCTGTGGCATCCTTCTTCTGGACAAAAAGAACACCACAACCCCACGGAGATGAACTTGGTCTGATCAAACCTAGACGCTCTTGTTCATCGAGCTGTTTCTTCAATTCCTTCAGCTCCTTGGGTCCAAGCTTGTATGGATGCGTGCAAACGAGTTCAATTCCAGGCTCAAGATCGATAACGAATTCAACTGGCCGGTGAGGAGGCATTCCCGGAAGCTCTTATGGAAAGACGTCTTCATACTCACAAACGACTGGAATCTGAGAAATTGCATCCAACTCGCCCTTCTCACTAAGAGAAAACAGTCGAATGGTTTCATCACGAGTGGCATAGATGATCACATCCTCAGAAGAGTGTGTCAATTGAATCTCCCTGGCAGCACAATCAAGTTGAGCCTTGTGCTGAGAAAGCCAGTCCATGCCGAGAATTAGATCAATATCTATTGGTGTACAAAGTAGGGGCCTTCTATACCCCTTTACTTGTGCACGGGTAGTCACAACCACACCTGCGATCGCGCTTGGTAGGGCAGAAGAGGGAGCGAAGACATAAGGCTACCAGAGCTGCGCCCAAGCCAGAGGCGCAAGGAGAAAAAGGACAAGACGGGCTTCCCCTGGCAAGAGCCTTGCCGGGGCGGCCTACGTGGCCCCGACAAGAGCCTTGCCGGGGCAACTTCTCCAACGCTAGCAAGGTCGCGCCCTTGAGCCTAGGAGTTCCAACACCATCAAAAACATTGGGACCAAGGCTTAGGCGGCACCTGCGTGGTGGCATGCAGATCTTCGTGATGAACAGAGGCCTTCAAGACTGGGTAAGAACCAGAAGAGGAAGGCCCCCGACAAGATCCTTGCCGGGGACGACCGCAGAAACCCGGTGAGACCCTTGCCGGGACCCCGGCAAGATCCTTGCCGGGGATATGTGCAGGGCCACAACCAGGCCCACACCTACCAAGGCTCCGCTGCTTCATGTCCGTTTTGACGAAGCAGCCAGCCTGCCAACTAGACGCACACCTATGTGGCAGCATGCAGCTTCTAGGCCAAGGAGGCAAGCACCTACATGGTGGCATGCAAATATTCGTGAAGACCCTGCCATCGCACTAGTGCAGCAGCCAGCCAGCCAGTGTGGCGCTGCATGCCTCGTCAGCTTGGACGCGCGTCGAAGCGAGGTGAGGTGGCGACAGACAAGACGAGCTTCCTTGCCGTCCCCAATTAAGCAAGGGGGCACATCGGCAGTGCATTAAATGCATTTTGTCCCATGATGTCAGGGATAGACTTGTACACTGTAGACACTTTCCACCTCCTGTGTGCCGCTGTGGCAGCCCCTTTGACATATAAAAGGAGGCCCGATGCATACTGAGGGAGGATTCAGACTTTTTGGACCCTGCACGCATTGTAGATGGTCCAAGAACACCAGATAAACACACCAAAGAAGGATTATGGTATTATGCATCGCTTGCAGCCCGAACCTGGATAAAATTCCCTCGCATTGATCTACAAAACCTGCTCTTTTTATAGCCCCGCGCCCCGGCAACCGTAGGAGGGATTCCCTGTGATCCCATAGGTGTCGGTCTTGAACCCCGACATCTTTGGCGCGCCAGGAAGGGGCGCAAGCTCTGAAAATACGGTTTTGAAGTTTGTGCATCGACTTCATTATCACCATGGTCCCCAAGAAGAAGGGGATCACAGCGACCGGGTCATCCAGAGCCGGCCTGTCCGCACCAGCGCGGGCTGGCGACTGGGTGGCCACGGACGGTGCCGGAAACATGGCCCGCGGGCACCCACAACACTCTGGCAACCGGAGCCAGGCGAGCGGCGTTGTTCGAGTCCAAGACGACGAGCCACATGCTGCTGGGCCCGGGGACGGGGTTGTGCTGCCCACGGGCGGCGCGGCGGCCTCTCGGACGCCCCAGCCGGCGTCCGTGCTACGACCTTCCCAGGCCGCGCACGATGAGCAACACCACGATGTCGGCTCCCCCGAGCACCGCCACGGGAACAGCCCTTTGCGTCACTCTCAGGACGCACCAGGCCAGCGTGCGCACCTGGCCGCTGGCGGGAGCGGCGTGCAACCGCGAGATCGTGAGAAAGCTCCTTCTAACATGGTTAGAAGTCAGAGTGCGTCACGGTCCATGAAGCTTTCGCCGCCGCCCACACGAGCAGAAGCCTTGGCGTGCGTGCAACTGCTCGTCGACTTCCCTCCCGCTGCGGAGAAGCTCGACGAGTGGAGGGCCACCATCCGAAGCCTCGTCAGCTTCGCCAACAAAGACGAGACACTCCCTGCGGGACCCTCGTGCCGGCGTTCTGTCGAGCCAGCGCATGCCGGTGGTGGGAGGACCGCGGTCGCCGTGACCACGGTGCACTCCCCTCCCCCACGCCAGCAACAGCAGCCACCGGCTCGTCGAGCCGATGCCTGTGACAACGTTTCCACAGCGTCGTCCGACCCGCGAACCCGCTGCAACCAATGTCGAGTTCTCCGGGAGCAGGCTCAGGAAGATGCTCGAACCACCATCGAGCCACGGCGGGAAGCGCGTCATCAGTCAGATCGGCGTGCGGGGCCTACTATGGACCACCCAACGCCGTGGGGCTCTGACGGCTTGCCTTACGAGGTGGGTTGTCTGGCCTTTACCCGATAGCCGCGACAATTCCAGTGGCCCTCCCACCGCATGTTCAAGCCCGATGTTGGGGAAAAGTACAATGGCAAGACTCACCCATCGGAGTTCCTTAGCATCTACACCATTGCGATGCACGCCGCCGGGGCTCGCGACGACAAGGTGCTCGCCAATTACTTTCCGTTGGCACTTAAGCCCAACGTCATGTTGTGGTTGATGCACCTGCCAGTGGATTCCATCTCTTCCTGGTCGGATCTGTGCCACGAGTTTGTTGGCGCCTTTACTGGAGGCCACCAAGTTCCTGACCAGGCAAGTGACTTGCATGTCATCCCCCAGAAGGATGGCAAGTCCCTGCGCAAGTACATACAAAGATTCAACCGTGTACAGTACACCATCCTAGATGTTCATTCTGCTGCTGTCATCAGTGCATTCCATCAGAATGTACGCAACCACAAGATGCGTGAAGAGATGGCGATGAACAGGGTCAAGGATGTAGCCGAACTTTATATTCTGGCTGATAGATGTGCTCAGGCTGAGGAAGGAAGGAAGGAAGTACCCCGACGAAGACGCCGGCGCGGAAACTGACTCCATGGACGAAGACGCTGCCACCTCGACGAAGAAGGGTCGACGCCGCAACAGGATGTGTAAGGGCAAGACCGTGCTTGCCGTTGAGGGATCTGGTGACCCCGACACTGCCAAGTAGGCCAAGGCAGACGACCCCGGCAAGGAGGTTGCTAGGTACGCCGCCTGCCGGGCCTTGGCAGCTGTCGACAAGCCAGGAAACTCCGACAAGAAGTACTGCAAGATCCATCGCACCAAGGGCCATGACTTCCAGAACTGCCGACAGGTTGAGCTGCTTGCGGAAAAGCAGAAAGCTGAATATGAAAGGCAGGACAAGGAGAAAGGTCAGGATGGTGCTGAGGGGTCTGACAAGAAGCATGGCGTCCAAGGGGGTCACCGCGGCAAAGATGGTCAACAAGAGAGGCCCGCTCGGGGCTGCGACAAGAAGGAGGAAGATGATGATCATGACGAGGACGACGAGTTTGGCGAGCACGAGTTCCATAAAGCTACAGAGGCTATGTGCGTCGACGGTGGCGCCTCGTTGCACACCTCTCACCGCCAACTGAAGCAGTGGGTGCATGAGGTCACTGCAGCGGAGCCATCATTCAATGCCCAAAAGCCCCTGAAGTGGTCCAGCACGCCTATCATTTTTGACACCGAGGATCACCCTGATCGCACAACTGCGGTTGGGTGTTTGTCGCTATTGGTTTCACCAACAATACGCAACCTCAAGGTGACGAAAGTGCTGGTTCATGGTGGGGCCGGTCTAAACTTGATCTCGCTCGCAGTGATCAAGAGGCTGGAGATTCCTAATGAAGATCTCGAGGAGACGAGCACGTTTCAAGGGGTCAACCTAGGAAGGAGTCAGCCAAAAGGTAAAATCACGCTGCCCGTTACGTTTGGGGGCGAGCTGAACTATAGGACGGAGATGATCGTTCTTGATGCCGGGGCCACTGACCATCATCACCGTCCCTTCTGACAAGAAAGACGCGCTCATCTGCGCCGACCAACTCTACCAAGAGGCAGTTGCAGCAACTGCCGTCAAGGTACTTGCTCCTGCCACTGAAGCACCGGGAAGGAAGAAAGATGGCAAGGCCTCTGCCGGCAAGACCCTGTCCGATGAGACCTCTTCCGTCAAGACCTCTTGCACCCAGTCCAGCAAGCGCGCCTCTTCGGGGTGCTGCGCTCCCGTCGAGGACGTGCCAGAGAGCTCCACCAACAAGAGCAAGAAATCCAAGGCAGCACCACCAGAGACCAAGAAGGTGCCCGTCAAGGAGGACGGCATGGACGGGGCTTTTACTATAAGCTCCACCCTCGACAGCAAATAGGAAAGCACGCTCATCGCCTTCCCGCGGGCGAATGTCGATGTGTTTGCATGGCAAGCATCCGACATCCCCGGCATTCCCAGGGAGGTGATTGAGCACCATCTTGCTATCTGTCCTCATGCACGGCCCGTCAAGCAGAAGGTCAGGAAGCAAACTTTGGAGCGACAAGAGTTCATCATCGAAGAGATCAGGAATTTTGAGGTGGCAGGCTTGGTCAGAGGAGTTCTCCACCCCACGTGGTTGGCTAATCCAGTGGTAGTGCGTAAAGCAAATGGGAAGTGGATGCCGTGTATTGATTACACATATATCAATAAGGCCTATCCAAAGGATCCTTTTCCCTTGCCACGCATTGACCAGATAGTGGACTCCACTGCCGGGTGTGACCTGCTGTCATTCCTCGATGCCTACTCAGGGTACCACCAAATCTTCATGATGAAGGAAGATGAGGAAAAGACCATGTTCATCACCCCATGTGGTACGTACTATTTTGCACGGATGCCTTTCGGGTTGAAGAGCGCTGGTTCGACATTTGCCTGAGCAGTCCAAATTGGTTTTGAACCCAGCTCCATAGAAATATGGAAGATTATATGGATGACATAGTGGTCAAAACCAAGGACAAGGCCATGCTCGTGCAAGACCTAGAAGAGACATTTGCAAACCTGCACAAGATCAACCTCAAGCTCAACCGAGAGAAGTGCGTGTTCGGCGTCCCATTCGGCAAGCTTCTTGGGTTCTTTGTGTCTCAACGTGGAATCGAAGCAAATCGTGAAAAGATCAAAGCGATCGTGCAGATTGAAGCGCCAAGACGGGTCAAAGATGTTCGTAGGCTCGCCGGCTGTGTTGCTGCCCTGAGTAGGTTCATCTCCCAATCTGCTGAGAGCGCTCTCCCCTTTTTCAGGCGGGTCCAATGAAATTGACTCCGGAGGTAGAGACAGCGCTGCGAGGCTTGAAGAGGTACCTCTCCTCCACGCCAATACTAGTCGCGCCAAAACCACAAGAGCCGTTGCTGTTATTCTTAGCGGCGAGGAATCACGTGGTTAGTGCTGCGCTGGTGGCGCAGAGAGAACTTGAGGGAGAAGCAGCAGTAGCAGCAGAGCCATCGAATGACGGGCCGAGGCTCCCCCCGGCAAGGCATGACACCGGCAAGGCGGAACCCCCGGTAAGACAAAATCTATATAGATGGGCGAAGTTGGACAGAAGAAAAAGGTGGTGCAGCACCCGACTTATTTTGTCAGTTCCCTCTTGAAGGGGGCTAGTTCAAGATATTCTGGTATGCAGAAGCTACTTTTCAGCCTCCTCATGGCCTCGAGAAAGCCGCGCCACTATTTCCAAGCACATGAGATCACCGTCGTCACCCGCCTCCCTTTGCAATGAATCTTGCACAACCCAGATGCGACTGGGAGGATCGTGGAGTGGGCATTGGAGCTGTCGAGCTTTGGCCTCAAGTTCGAAAGTACTTCAACGGTTAAGAGCCGAGCCTTGGCAGAGTTCATAGCATAATGGACATCAACACACGATGAGGAGATTCAAGAGACCACCCTTCCCGGCAAGGAGACGCGCTACGATTAAATTATGTACTTTGATGGGGCCTTCTCGCTGCAAGGTGCTAGTGCCGGCGTGCTACTCGTCACACCCACCGGAGAGCGCCTCAAGTATGTTGTCCAGATGCACTTTCCCCGAGAAAAATCAACAAACAACACAACGGAGTACAAGGGATTGCTTGCCGGTCTTAGGATCGTGGCAGACCTCGGAATCAGGAAGATCATCATTAGAGGTGATTCGTAGCTCGTCGTCAAGTAGATCAACAAGGATTACAAGAGCCCGTTGATGGAGGCCTATGTGGATGAGGTGAGGAAGTTGGAGGAGCGTTTTGATGGTCTACAAGTAATCCTTTAGTCCTGGTTGTCGAGCCCCAGGCTCCGGCATGGGCACAACACATCGTCCGTTTCCTCCAAACAGGGGAGCTCCCGAAGGAACAGGAAGAGGCAGAGAAAGTAGTCCGTCGGTCCAGCATGTACCAGTTTGTGGATAATGCCCTATACGGAAGGAGACCGAACAGAGTGAAATTGACATGCGTTCCTCAGGAAGATGGACTAAGGCTGTTGACAGAGATACATGGAGGCATGTGTGGCTCCCACATAGGGTCAAAGGCCCTTGCCGGCAAAGCGTTCCGGCATGGTTTCTTCTGGCCCACTACTCCCCAGGATGCAACTTCCCTAGTCACCAAGTGTGAAGCATGCTAGTTCCATTCAAAGAAGCTTCATCAACCAGCCCAAGCTCTTCAGACAATCCCTCTCTCCTGGACGTTTTTGGTCTGGGGAATCGACATAATGGGCCCCTTTCCCCATGTTGTCAGGGGCTTTGAGTACTTGTACATCGCAATCAACAAGTTCACAAAGTGGCCGGAAGTGGAGCCAGTAAGAAAGGTGACAACACAATTAGCCGTCAAGTTCTTCAAGGGGCTAGTCTGCCGTTTCGGTGTGCCAAACGGAGTCATCACCGACAATGGCACACAATTCACGAGCCGCACCTTCATGCAATACATCCAAGACCTCAGCGACAAGGTTTGTTTTGCTTCTGTTGCTCATCCCAGAAGTAACGGCCATGCCGAGAGGGCGAATGCAGAAGTATTGCGAGGCCTCAAGAACAAGACATTTGATAGGCTGCACAAGTGCGGAAGGCGCTGGATTGATGAGTTGCCAACAATTCTTTGGTCAATCAGGAAGACACCAAATCGACCCATTGACCAGACATCCTTTGCCCTGGTATACGGGGCAGAAGCAGTTCTCCCCATGGAACTCATATACGGGTCACCTCGAGTGCTTGCTTATGATGAGCTTGAGCAAGAGCAGTTGCGCCAAGATGATGCGACTCTCCTTGAGGAAGATCTTCTTCGGGCTGCTGTGCGAGATGCTCGCTACCAGCGAGCCTTGCACTGCTACCATGGCTGCAAGGTTCATGCCCGAAGCCTCGAGGAAGGTGACCTTGTTCTTCGGCGAGTTCAGTCCGCCAAGAATTCCAACAAGTTGATGCCAAAGTAGGAAGGCCCTTATCGGGTAATACGAGTCACCCGACCCAGTGCAGTCCGCCTGGAGACCGAAGATGGAATTCCAGTGAGCAACTCCTGAAACATCGAACATCTTCGCAAGTTTTACCCATAAGGCACGATTGCCGGGCCTCCTGGCAGACCACTTTTTGTACAAGCCTTGCGGACAAGGCATGTAACCCTTTATACGAAGCCAGGCGCTCATCGTGAGCAATAAATAAATAAATGAAGTGCTGGCGCCCTAGATTTAGCATGCATGTTAGGTTGAGTCTCTCTCCCTGTGTTAGGGTTGATAGTGCTTGATGGTAGCTAACCCCTAGCATAGAGGCCAAGTTCGTGTCTTCCTATCTCTTCCAGTCCGTTCTAGGTTCGTAGGCGACACATGCGTTTTAGCAGAGCCATTTGAAGGGAAGAGAGCGGATCGGCACCCTCGACCCCGACAAACCAAGGTTGCCGGGGACTGCAAATTTAGATAAATTTCCTCTCCCCCGCTATGCGATTCTGTATGAAACTTGAATGTACGAATCTTTGTTCGTTCCTATGCCACCGTGCTCCCTCCTTCCTATGCCTGAAACCCCTTTCGGGCCAGAATCTGGTTGTAGTTGCGGTGGAAAGGAAACAAGCGAGGAGATCGATCCTACTTTACCCCTGCTGCCCGCCAAGGGCGCCGGTTTAGTCGTGGTATAAGGCAGGAGGACGACAAGGTTTGTCGCCGGGCGACTGTCGGCGTTCTGGGAACGGGGGGTCCCCAGACTTGCCTGCCTGCGGCCTGTGGCGTGGCTCAAATGGGGGCCCAACACGGCCCATCTTCACCAACACAAACCCAAGACCCTCGCGAGGGGCCAAGCCTCGCGGGGCAGACGACACAGAGCTTCCTCAGGCACGGCCTCGTCAGGCTGGCTCACGAGGAGGTGGAGAGACCAAGGCGGAGTACCTCACGAGGTGCCCATGACGCAAGCCATGACGACCGAGGGCACCAGGCGGGTGCCAGCCCGTGCAGTGCCTTCCTTTCCTCTTTGGTGCAAGGGGGGAAAGTGCAGCCGCGGAGTACCGAGGCATCAGGCAAAGGTTGCCATTTCGGTGCAACGAGACCAAGACCAGGAGGACTACGAGATGGAGGTCACCGTGGAGCCCAATACGGCATCATCACCAGAGCTTTGCGCAGGCGAAGACTACTTTTGTCAGGATAGCTACTACTAGTTGTCCCCTTTCAAATTAGCCCGCCATTGTTGGCTCCCTTCCCGCTCGATATTTGGGAAGAGGACCAGGGCCTCTATAAATAGGACCAGCCACCCACATCGAAAGGGAGAAGACCACACGAACACAAGGAGAGAGAGAGAGAGAGAGAGAAGGGCGACTGAGCTCCTCCCAGCAGTCCATCGCCCCAGCCAAGAACAGACCCTCGCGAGGCTGTTCTCCCTTGTATTGTTCATCATCATCGGCCCAAGGGGCAATCCACCACACCACACACTGGAGTAGGGTATTACACCACAACGGTGGCCCGAACCAGTATAAACCCTGTGTCTCTTGTGTTGTTCTTTCCTTAGTTTAGATCCTAGCAAGGCAGAGGGGTGCAGGTAGGTAGGAGACGAAAGCTCCGTGCGCACCCCAGTGTTCGAACCTCAAGGGTCTGCCGGAACCCGAAATCCGACATTTGGCGCGCCAGGTAGGGGTGCGCCAGAGTCCATCTTCTACCGCTTCACGCCCCGCCGCGTCGTCATCACCATGTCCGGCGACCAGGCGGGCAACCCAGATCCGTGGGCGGCGTGGCCCGCCTGCGCAGAGCCGCTTGCCTCGGGCGACCCCGTGCCCCAGGCAGCTCGCGGTCCGCAGGGCGCTGCGGGCCACGGGCGACGCCGACAGGCTTCGACAGCTCTCATGCCGCGGCAGGCGTGGTCGGTAGCAAGGGCCTCCAATCACGCCGCGACCACGACGCGTACACTCGTAGGGAGCAGGCGAACTCGAGGGCCGCGCTCACAGTGGCCCGAGAGCTGCTTCAGTGCAGACTGCTGGAGGGCGGCCACGATGTGCTGCTGGAGCGAGTGGCAGAGCTCCTGGGCTTCGCCGCCTCGGGGGCTCACCCCTTCTCCACCCAGCTCCCATCTCAAGCCCAGGGCGACCCGCGCGGGGCCTCCGCGCGCGCCCGCGGGCTCCAAGGCTACTCCGACACCCTCGGAAGCTGTCAGCGCCGGACCGGCGGTGGCGCTGCCCCCGCCCCTGGTCCGCGAAGAAGAAGGACTCAACGCGACCCGCAGCCCCAGTGGGCGGCCGCGCTGCCACCCCACGGTGGGCGCGTCAGGCAGGACCGCGTGGCATGCGGGGCATTACGGCGTGGCATTCGGGATGACAGCGTCGGAGGAATACGTGCCCCTCATGATGGACCAAGGACAACCTCATGAGAACGGACAAGGCTCGCTCCTCAGCCCAAGCTAGGAGGACGAGGCACTAGAAGCTGAGCCTTTCCAGGAGCCTCGGGATGGTCCCACTGGCCATGCTGGAGGCAACGATTATCGGGTACCGCTAATTCTTCAGGAGCAGGTATACGCTAACCATGGGTCGCAAGAGGTGCAGGTCGCCACAGCGAGCAGCTGCCCCGCTCCCACAGTCTCCTACCCCTCGGGAGGAGGGCGCAGGGGGCTGCAGGAGAGGGGCCGAGATCCGACATCACCACCGCGGCGTCGGAGCAAGGTGTTCTCAGGAGATAGGCCGTCTGCTGGGGAGGTGCCTCAGGGCCTGTCCCTGGCGGAGGAGCCGTGGTCGTCGGGGGAACCGCTGGCGACCGCTCTACCCCATCGGGCGGCGTCCTGGTTTCCGGTCGTTGCTGATGGCACTAGAGTGTGGCGCAAGGCGGGGCCCTCATCTGGCGATATGAAGCAAGGCCAGTACCTATGAAGAAGTCCCAGTGTCTGTGAAGCTCGCCACCCCGTGACACTCTCACGTAATAATGAGTGGGGCTGTACATGCCCCGGAGTCTCAGGGGTGCCGGCCTCAGGCCATGGGGCTCCCTCCCATGCCCAGTGGCAGCACTTAGCTCCGCACTGGTGAGAAGACGTCCAAGACTAGATTAGGTGCCGAACGCGGCCTTTTGTCTGCTTTCGTTGCTTTTCCCTTTGGTTGTCGTTTTCCCCCGCTGGATTCAAGTTGGATTCGAATTTGAGATTTGTGTGTGTTCAGGGAAGGGGTGCTTAGTCTCGTCCAAGCAGTTTCTCGCGTTTTGGTTACCACTTCGCCTCAGCTGCCTCCCCTCGCGAGCCCCCACGAGCCGGGACGGGCCTAGCTTGCGCGCAGCCCAGACTGCCGCAAACGTGACCTATCAGGAGGGTGTTTTACTGTAGATCCTACGAACCCAGTCAGGGAGCACTCAAGACACCACAACCTCCCACAGGCTGCCTCAGGGCCAGCACGGGACAAAGGTAAACTAGCCGACCAGCGCGTCGCTTGGGCCAACCACTTGGCGCGGGTGCATGGGCAATGTCGCGCCTACTAATACGATGAACACAAGTTTTACATAAGGGGCTCCCCCTTCAAAATGCTCTCACTGCAATCAGGCTGAAACCTGAGTTCTATTCATGCAGGGTAAGGAAGTAGGAGCGATGCACAATCCGTCGGATGAATCCCCCAATGCGTTCTCAGGAGCTCCACCCGAGGCGTTGCTGGCGTCGCTGAACCCGCCATTGCTGTCCGCGTCGCCGTCAGCGGCGCCAGGGCCGTTCACCACGCCGCCCTCGATGGCCGCCACGATCGTGTCGTTGTTGTCTGAAGCGAAGGCCCTGACGAGAGCATCCACATTGTCTTCCACCCAGCGCACCAGGTCGCCTAGGACAGCCTGGGGGACGGGGGCGATGGCGGCGTCGAAATCGAAGTGGGGATCCATGTCCTGGAGATGGCTGAAGACGCGAGAAAAGGCACACCCGAGCAGGGCGCGGCTCCTCTCCTCCACCAACCTGTCAGCCCTGACCGACCGCGCCTCCAGCTGCGTCACCACGTCAGTGAAGAACTGAAGATTGCCGGTGTAGTTGATTGCATGCGGCTCGCCAATAGCCGCCTCGCAGATGTTGCCCAAGGCTGTGTTGGCTCTCTCCCGGAGCATGGTGAGCATGGGGCTGTGCTCATGCTCCAGAATCCGCCGCTGACGTATCTCATCCGCATTCTGGCGCGCGACGGCCTCAGCCTCCTCCACCCGCTGGCGAAGAAGGAGCACCTCGGCCTGGGAGGTGGTTAACTCACCTTGCGCCACCTCAAGGGCGGCCCAGAAAGCGTCGGCCCGCCGTGTCGCCTCCTCCAGCTTGGCCCTCAAGGCAGCAGTCCTGCCTTCAGCTTTGGCCCGGATCAACCCCAGCTTCTCCTCGAACTCGTGCTCGAGGTTCAGATGCGCCATCGCCACTCGACGTCCGACCTCCTCCAGGATGCGGGCTTCCTGTGCAGCAACGTCATCCTCTGCCTGCATCACCAAGCGCTCCCTTGTCTCCAGGCGCTCGTACTCACGGGTACGTTCGGCGGCTTCCAGCGTCAGCGCCTCCTCACGCTTCTGGAGCTCTGCTGATTCGCTGGAGGCCACCTTCATCGATGCAAGGGCTGCCTTGCGTAGCTCCACCTGCTCCTCCAGTGAGTGGCACCAGGCCATGAGCTCCCGAGCTCACTCCTCCGCCGTCGTTCTCCGCCGGTCAGCCTCCCGAGCCTCCTCAGCGGCCCAAGATTGGGCCTCCCGAGAGGCCACCAGCGACGCCTTGGCCTCTGCGTCATCAAGATCGCGCTGACAGTGCGCAAGGGCGATGGCGTCCTCCAGCTCGCGCCTCTCTGCAGCCAGGCGCAGCCCCTCGGCCTCAAGGCGCGCGTCTTCATCGGCAAGCTCCTCTCCAAGCAGGCTTACCGCGTCAGCCGCCCTCTGAAGGAATCCTTGGCGAAGGGCGCGATGCTCCCGAGCACGCTCAAGCACGTCTTCCACACCACCATCTGCCCCGAGCAAGCGCTGGGGGCCGCGATTCAGCGCTCCCCCTCTGGGCTGGGGGCTGGCACCCTCGCGACAGCCGGGCACGCCGCGTCAGAAGCCCGGCCAGGGACCAGCCCGTCCCCAGGGGAAGAACGCAAGGAGCTCCTCAGCCAATCACAGTCCATGACCAGGCGGGAAGCCCACGGCAGGCTGGTTATGCCATGAGAAGGCCTGCGAAGGATCGCGAGGTGCGCGAGGCCACAATATGCTTCAGGACGGCTCACCTCGTCGATCGCCCTCACCACAAGGGCTCCACTGTTTGGAGCGCTTGAGGACGGTGGAGGGGGCGAGGCCAAGGGGGATGACTCCTCAGCCGTCTCCGCAAGTTCGGCTGGAAGGGGCCTGCGGAGCAATGGTCAGTAAAAGCAACAGAAGGATTGGGAGCTGGGAAAGGAGAAGGCTTACTCATCAGTGGCGAAGTACTTCCTGTGCTTTAGCATGCGACAAGGGTAATCATCGCCCAGGGCCTCCCTTCTCTTCCGGAGGGCCTCAAAGTCCACGTGGAAGCAGCCCAAGAGTTGGGCGCAGGGATCAACCTGTGACGAAGATGGAGCATCAAGGCGATCTGCGTCAGGGGCGCCTGCCTGATGTGCACTACCAATCGCCTCACTAAGGGAAGCAGCCGGAGCCTCAGGGGCCTCGGTCGCAAGTACTGAGAGCAGCTGCAGCACGTGCCCCGATAACTGCTTCCTCATGAGCCTCGCCCAGCGCTGTCACCCCGCCGGGAGCCACCTCGGCCTCTGGCGCCTCGTGCCTCCCTGCTCCGCCACTTGAGGAAGAGCCGCCTTGGCCGACTGGAAGGGCAGTCACCACCACTGGGTTCTCGCGAGGCCCCTGAAGGTCGGCGGGGCGCGGCCCCCACTCATCCAAGATAGGCATCTGCCTCACGAAATCGCCCCCGCTCTGGCAGAGGTACAGCAAGGCCCCTCCCTGCTGGATACTGCCAGGGTTGGGGTCCCCCGTCAGGGCCAAGAGCGCCGTCCTTAGCACTTCAGGCGTCAGGTCCTCTTCCTGGAGCCTCATACCATCATCGCGCCCGCTGAAGGCCCACATCCGGCGGGAGTGACGCTGGAGAGGAGCGACGCGGCGTAGCAGGAACTCCTTCACCACCTTGGGCGCTGTCGCGCCAAGCGACCTCAAGAACGTGAAGCGGTGCCAGACGAAGACGAGCCGGGGGCTCTCAAGCGTCTCCTGGCCCCAGCCCAAATTGGGGACAGCAGGTGAAGTTGGCTTTGACAGCAGGGGGCTGGGCACCCCAACATCCACATACAGCCACCGCTCGCGGAACCCAGCCGTGGGCGGAGGGAGCTTGAAGTCAATCCCAGAGGCCGCCATCTCAGGCGCTGCAACGAAGCTCACACACGCCCAACATTGGGTAGGGTCAACAAGGCGCAGCGAGAAGAAGTGGCGCAGCAAGGCAACTGAAGGAAGGATGCCCATCATAGCCTCACAAACAAAGGCGAAGATCGAAAGGAGAGTGATGGATTCAGGACCCAGATGCATCATGTGGATCTGATAATGGGAAAGCACGGCATTGAAGAAATCAGAAAAAGGAGGAACCAGACCCGCCCATAGGGCGTCGGCAAAATACGGGACCTCGGTGGCTATCCTATCAATGGAGAAGTGGGACGCGGGCCAGGCCATCGCCCTCCTGCATTCATTGAAGATGGTGGCCAGGGCCAAGCTGACCTTGCCCAAGCCCTCGGCGGGGGCCGCCAACGGCGGCGGGCAAGGCGGAGACACGTATTTCTTCCCTCTTCCCTTCTTCGTCGGAGCCATGGCGATGGGAAGGGGGGGAGGAAGGTTCAAGATTGAGTTGAGAACAGAAACCGGAGTTCGAGCGGAGGAAGGACAGAGGCGCTCGAGCAACCAAAAAGGGGAACGACTGTGTACAACTACGGGTCCGCCTAGCATGGCGCAAAATAAGGAGGGCGTGGGGGAACAGTGCCGCCCACATCCAATCAACCGCCATGCGGCGCCCAAGGCCGCAGACTGTTAGGGCCCGCGGCGCTTCGCCCTTGCCCTTTCGGCTCACTGCACGGCCAAGTCTGGGCGCGCCTTGGGCCCGGGGGCTACTGTCGGCGTTCTGGGAACGGGGGTCCCCAGACTTGCCTGCCTGCGGCATGGCTCAAAAGGGGGCCCAGCACGGCCCATATTCACCAACACAAACCCAAGACCCTCGCGAGGGGCCAAGCCTCGCAGGGCGGACGACATGGAGCTTCCTCAGGCATGGCCTCGTCAGGCTGGCTCACGAGGAGGCGGAGAGACCAAGGCGGGGTACCTCACGAGGTGCCCGTGACGCAAGCCATGACGACCGAGGGCGCCAGGCGGGTGCCAGCCCGCGCAGTGCCCTCCTTTCCTCTTTGGTGCAAGGGGGGCAAGCGCAGTCGCGGAGTACCGAGGCATCAGGCAAAGGTTGCCATTTCGGTGCAATGAGACCAAGACCAGGAGGACTACGAGACGGAGGTCACCGTGGAGCCCAAGACGGCGTCATCACCAGAGCTTTGCGCAGGCGAAGACTACTTTTGTCAGGATAGCTAGTACTAGTTGTCCCCTTTCAAATTAGCCCGCCATTGTTGGCTCCCTTCCCGCTCGATATTTGGGAAGAGGACCAGGGCCTCTATAAATAGGACCAGCCACCCACATCGAAAGGGAGAAGACCACACGAACACAAGGAGAGAGAGAGAGAGAAGGGTGACTGAGCTCCTCCCAGCAGTCCATCGCCCCAGCCAAGAACAGACCCTCACGAGGCTGTTCTCCCTTGTATTGTTCATCATCATCGGCCCAAGGGGCAATCCACCACACCACACACTGGAGTAGGGTATTACACCACAACGGTGGCCCGAACCAGTATAAACCCTGTGTCTCTTGTGTTGTTCTTTCCTTAGTTTAGATCCTAGCAAGGCGGAGGGGTGCAGGTAGGTAGGAGATGAAAGCTCCGCGTGCACCCCAGTGTTCGTACCTCAAGGGTCTGCCGGAACCCGAAATCCGACAGCGACGTTGTTTATTTAAGATAACAAGGACTCGCTCCTTGGTGTGGGCTTCACCCATGCACAAAAGAACCCGACAAACACCCTTTTTCATTAATACGTTGATTAAATAAGTACAATTCATACGGAATGAGAACATGAGCAAGGGGTTACATAGTTTAAATTTGACAAGTGCCCGCAGGCTTAAAGTCTAAAAAAAGATAAGATCCCTGTAATCCCTTTCTTGTCCCTCTCCTCAAGAAGATAGCAGGGGGGGGAA
Organism: Triticum aestivum; assembly: GCF_018294505.1. Taxonomy (NCBI): domain Eukaryota; kingdom Viridiplantae; phylum Streptophyta; class Magnoliopsida; order Poales; family Poaceae; genus Triticum; species Triticum aestivum. The sequence goes on from NC_057797.1 coordinate 304,209,724, forward strand.
AGGAGCACCTAGGCGAGGTATGAGCAGTAGAAGACACCAAGAGAACGTCCCGGCGGCCGCCCAGAAGAAGGCTGGTGATGACGGTGCCGGGGAAGAAGCCAAAAGATGAGGCAGCAGGCCGGCAATATGCGACGAAGGCGTCAATGCCATCGTACTCCAACTTGACAGCCCGCCACCCGCCTTCTTTGTCTTCTCCGACCCTCCACCACCAGCCGCCAGAAATGACGGCCCCGAGAAGTTCAAGGAGCTGGCTCGAGGAGCCACCGCCAAAAACTACCCCGCCCCGGCAGATCATCCTACTAGGGAGGAGGCCAGGTGCAGATGGTGCTGCTGCCGGTGCCGCCTAGGGACGGGGCGCCCGACGTCTAGTTGGACCCGTCCATGTCGTCATCCCCGCTGGTCCACGCCCCATCGCCGTCGCTCGAGGAGGAGCTCTCATCGTCGGCCGAGCTCTCCGCGCAACACCCTAGCCTATGTCCCGAGCGCCCGAAGACCTTGACGGAGACCAGGTCGCTCTCCACTAACTTGAAGAGGAGAACGTGCCCCTTCATCAAGAAGTGGGCGTGTGTGAAGGTTTTCCAACCCCGACGAAGAAGCATTACATGAGGAGCGGGGAACCTTGTGTTCACCCACATGTCGCCATTGCAACACCCCTTCATGTGAAGCCTCATCCTCGGCGGCTGGTCGATCTCCAGCACCCTCGTGAACGCCTCGGGAAGGCGGAGGCGGCTACGCGGCGGCTCGCGCAACTATAGGATGAACTCGAGCGCCGTGTCCCCAACATGACCGCTTGATGAAGCAGGAGGAGATGGTGGCGGAGATGGTGACGGAGATGGTGACGACACGGGTGTCCCCCTTCCGCGCCTGCCTCTGCCTCGATCGCCTCGCCGACCGCAGCCCAGTCCAACACCTCCGCCTCGAGTATGGCCTTCGCCTTGGGCATCTGGCTCTTCCTTGACCACCACGACTCTCTGGCGGGAGGAGGACCTGGTCGCCTCCGCAGAAGGACGACCGCGACCACGCCCTCTCGCCATGATGATGGGTGGAGAGTGGAGATGAAGGGGAGACGTGAGAGGATGCCTCTGCTCCTCCTCCTGAGCCCCTCTTTTATAACCGAGTGGAGAAGGCTAAAGATTGGCTCTACGCCTCTGAAAAACCCGTTCAAATCCGGCTCATTAAGTTGGCGACGAGCAAGGCCATCGACCGCCCTCCCCGCCCAATCAAAGGCGCATGAGCATCGGCCATAGCGTGCCTTCCCATATCCAACGCGTCTGTCACCTACCCCACGCCGTTCATGCGTTGTACGTGGCGAAAGGGGCGGGCGTGGTTGGAAACGTGGAACGACGGTTCCAAGGCTGGGAGAGTAAATGAGCAGCGGCTGTGCAATTTTCCCTCTTTTTTTAGGGAAGACGCAAGCCGCCTCTTTACAATCCACCGTGAGATGACACAAGCATGATGCGGTCATCCCACACACGACCCCCACGTCATCCATTAAACGCGGGTCGTGGGGAAGCGCAACTGGCGAGGGAGTTATTGTGATAAAGCTCTGCCACGCATGCCCACACACTGTTCTGGGCCTGGCCCGATAACGCCCCGCTCTTATATGTGGCCCAGGCCCGGGGGCTCCTGTCGGTGTACAAAGTAGGGGCCTTCTGTACCCTTTTACTTGTGCATGGGCAGTCGCAACCACACCTGTGATCGCGCTTGGCAAGGTAGAAGAGGGAGCGAAGACACAAGGCTACCAGAGCAGCGCCCAAGCCAGAGGCACAAGGAGCAAAGGGACAAGATGGGCTTCCCCCAGCAAGAGCCTCGCCGGGGCGGCCAACGTGGCCCCGGAAAGAGCCTTGCCAGGGCAACTTGCCCAACGCCAGCAAGGTCGCTGCCCTTGAGCCTAGGAGTTTCGACACCATCAACAACATTGGGACCAAGGCTCGGGAGGCACCTGCATGGTGGCATGCAGATCTTCGTGATGAACAGAGGCCTACAAGACTGGGTAAGAACCAGAAGACAAAGGCCCCCGGCAAGATTCTTGCCGGGGACGACCACAGAAACCCGGCGGGACCCTTGTCGGGAACCCTGCAAGATCCATGCCGGGGATATCTGCAGGGCCACAGCCAGGCCCAAGCCTACCAAGGCTCCGCTGTCCCATGGCCATTCCGACGCAGTAGCCAACCTGCCAACTAGGTGCACACCTACATGGCAGCATGCAGCTTCTAGCCAACCACGCAAGCACCTGCGTGGTGCCATGCAGATCTTCGTGAAGACCCTGCCACCGTACCAGCACAGTAGCCACCCAGTCAGCGTGGCGCTGCATGCCTCGTCAGCTTGGATGCGCATCGAAGCGAGGCGAGGCGGCGACAAACAAGACGAGCTTCCTTGCCATCCCCAATTAAGCAAGGGGGCACGTCGGCAGTGCATTAAATGTGTTTTATCCCACGATGTCAGGGATAGACTTGTACACTGTAGACACTTTCCACCTCCTGTGTGCCGCTGTGGCAGCCCCTTTGACATATAAAAGGAGGCCAGATGCGTACTGAGGGAGGATTCGGAATTTTTGGACCCTGCACGCCTTGTAGCTGGTCTAAGAACACCAGATAAACAGACCAAAGCAGGATTAGGGTATTATGCATCGATTGCGGCCCGAACATAGATAAAATTCCCCCGCATTGATCTTCTAAACCCGCTCTTTTTACAGCCCCGCGCCCCGACAACCGTAGTAGGGATTCCGTGTGATCCCATAGGTATCATTCTTGAACCCCGACAATATTAGAGTCGCCAAGAACCATTGGGGAAGACAGAAATTTATAGTTGCCCAAGTCGATGGTAACATCAGGAATCATTGTGGTAGCCCTCATAGAAGAGCCCGGAGAAACAACTCCCATGGGTTTTCTCAACATCTCCGAAATGAAATCATGCTCAGCAACAAATGGTCATGACATGAAACAATGCGATGCACCAGTATCGAATAGAACTTTAGCCGGAATAGAGTTAACCAAGAGGTTACCCATGATCACATATGAAGAATCCTCTGCTTGAGCTGTGTTCAACATGTTCATCTTAGTATGCTTTGGGTTGTGCTTGACCACTGCATTGTTTACCGACCTGACCGGAGGAGGAGGCGGAAGGCGCTTCTGGGTGCACTTGTTATAGTAATTCCCTTTCAAACCACACCTGTGGCAAGTGACCTCTACAAGAAGACGATGATAAGGAGTAGGAGGACTTGACCTGGTGCTTGAGTCTAAGACTTGTTCTGATAGCCTGGGTTGGGGGGGGGGGGTGGGAAGATCCATGGCCACCTTTTTTCTTCTGCTGGTATGGCTGACGAAACGGAGGAGGCGGAGGAAGCCAAAACTTCTGTTGCTTAGCTGCCACTTGTGAGGAAGAAGAAGACTGAACTGCATCCCCGATTCTCTTCTTTGATGCCTCACACTTGAGCTGAGCACCTTCTTGCTTGAGGGCCATGTTATATAATTGATCAAACTTAGTCAGCTCAAAAAGCACGAGCACTAACTGCAGATCTTCTTTGAGGACACCCCTGAAGTGATAGATCACACTCTGTTCATTAGAACATCATGCCTTACGAAGTGAGCAAGTTTCTGAAACTGGATGCTGTATTGGTACACGGATATGCTTCCTTGCTTGAGATTGTGGAATTCCTCACGCTTGCTCTCAACAACACTTGTTAGAATGTGGTGAGCTTTGAAATCCCGACAGAAATCATCCCAGGTAATCACTCAACCTCCTCTAGAATATTTGTATTGTTGATACCAATCAGCAGCTTGGTCCTTGAGCTGAAAAGAAGCGAACTTGACGTAGTCCTCATGCCTGACATTGCTACATTCAAAATGCTTGTTGATGTCCACGAGCCAATCAACGGCGTCCGTGGCGTCGACACAGTAGCTAAAGGACTTTGGTTGATTTGTAAGGAACCGGTTGAGGGTAGCAAACTGTGGCTGATCATTGAATTTCCCTTGACCTTGATTTCCTTGGTTGCCTTGGCCTTGGTTGCGATCTTGCAAGAGTTGCAAAAGCATCTGGGTGTTGGCGTTGGTGGCTGCCATGACAGCTTGCCATGCCTCCGGAGGCGGAGGTGGAGGGTTCGTCTGACTCCCATCATTGCGTTCTGGATTCAGACGCGTTGGAGGAGCCATCCTGAAGACGGTTACATCCGTTAGAACCATGATAGAGAGATAGACAAGCTGAATCAAAGGATAGAAATTTGCAACATATAGTCTTCACAATAAACATCCGAACAGAGTTGAGCGAATGAATTCCAAAGTTAACATCACACGTCCATTAAGTTGAGAAGCCACCTAGATAAAGGTTGATGAATGAAACAACAAGGTACGATGGAACAAATAAGTGGTAAGGATTACCCAATCACAAACCAAATATCCGCGGGCATAAATACTAGAGCTACTAGAATTCCCACCTATAAACTCCCAAAACTTTCTGGTTATGCAATCTGGTGTTGGGGATACAGGGAGGCACAATATATCACACAACTAACAAGCCCTACGCTCCAACTATATCCATCCATCAACACATAACCAAGAAAACTCCCGAACTCTGGCCCCAGTACTGGGTGGCGTCGAGGTTATCTTAACACTGGCTGCATAAAACTGATTTCCGATGTTGGTGAACTCAGGTATTCCAGAAATGCAATGATAAAATTGTGACGACAACACCTTGGAGCTCAACTCCCCGGGACACTTCCACAACCCCTAAATGTCAGGAGGCACCAAGAAAAATGTTCTCGTCACAAGAATATTGAAACGATCCCAAGATACCCGCGTGATCCTAATTTTTTTAGTGAAATTTGAGGAGAGGAAAGTCAAAACATCTACGTCAGGAGGCCTCACCAAAGCGACGAAGGGACTAAGGAGTAAAAAGAATCGTATTCTCTGATATATAATCCTAAAACTCAAAACAATTTTGTTTGAGACTCAACAACGTCAGTGATTCGATCAAGCAGGGGGATCCTATGTCGGGGATGGCTCTGATTACAATCTTGTAACACCCATGATGCGACTATAGCTCACACGTGTCGAGGCACGACTTAGAGGCATAACCGCATGGTGGTTTAGTCGCAAGCATGGCCATCTTCACAACATCCCGTGTAATTAACGAACAAGAAAGGGATAAATAGAGTTGGCTTACACTCGCCACGTCACACAATATTCAAATAAGTTCATACATCATCAGAGTACACTCATAATCTGACTACGGACAACCAAATGAAAAAGAAGATAACCCAACTGCTAGATCCCCGATCGTCCCAACTGGGCTCCACTACTGATCATTAGGAAACGACACATAGTAATGACCAAGGTCCTCGTCGAACTCCCCTTGTGTTCGGTAGCTTCACCTGCACTGGTATCATCGGCACCTGTAACTGTTTTGGAAGTATCCGTGAGTCACGAGGACTCAGCGATCTCACACCAGTGAGATCAAGACTATTTAAGCTTATGGGTAGGATATGGTTATGATGTGGAGCTACATCAAGCACTAAGCAAATATGGTGGCTAACATACGCATACAAGAGTAATATGAGAAACTACACAACGATCGATAAGCTAGAAGTGATCCTAAACTACTTATGTTCAAACATAACCCCACCATGTTCACTTCCCGAACATCATCGTAAAGAGACCATCACAGTTACACACACGGTTGGTGTCTTTTAATTAAGTCAAGTGTCAAGTTCTCTACAACCGGATATTAACAAATTCCCATCTGCCACATAACTACGGGCACAACTCTCGAAAGTCTAAACCCTGCAGGGGTGTCCCAACTTAGCCCATGACAAGCTCACGATCCGCGGAGACAATCCTCCATCGCGGGACCCACCGATCAGACTCGGAATCCCGGTGCACAAGATATTTCGACAATGGTAAAACTAGTCCAGCAAGACCTCCCGATGCACCGACCTATCCCGATAGGAGTGGCGCGATCTTGTTCTCAGGGTACATCCAATGAGCTAAGCGTATAGGTACCAACATAACCGAAGTTTCCAAGGGATGGTCCCGCACGGTGCTCTAGTTTGGACCAACACTCAAGTGGAGCATTGGCCCGGGGGGGGGGGGGGTTGATTAAGTCCACGGGGTCCGGAAAGTCCCTATGAAAGTATTAGTTGTTATTAGGCAAATGGTAAAACCAAGGTTGGACCTTGCTGGAGGAGTTTTATTCAAAGCAAACTATCAAGAGGGTCCCGTAAACCCTCATCGTGTTAGGGACTCAAAATGAAGGAACATAACACCGGTATAACGGAAATTAAGACGACAAGAGTGGAACAAAACACCAAGAAAAGGCCTAGCCTTCCACCCTTTACCAAGTATATAGATGCATCAATTAAATAAGAGATATTGTGATATCCCAACATATCCATGTTCGAACATGGAACAACCTGCAAGGCACCTGCAACTAGCAACGCTATAAGAGAGGCTGAGCAAAAGCGGTAACTTAGCCAAACAACATTTTGCTAGGAAGGTGGGTTAGAGGCTTGACATGGCAACATGGGAGGCATGATAAACAAGTGGTAGGTAGCATGACATAACGATAGAATGAACAACTAGCAAGCAAAGATAGAAGTGATATCGGGGGTAATGATCATCTTGCCTGCAAAATCCTTGGAGTTGTTGAATGCTTGCTCCTCGTTAGCATACTCAACAAGTTTCTCGTTCATGTACTCGTCTCCTGGATCTACCCAAAGCAAGAACACAAGCAACGGAACAACATTCAATCATGGTGCAATGCACAAGCAACATGATGCAAGACATGTCATGGTATGCAAGGTATGATGTGCAATGCATATGGATACTCCAGAAGGGAAAAGATGAACAAGGCAGAAACTTGGCAAACCAAGTATGCCGCTGGAAAGATGGGGTGATTTCGGTCGAAATCGATATAAGGATCACCGGAAACGGATGCACGGTTTGCAAATGACAAGCAAAACAAGAATGACGCAAATCTGCAATTAACAACATCATATCACTTAGAACACAACAAGAAACTATGCTAAAGCACTCCAACATAGCAACAAAGCACATGGCCGTAAAATATATGTGAAGCTCTACAAATCATGAACACTGAGCTCCTGCTAGAACTCACTAGAACAAGCTCAATATGGCATGGCAAAAATGCAAATGATATCAGCTTCACAGACTTGGTGAAAATACTAGACATGTCAAAACAGCATCATATAGCAATGTTTAGAGCTAGCAAACAACATGCTACAGGAACTTATCATGGCAAACAAAGCATGTCATGCTAGTACTAAAAGCGTAGAACAGAACACCCTTACTGAAGTTTAACCAAAGATGCATAGAAAATGATGTGGCACCCATGCAAACATGGCAAGTTATATGAACAGTTTCAGACTTCGAAGAAAAATAGAGCATGACATTAACAGCTTCATGATAGCAACTTTGCAAGCTCAATTCATTCATCAGAGGGCATTTCATGGCATAACAGGGTAATACACAGTAAGTATACATATATGTGAAGCTAAAAATGGCAAGAGCAAGTTCTTAGGGTACATGTATCACTAGCAAAATGCATGGCAAAATTGATCATCATGTTAACAAACTGCCAGGAACAATATTTACCAAAAGTAGAGCAAGGAAATGACATGCTAGTGTACTCCATAATTGCAACCAGAGGCATGAATGGATAGAACAATACCACGTCTTCAAAACATGCTTACTTAACTATCTCAAAATGTGCATGAATCGCATGATAGCAAGAAGTTTACATAGCATCAAAATGTAAGAGGAAAAGACAGCAAAATCACTAAGTGTCTGAAAACAGCAACATTATGAGGCCTACTTTGCATGGTCGTGCTAGTCACCACATAGCTCACAAAAATACAAGACTTGCACCTCTGTAAAGATGGCATGACGTAGCTCATAAAACATGTAGAAATCATGCTCATAGGGTGGACACACAAAATGCAACGAAAAATGACAAATCAACAAGTTCTGTTAAATTCCTGCAGGCAACATCATATAGCACTTTTGCGACAAAGATTAGGGCACCGATATGGAGAGTAACATACATGAAAATGACACTAACATGAAGAGCATCACGAGTCAAACATTTTGATATATGATGCACGCAACACGAAGCTACGGTCATGGAGATATGGCATGTCGAAGTAGGGCATAAAATGTTAGGGATTTCAGGAACTTGGGGAAAATTATACCTCCTCACGAGATCTAGGGTTCGAGCACGGAAGCCGAGGGGCGTCAAGCTCATCTCCGGCGAGGGAGAGAAGACGCCAGGGTCGAAGTCTGGCGAGACAGGCCGGCAGAGGCGAGGTCCGGCGACCAGAGCTCCGGCGGCGGCGGGGCGCGGCACGGGCGGCGGAGGCCGGGCGACGCGGGCGTGGGAGGTCATGTGGCGGCGGCGGGGCGGCGATGCGCGGCGGCTGTGGGCAGGCGGCGAAGCAGCGATGGGCGGCGCGATGGCGGCGGAAGGGTGGAGCGGCGGTGGTCGATCCGGGCCGGGAGGGCCCCACCTGGGCCCCGGCGGGCCGGCGGCGGCGCGACGCGGTGTGAGCGGGTGGAGGACACGTGGCAATACGCAGTTGGGGGAGAGCGGCGGCTGGACGCGTCCGGCGGGCGCAGACGTATCCGGCGGGGCGGTGGAGGCGATAGACTAGGGTTTCGTCCGCAAATTTGGAGGGGGAGATGCATATTTATAGGTAGAGGGAGCTAGGAGTGTCCAAATGAGGTGCGGTTTTTGCCCACATGATCGCGATCCAACGACGGAGAGCATGGAGTGGGTTTAGATAGGTTAGTGGGCTGTTTTGGAGGGGTATTGGGCTGCAACAAGAGAGGGGCTTTTGCGGTTACCCGGTTAACCGCTAGGGCATCAAACAACCTCCAAATGGAACAAAATTTGATAGGCGGCCTAACGGTGATGTACCAAGGCCACTCGAAAAATCTCAACCCATTCCGAGAACGTTTTTCTCCCGCTCATGAAACGAGGTTTGAGGGGTGCAACGGGTGCATGTGGGAGTGTCAGATCGCGAAACGGACAACGGGGAAAAAGACCGGATGCATGAGACGAACACAAATGCAAATGAGATGCACATGATGACATGATATGAAATTCATGACATGACCAAAATGCAAAACAAAGACAAAAACCCAACCACGAAGGAAAAATCATATCACATAGATGGAAACAGCAAGAGTTGGAGTTACAATAATGGAAAGTTACATCCGGGGCGTTACAACACTCCACCACTACAAGAGGATCTCGTCCCGAGATCTAGGACTGAAAGAACTCCGAATATTCAGAACGGAGGTGATCCTCGCGTTCCCAGGTGGCTTCACGGTCGGAATGGTGTGACTATTTAACTTTTAGGAATTTGATTGACTTGCTGCGAGTTTTGTGCTCGGTTTATTCAAGAATGGCAACGAGATGCTCATGATAAGACAAATCTTTTTGGAGATCAATCTCTTGGAAGTTGATAGTGCGCTCAGGCGTCTTGAAGCACTTGCTAAGCTATGACACGTTAAACACATCATGCACATTTATGAAGTTGGACGGAAGCTCGAGTTGATAGGCGAGGTCGCCTCTTTTGCCAATGATCTTGAAAGGACCCACGTATCTCGGGGCAAGCTTCCCTTTGATACCGAAGCATCGAGTACCTTTCATTGGAGAGACGCAGAGGTAGACATGGTCTCCGATCTCGAAAGCCAAGTCACGGTGCTTACTATCATAGTAACTCTTCTGGCGCGATTGCACGACTTTAAGGTTTTCATGGATGACTTTACACATTTCTTTAGCTTCTGTGATCAAGTCGTTGCGAAGAAGTTGGCGTTCACCAGTCTCTAACCAATTGAAAGGAGTACGACACTTTCTGCCCTAAAGAATTTTGAATGGGGCCTTGCCTGAACTTGCTTGGAAGCTGTTGTTGTAGGAGAACTCGGCATATGGAAGACAATCTTCCCACTTCATACCGAAAGAGATGACACAAGCCCTGAGCATGTCTTCGAGGATTTGATTGACTCGCTCGACTTGGCCACTTGTTTGAGGATGAAAGGCCATGCTGAAGCGAATGTTGGTGCCCATGGCCTTCTGGAAGGATTCCCATAACTTAGAAGTGAAAATGCTTCCGCGGTCTGAAGATATCAATTGCAGAATGCCGTGCAACGAGACAATTCTAGAGGTGTATAGCTCTGCCAACTAAGCTGCTGTGATAGATTCTTTGATTGGAAGGAAATGAGCCACTTTTGTAAGCTTGTCAATGACAACAAAAATAGCATCATTCCCATGCTTGGACTTAGGAAACTCAGTAACGAAGTCCATTTCGATAGGGTCAAACTTCCATTCTGGAATAGCAAGAGGTTGGAGGAGACCAGCTGGTCGTTGGTGTTCTGCTTTCACCCTTCGGCAGCCATCACATTCATTCATGAATTGCGCAATCTCTCGCTTCATTCGAGTCCACTAATACGACTGCTTGAGGTCATGGTACATCTTCGAACTGCTCGGATGAATGGACAGAAGAGAATTGTGCGCTTCCTTCATTATGACCTTCCTTAGATCACCTTTAGGAACCATAATCCGGTCCTCAAAGAATAAAGTGTCTCTGTCATCAATGCGATAGCACTTGTATTTGGATAAGCCCTTGGCAATAGCGTGTTTCACCTTCTTCACCATGGTATCAAGGAGTTGTGCCTCACGAATTTGATCTTCCAAAGTTGGAGTGACTTGAAGGTTGGCAAGAAAACCTTGAGGAACAACTTGGAGGTTGACCTTGCGAAAAGCTTCACAAAGATCTTGTTAGAATGGCTTGAGAATTAAGCTATTGCAATAAGCCTTTCTGCTCAAAGCATCTGCAATCGCATTCGCCTTGCCAGGAGTATATTCAATACTTGGATTGTACTCTTGAATCATTTCGACCCAATGAGTTTGCCTCAGGTTAAGGTCGGGTTGAGTGAAGATATGCTTGATGCTCTTGTGATCGGTGAAAATGTCCACTTGCCTTCCCAACAAGAGATGTCTCCATGTTATTAATGCATGGACTACTACCGCCAACTCAAGATCATGAGTGGGGTAGTTCCTTTCATTGGGCTTCAATTGACGAGAGGTATAGGCCACAACTTTCTTCGCTTGCATTAACACAGCACCCAGACCTTGCAAAGAGGCATCACAGAAAACTTCATATGGCTTGGATTCATCAGGAGGAGTTAAGACATGAGCTGAGACTACCTTCTCTTTGAGAATGTTGAAATCAACGTCACACTCAGGTGTCTAGAAATACTTGACATGATTCTAGAGGAGGTTGGAAAGAGGCTTTGCAATCTTTGAGAAGTTCTCAATGAATCTTCGACAATAGCTTGCAAGTCCAAGAAAACTTCGGAGCTGCTTGACATTCTGAGGAGGCCCCCAATTCACAATTGCTGAAACCTTCTCCGGATTAACAGCAATGCCCTCGGCGGAGATGATACGACCAAGGTAAAGAACTTCATCAAGCCAAAACTCACATTTGGAAAACTTTGCATAGAATTGATACTCTCTGAGCTTGTCGAGCACCAATCTCAAATGCTTGGCATGATCCTTCCTATTCCTGGAGAAGACCAAGATATCACCGAGATACACCAGGATGAATTCATTTGTGTTGGGGTTGAAGATGAAGTTCATCATTCGATAGAATGTTGGAGGAGCATTGACAAGGCCGAAAGACATGACAGTATATTCATAAGAACCAAAGCTTGTTCTGAATGCTATCTTGGGAATATCTTGTTCACGAATGCGAATCTGATGATAACCCATACTGAGGTCAAGCTTGGAGAATACTTTAACACCTTTAAGTTGCTCGAAAAGTTCATTGATATTGGGATGCAGATACTTGTTCTTGATTGTCTTATTGTTCAATGGACAGTAATCGTCGCAAAGTTGGTCCGTGCCATCCTTCTTCTGGACAAAAAGAACACCACAACCCCACAGAGATGAACTTGGTCTGATCAAACCTAGACTCTCTTGTTCATCGAGCAGTTTCTTCAATTCCTGCAGCTCCTTGGGTCCAAGCTTGTATGGACGCTTGCAAACAGGTTCAGTGCTAGGCTCAAGATCGATAACGAATTCAACTGGCCGGTGAGGAGGCATTCCTGGAAGCTCTTCTGGAAAGATGTCTTGGTACTCACAAACGACTGGAATATGAGAAATTGCATCCAACTCACCCTTCTCATTGAGAGAAAATAGTCGAATGGTTTCATCATGAGCGGCATAGATGATCACATCCTCAGAAGAGTGTGTCACTTGAATCTCCCTGGCAGCACAATCAAGTTGAGCCTTGTGCTGAGAAAGCCAGTCCATGCCGAGAGTTAGATCAATATCAGAGTCGCCAAGAACCATTGGGGAAGACAAAAATTTATAGTTGCCCAACTCAATGGTAACATCAGGAATCATCGTGGTAGCCCTCATAGAAGAGCCCAGAGAAACAACACCCATGGGTTTTCTCAACATCTCCGAAATGAAATCATGCTTAGCAACAAATGGTCTTGACATGAAACAATGCGATGCACCAGTATCGAATAGAACTTTAGCCGGAATAGAGTTAACCGAGAGGTTACCCATGATCACATATGAAGAATCCTCTGCTTGAGCTGCGTTCAACATGTTCATCTTAGTATGCTTTGGGTTGTGCTTGACCACTGCATTGTTTGCTGACCTGACCGGAGGAGGAGGCAGAAGGCGCTTCTGGGTGCACTTGTTAGAGTAATGCCCTTTCAAACCACACCTGTGGCAAGTGACCTCTACAAGAAGACGATGATAAGGAGTAGGAGGACTTGACCTGGTGCTTGAGTCTAAGACTTGTTCTGATAGCCTGGGTTGGGGGGGGTGGGAAGATCCATGGCCACCTTTGTTCTTCTGCTGGTATGGCTGACAAAACGGAGGAGGCGGAGGAAGCCAGAACTTCTATTGCTTAGCTGCCACTTGTGAGGAAGAAGAAGACTGAACTGCATCCCTGATTCTCTTCTTTGACGCCTCACACTTGAGCTGAGCACCTTCTTGCTTGAGGGCCATGTTATATAATTGATCAAACTTAGTTGGCTCAAAAAGCACGAGCGCTAACTGCAGATCTTCTTTGAGGGCACCCCTAAAGTGATAGATCATGCTCTTTTCATCAGGAGCATCCTGCCTTGCGAAGCAAGCAAGTTTCTGAAACTGGATGTTGTATTGGTACACGGACATGCTTCCTTGCTTGAGATTCCGGAATTCCTCACGCTTGCTCTCAACAACACTTGTTGGAATGTGGTGAGCTTTGAAATCCCGGCAGAAATCATACCAGCTAATCAATCGACCTCCTCTGGAATCTTTGTATTGTTGATACCAATCAACAGCTTGGTCCTTGAGCTGAAAAGAAGCGAACTTGATGTAGTCCTCAGGCCTGACATTGATACATTCAAAATGCTTGGTGATGTCCACGAGCCAATCACCTGCGTCCGTGGCCTCGGCACAGTAGCTGAAGGACTTTGGTTGATTAGCAAGGATCTGGTTAAGGGTAGCAAACTGCGGCTGATTGTTGAATTTCCCTTGACCTTGATTTCCTTGGTTGCGCTCTTGCAAGAGTTGCAAAAGCATCTGGGTGTTGGCGTTGGTGGCTGCCATGACAGCTTGCCATGCCTCCAGAGGCGGAGGTGGAGGTGGAGGGTTCGCCTGACTCCCATCATTGTGTTCCGGATTCAGACGCGTTGGACGAGCCATCCTGAAGAGGGTGACATCCGTTAGAACCATGATAGACAGATAGACAAGCTGAATCAACGGATAGAAATTTGCAACATATAGTCTTCACAATAAACATCCGAACAGAGTTGAATGAATGAATTCCAAAGTTAACATCACACGTCCATTAAGTTGAGAAGCCACTTAGATAAATGTTGATGAATGAAACAACAAGGTACGACTGGAAAAAATAAGTGGTAAAGATTACCCAATCACAAACCAAATATCCGCGGGAAGAAATACTAGAGCTACTAGAATTCCCACCTATAAACTCCCGAAACTTTCTGGTTATGCAATATGGTGTTGGGGATACAGGGAGGCACAATATATCACACAACTAACAAGCCCTACGCTCCAACTGTATCCATCCGTCGACATATAACCAAGAAAACTCCGGAAATCGTGTACCTCAACCTTCGAAAAGCATCCATTATACGAGCTATGGCAATACTCCCGAACTCCTGCCCTAGTACTTGGTGGCGTCGAGGTTATCTTACCACTGGCGGCATAAAAGAGATTTTTGATGTCGGTGAACCCAGGTATTCCAGAACTGCAATGATAAAATTATGATGACAACACCTTGGAGCTCAACTCCCCGAGACACTGCCACAACCCCTAAATGTCAGGAGGCACCAAGAACAATGTTCTCATCAAAGAATATTGGAACGATCCCAAGATACCCGCGTGATCCTAATTTTTTAGTGAAATTTAAGGAGAGGAAAGTTAAAACATCTACGTCAGGAGGCCTCACCAGAGCGACGAAGGGATCGAGGAGTAAAAAGAATCCCACTCTCCGATATATATATTCCTAAGACTCAAAACATTTTTGTTGTAGACTCAACAACATCAACGATTCGATCAAGCAGGGGGCTCCTAAGTCGGGGATGGATCTGATTACCAACTTGTAACACCCACGAAGCGGCTATAAATCCCATGTGTCGAGGCACGACTTAGAGGCATAACCACATGGTGGTTTAGTCGCAAGAAGGGTCATCTTCACAACATCCCATGTAATGAACAAGAAAGTGATAAATAGAGTTGACTTACACTCGCCACATCACACAATATTCAAATAAGTTCAGACATCATCAGAGTACACTCATAGTCCGACTATGGACAACCAAATGAAAATGAAGATAACCCAACTACTAGATCCCCGATCGTCCCAACTGGGCTCCACTACTGATCATCAGGAAACGACATGTAGTAACGACCAAGGTCCTCGTCGAACTGCCACTTGAGTTCGGTAGCATCACCTGCACTGGTATCATCGACACCTGTAACTGTTTTGGAAGTATCCGTGAGTCACGAGGACTCAGCAATCTCACACCCGCGAGATCAAGACTATTTAAGCTTATGGGTAGGATGGTTATGAGGTGGAGCTGCAGCAAGCACTAAGCAAATATGGTGGCTAACATACGCATACAAGAGTAAGATGAGAAACTACGGAACGATCAATAAGCTAGAAGTGATCCTAAACTACTTATGTTCAAACATAACCCCACCGTGTTCACTTCCCGAACCTCATCGTAAAGAGACCATCACGGTTACACACACGGTTGGTGTCTTTTACTTAGGTCAAGTGTCAAGTTCTCTACAACCGGATATTAGCAAATTCCAACCTACCACATAACCGCGGGCACGGCTCTCAAAAGTTTAAACCCTGCAGGGGTGTCCCAACTTAGCCCATGACAAGCTCACGATCCTCGGAGACAATCCTCCATCGTGGGACCCTCCGATCAAACTCGGAATCCCGGTGCAGAAGATATTTCGACAATGGTAAAACTAGTCCAGCAAGACCTCCCGATGCACCGACCTATCCTGATAGGAGTGGCGCGATCTCGTTCTCAGGGTACATCAGATGAGCTAAGCGTATAGGTACCAACATAACCCAAGTTGCCAAGGGATGGTCCCGCATGGTGCTCTAGTTTGGACCAACACTCATGTGGAGCATTGGCCCGGGGGGGGGGGGGTGTTGATTAAGTCCACGTGGTCCGGAAAGTCCCTATGCAAGTATTAGTTGTTATTAGGCAAACGGTAAAACCAAGGCTGGACCTTGCTGAAGGAGTTTTATTCAAAGCAAACTATCAAGAGGGGCCCATAAACCCTCATCGTGTTAGGGACGCAAAATGAAGGAACATAACACGGTATGATGGAAACTAAGGCGGCAAGAGTGGAACAAAACACCAAGAAAAGGCCAAGTCTTCCACCCTTTACCAAGTATATAGATGCATCAATTAAATAAGAGATATTGTGATATCCCAACATATCTATGTTCGAACATGGAACAACCTGCAAGGCACCTGCAACTAGCAACACTATAAGAGAGGCTGAGCAAAAGCGGTAACTTAGCCAAACAACGGTTTGCTAGGAAGGTCGATTAGAGGCTTGACATGGCAACATGAGAGGCATGATAAACAAGTGGTAGGTAGCGCGACATAACAATAGAACGGACAACTAGCAATCAAAGATAGAAGTGATATCGGGGGTAATGATCATCTTGCCTGCAAAACCTCAGAGTTGTCGAAAGCTTGCTCCTCGTTAGCATACTTAACAGGTTCCTCGTTCACGTACTCATCTCCTGGATCTACCCAATGCAAGAACACAAGCAATGGAACAACAATCAATCATGGTGCAATGCACAAGCAACATGATGTAAGACATGGCATGGTATGCAAGGTATGATGTGCAATGCATATGGATACTCCCGAAGGGAAAAGATGAACAAGGCATCAACTTGGCAAACCAAGTATGTCGCTGGAAAGATGGGGTGATTTTGGTCGAAATCGATATAAGGATCACCGGAAACGGATGCACGGTTTGCAAATGACAAGCAAAACAAGAATGACACAAATTTGCGATTAATAGCACCATAACACTTAGAACGCAACAAGAAACTATGCTAAAGCACTCCAACATAGCAACAAAGCACATGGCCATAAAATACATGTGAAGCTAAATCATGAACACTGAGCTCCTTCTAGAACTCACTAGAACAAGCTCAAGATGGCATGGCAAAAATGCAAATGATATCAGCATCACAGACAGTGAAAATATTAGACATGTCAAAACAACATCATATAGCAATGTTTAGAGCTAGCAAACAATATGCTACATGAATTTATTATGGAAAACAAAGGCATGTCATGCTATTACTAAAAGCAAAGAATAGAACTCCCTTATTGAACTTTAACCAAAGATGCATAGAAAATGATGTGGCACCCATGCAAACATGGCAAGTTATATGAATGGTCATGGAGATATGGCATGTCGAAGTAGGGCACAAAATGTTAGGGATTTCGGGAACTTGGGGATAATTATACCTCCTCACGAGATCTAGGGCATGGACACAGAAGCCGAGGCATAGCGAGCTCGTCGCCGGCGAGGGAGAGAAGACGCCGGGGTCGAAGTCCGGCGAGACAGGGCCGGCGGAGGCAGGGTCTGGTGACCAGAGCTGCAACGGCGGTGGGGCGCGGCGCTTGCGGCGGAGGCCGAGCGGCGCGGCCGTGGGAGGTTGCGCGGTGGCGGCGGGCAGGCGGCGGGAGGGCGGAGCGGCGGCGGCCAATCCGGGCTGGGAAGGCCCGGCCTGGGCCCCGGCCAACTGGCGGTGGCGCGACCCAGTGAGAGCAGGCGGAGGACACGTGGCAAGGCACGGTTGGAGGAGAGCGTCAGCTGGACGCGTCAGGTTGCGCAGTGGAGGCGATAGACTAGGGTTTCGTCCGCAAATTTGGAGGGGGAGATGCATATTTATAGGTAGAGGGAGCTAGGAGTGTCCAAATGAGGTGCGGTTTTTGCCCACATGATCGCGATCCAACGACGGAGAGCATGGAGTGGGTTTAGATGGGTTAGTGGGCTGTTTTGGAGGGGTATTGGGCTGCAACAAGAGAGGGGCTTTTGCGGTTACCCGGTTAACCGCTAGGGCATCAAACGACCTCCAAATGGAACAAAATTTGATAGGAGGCCTAACGGTGATGTACCAAGGCCACTCGAAAAATCTCAACCCATTCCGAGAACGTTTTTCTCCCGCTCATGAAACGAGGTTTGAGGGGTGCAACGGGTGCATGTGGGAGTGTCAGATCGCGAAACGGACAACGGGGAAAATGACTGGATGCATGAGACGAACACGAATGCAGCTGAGATGCACATGATGACATGATATGATATGCATGACATGAACAAAATGCAAAACGAAGATAAAAACCCAACCACGAAGGAAAAATCATATCACATAGCCGGAAATGGAAAGAGTTGGAGTTACGATAATGGAAAGTTACATCCGGGGCATTACAAATATGTAGGAACCAATATGAGTATCCAGGTTCCGCTATTGGTTATTGACCGGAGATGTGTCTCGATCATGTCTACATAGTTCCCGAACCCATAGGGTCCGCACACTTAATGTTCGATGACAATTTGCATTATGAGTTATGTGTTTTGGTTACCAAAGATTGTTTGGAGTCCCGAATGAGATCATGGACATGACGAGTAGTCTCGAAATGGTCAAGAGGTAAATATTGATATATTGGAATATGGTATTCAGACACCGGAATGGTTTCGAGTGGTTCGGGTATTTTTCCGGTGTATCGAGGGGTTACCGGACCCTCCCGGGGAAGTCATGGGCCTCATGGGCCACGGGAGAGAGAGGGGACAGCCCACAAGGGGTGGACGGGCCCCCTCCATGGGAGTCCGAATTGGACTAGGGGAGGGGCCGGCGCCCCCTTTCCCTCTCCTACTTCCTCTTCCTTTCCCCCTTTCCCACTCCGGAAAAGGGAAAGGGGAATCCTACTAGGACTAGGAGTCCTAGTAGGACTCCCCCATGGCGCACCCCTCTAGGACGGCCACGTACTCCCCTCCTCCTTTATACACGAGGGCAGGAGGGTACCCCAAAGCACATCAATTGTTCTCTAAGCCGTGTGCGGTGCCCCCTCCACAGTTTACTCCTCCGGTCATAGCGTCGTAGTGCTTAGGCGAAGCCCCGCGCGGATCACATCAGCATCACCGTCACCACGCTGTCGTGCTGACGAAACTCTCCCTCGACCCTCTGCTGGATCAAGAGTTCGAGGGACGTCATCGAGCTAAACGTGTGCAGAACTCGGAGGTGCCGTACATTCGGTACTTGATCAGTTGAATCAAGAAGACGTTCGACTACATCAACCGCGTTAAACTAACGCTTCCGCTTTCGGTCTACGATGGTACGTGGACACACTCTCCCCCTCCCGTTGATATGCATCTCCTAGATAGATCTTGCGTGATCGTAGGATTTTTTTAAAATTGCATGCTACGTTCCCCAACATGTGGCACATGGTAAGCATGGCAATAGCAATAAGTATCTCCACCAAGCATGCAAATGCACATAGTAGTAAAATGGTGGATCATGGGTAAATGCACATAAGGGTCACAATTGCATGGCAAAGACATAGAAATAGGCATAACATGCAAAGTGAACACGATATAATGGGCATAAGGAGACAAATGGTAAATAGCCCAAAGCCGTGTGAGAGCCAAGTAAAAGGAATGCGCGAAGTCGTTGCGCGAAGAGAACAGTGGTAAGAATAGTCCACGGCATGCCAAATTGTCATTGCTCTCAAGATCTCGTTTCGTCAACTCTTGGGATTGAGAGGTTGGTGAGTATACGTGAGTGAAAGTGCGTTATATTGACTAGAGGGGGGGGGGTGAATAGGCGATTTTTATGAAAGTCTTCAGAACATGGGAGTTTTGAAGACAAACGATAAAATTAAACCTATTACCATACAGCGGAAGCTAGACTACACTAGGCAAACCATAGTCAAGTATTCAATGAAGTGAAAGCACAAAGACTAATAGCAGCTAGGTAGTAAGGATCAGGTAGGAAGTTATTGTGAAGCCAAACAGAACATGCAGTCACTCAGTGAAGACAAATGATAGTGCAAACATACAATGACTTCACAATGAGTAACAGTAAGTAAAGTGAAGTGAACATGAAACCAGTGACTCGTTGAAGACAATGATTTGTTGGACCAGTTCCAGTTGCTGTGACAACTGTATGTCTGGTTGGAGCGGCTAGGTATTTAAACCTTAGGACACATAGTCCCGGACAACCAGTCCTGAACACGCAGCTCAGGACACCCAGTCCTCACCGTATTCTCCTTGAGCTAAGGTCACATAGACCTCGCCCAATCACTCTGGTAAGTCTTCAAGGTAGACTCCCAAACCTTCACAGACTTCGTTCACTGGCAATCCACAATGTCTCTTGGATGCTCAGAACGCGACGCCTAACCGGCTGGAGGATGCACAATCCTCAAGTGTAATAAGTCTTCAGATCACACAGACAAGAAGACTTAAGTGATGCCCAATTCTCTCTGGCTCTGGTGGTTAGGCCTTTATCCTCGCAAGGAATTCTCTCTCAAAGGCTTCGAGGTGGGTTGCTCTCAAACGACAAAAGCCGTACATTCAATCTGAGCAGCCAACCGTTTATGGTTGTAGGGGGTGGGCTATTTATAGCCACTTGGCAACCCGACCTGATTTGTCCGAAATGACCCTGGGTCACTAAGGAACTGACACATGTTCCAACGGTCAGATTTCAAACTCACACGGCAACTTTACTTGGGCTACAAGCAAAGCTGACTTGTCCGACTCTAGACAAGACTTCGCTCTCATAGTCTTCACTCGAAGACATAGGTTTTTGGTTTAGGCATCACTTTAGTCATTCTGACTGGTTCTCTTGGACCCCACTTAACAGTACGGTGGTTCCTATGACTCAACACAAAAGAAAAAGAACTACGAAAGATCTAAGTCTTCGAGCTCCATAGGCTTCATATAGTGTCTTCTCTTGTCATAGTCTTCAATGTGAATATCTTCATATACCACCTTTGACTTCAATGTCTTCATACATTTTTAGGGGTCATCTCTGGTAGTAAAACCGAATCAATGAGGGACTTCTACCTGTGTTATCCTGCAATTCTCACAAACACATTAGTCCCTCAATTAGGTTTGTCGTCAATACTCCAAAACCAACTAGGGGTGGCACTAGATGCACTTACAATCTCCCCCTTTTTGGTGATTGATGACAAACTAGTTGAAGTTTTCAACGGGGAATATAATCTGTGAAATTGTAAAGGATAAGGAATTGTCTTCATAAGTTGCAAGGGCTCCCCTTGAAGATGTGCATATAAGTTAATTTGCTTTTGGAATGCAAATGCACATGGCAGGTTGTACTTGTGGAGATCCACTTCAACTTATGATGACAATCCACTATGCATGTGGAAGTATATGAAGATAATGCCATGCATAATGGAAAATGGACGTCTGCAGAATGAGCTAAGTGCGGAATTTATCGTCGCACATGCGGAATTTATCTTCGCAAAACAAGGTGGCAAATAAGTAGCAGACGGCCATCTAGTTTAAGTGTTACAACTCATAAGAACCAAATGTAGCAAAAACAAGAGTTGTAAGCACGAAGCAAAATATAAAGCACCCGCCCATATGGACCCGCTTGAAGACTATCAATCTCATATGCTTCTCCCCCTTTTGTCAGTAATGACCAAAAAGGTTTGAAGACATAGAGCCTCTACTCGTTCCCATGAGGAGTAGGTGAAGTAGCAGGGTTGTTGGTGTTGTTTGGCGATGCAGAAGAGCTTTGAGGTGCTGAAGGAGGTGGCGGTGAAGTAGCATCGTCTTCTTCCTCAATAATCCTGGCAGTCACTGTGGCAGCAGAGGAAGAGAACTCAGAGTCTTCAAGGGATGGAGTTCCTAGCAGCACAGCCCTTCGAGGAGGTGTGGAGTCAAACTTGAATCTCTCAGAGAAGCCATCCTCTTGAAGATCAACTTCAGAACACATCATCGTGAGCCCTTTCCATGTGCGGCGACAGGTTTCATGGGCAACGAAAGCATTCTTGGTGGCAAGATTTCGAGTGCGATTAACATCCACCAAGAGGCTTTTCATCTGACGCTTCAGCCAGTCATGATGCCTATCCTATTTCTGATGTAGAGCCACAAGAAGCTCTCGGTCGTTGAGAACACAAGTGCGCTTCTTGGGTCTTGGAGCAGTGGCACTGTCAGTGGTTTCAGTGGAAGCAGGGTGTGGTGCATGTGTAGTGCCAGCCAAAGGATACACCCGAGAAACTGCTTCAACGCCTTCAACGTTCTGAGTAAAACTCTGATGGTCTGCATTCTGAAGACTTAGAGGTTGCTTGGCAGGCTCAGAATATATGGCTTCAGTAGACATGTCCACGTCAGGCAAGAAGATCCGATGGTTGCGGGCTGAGGGCTGATACGAGATGGCGGAGTGTAGCTTGATCAGCCGCATGACCCAAGGGGCGTAGAACTTCAAACCAAACAGATCAATGCCTGATGTAGCAAGTTGGCGTATGAAGAAGTCCTATGCATTGAAGCATTTGCCATGAAGTATATAGAAGACCAAAGTCTTCATTGCACCCTGAAGCTTGGCATTTGGAGAGTGCCCTTTGATAGGCCAGAGAGTTCGCCGGATGATGTGATAGATGGTTCTGGGCAGGTACTCAAGGTCTTCAACGAAGAACTCTGTGGGATACGCAGCATCTTGGGGCAATTTCTTCATCATGCTGAGCATTTGACTCATATTAGGTTCTGGCCGCTGAAAGATGCTCTCAATAGCTTCAGCATGCAGCTGACATCCTTGCTCGAAGAGATCGCCAGGAGTGGGCAAGCCAGTGAGCTCAATGATGTCAAATGCATTGGCTTCGTGATGAACGTTGCCAGTCATCCACTCCAGGACCCAAGTCTTCGGATCTCTGCTGTACCCTTTGATGTGAAGTGTGGCATAGAATTGTAGCAGCAGCTCTTCATTCCAATGCTCTTCATCAGTAACAAACCGCAGCAGACCCACTTGCTTGAAGCAATCCAACGCTTCTTCTAGACAGGGCAGACCAGCTATAGCTTCAACATCAAGGCGCTTGTGTGGGAAGATTCGACCTTGGTTGTAAAGAATGCAAGAGTAATAGCTTCACTGAGGATAGCTCTAGAACCGATCAGATGATATCCTTTCCCTTGTGTAGGGGTTCCTGGAGCTATTGAAGAACGTGTTGTCTGCCCTAAAGCCATTGATGTTGAAGGAGCCAGGTGCTGATGCAGGACCTGGAAATCTTGGTAGTCTTGGAATTGGCTTCTGGACCTGAGGTCTGTGCTCAACATGATAGTTGAATTGGGGACCGGCAGCAGACTCAGGAACAGAAGTGGCGGGATCAGTGGCTTCGCTGTCTTCTGAAGCTTTTGCTGGGGAGGGCTCCACATTAGCTTCATTGGTGGTTGTGGCAGCCTCACAATTTTCATCCTCCACTTGACTAGCTGGAGGGTCGGTCACAAGCACATTCTCCTGGAGAACTGCTTCTTGGTGGAACAGGGGAGTGGGATCTTGTGGTACTTCTTCTTCTGCAGCTGTTGCAGCCGGAATGTCTTCAGCAGAGACTTGAGGCCTTGGACCTTTGCGAATCCTGCGGAGCGCAGACGACGCCTGTGGAGTTGGAGTGGGCCGGGCCTCATAGTCTTCTTCCTCTTGTGGGCGATCCGCCCATGAAGCATCTTGTGCAATTGGCGTCAGTGGACGACCAATGCTGATGAGTTCGCTGTTTTCAAACTGAGGAAGGACTGCATCATCTTCTATGTTGTCATGATGACCAATGTCTTCAGCAGCGATGGGATCAGCTGCTGGAATGTCTTCAGCTTCAGGAGCCTCTGTGGAAGCAGGCTCTTGAACTGTCAGTTGACATTCTGCGTCAGGATGAACCATAGAAATGGGTTCAACTATCAAGGGCTCTGTGGAAGCAGCCCGAGCTTTCTTGGTCTTCCTCTTATTCTTGGAGGGGGCAGTAGGAGAGGCTTCAGAGTGTTTCCTATTCCTGGTTTCAGCCTCAGCAGTTCTTGTGTTCTTAAGCTCTGAAGCTGTTGACCGGCTTTTTGGCTTCGAGCCAGTCAGTCTAGTTGGGAAGACAATCAGAACTGCTTCTTGCCTTGGTGCATCAGGTTCAGCCGTAGCAGGTTTCTTCTTCTTCTTTGCGGCCATCCTGGGGTCGATGCCAGGACGCCCAAGTGCCTTGCGCTTCTCAGCCTCATTATAGGCTTGCACACATCTGTCAACCAGAGTCTTCATGCGCTCACGCGAACCCTGATCTTCTGCACGCTTCTTCACAAAGGCTTCCTTGAGCTCGTGCATCATTGTCTTGAAGTTCTTCACTTCTTGCATGCTGAGCTTGGCCATATGCTTCTTGAACTGAGCCTTTTCATAGTCAATCTTCTGCTTCAGTTCAACAATGAGCTGGGCAATAGCAAGTTCTGAAGCAATGGCGCCTTGGAAGGCGACACTGAGGCCAATGGGTAGCTGCAGGTCTTCAAAGCTGATGTTGGGCGTGTCAAACCACTCGTCAATGAAGTTGTGGATGATGGTGACATCAAAGAGAGGGAGATCATTGAAGATTTCTGCTTCTTCTTTGCTCTTGATGAGTTGCTCAAGAGCGTCATCTGCAAGATCTTCATCACTTGACAGATCAATGTCGTCGTTGCGCATAATGGCAACAGCTGTTAGCTCTTTGCCAGTGTGTGACAGAGGCATCTTGGCCTTCTGGGGCTTGGAGACACGTGATAAGTCTTCAGACTACACACTGTCTTCAGGAGGTGCAGTTGCCAATGGCTTCGCCCTTAAGATTTTTGGTGAAGGGGCCGGCTTTGAAGCTTTTGTCTTCTTCAACTGCTTTGGCTTCGGCACTGCAAGCGCGTCATCAGACTCAGTGTCAGCTGCAGGCTCATTCACTGCAGTCCCTTGAACCAAGATGTAGGTGATGAGGCCTTCAAGGTTGGCGAAAGGACCGATGACATTGGGTTCTGCATGTCATGTGCCATCTGCCCTTGGAGACGAGGGACCAGGGTTGAAGTCTAACCCAAAAGTCTTCTTGTTCTGCTTCGCGGAGTTTTGAGCAAACTAGAAGTTGCGCTTGAACAGATTGTCGTCATGACACCATAGCAGTGACGACGAGTGTGCATCAGCAGGCTGTGGTCCATGGACCATGCATGGATAGAAGCCTTGAGCAATGGCTTCATCTCTGGACCTGGGTAGAAGATTCTTGAATAGGATGTCTCCCCACGATCTCTTGATGGCGTTTTTCTCAGCATACTCCTGGGTCACAAATCTGTATTTGAACCATTGTTCTACCCAATATCTTCGAATCCATTGGATTCGGGTCTTGCACTGACTATAGTCCTCTTCAGGATCTATCTTGTACATTTCTGAGAGTTCATCTGGCAGATCTCTGGAGGTTTCACCACGACACTTTCTGCCACCCTTCCTTGCTGCTTTCTCTAAAGCCATAAACTTTAACCTGAAAGGCTTCAAGACGTTCAAAGGCTTCAAAGGTTTTCATTTGCTGGACCAACAGGAACTGGCTTCGAGAGAATTTATGCGATGCTGTAAGAATTCTGCAAATGAATGTAGACTATGAGAACCAAAGGATTCTCCCACTGACATGTACCTGTGACAGCATTAAGGTGTGAGGGAAGGGGAAGAGGTCATATGCATTCTCAGAAGATTTTGAAGATAAATCTATTTAGAAGACATTGACCTCATCGTGCGAAGACATTCACTCATAGATAAGAAGTTGGTTCCAGATTTGTACGAATCCACAAATTAGTACAAGTGAGGAATCTAACTACTTTGTGAAGCACAAGTGAATATACTAGGCATGTTATGAGATGCAGTATGAGAGAGATCTAGCTTGCGTGAACAGAAACTGCTTGTGGTAGAAAGTGACAAATCCATAGGATCAATGGTGCTGTAAAAGAGGAAGTTTTATTTACCACACTAAGAACTGCTAGACGGAGTGTAAGATGAGGCCGAGTAGTTCGATCTTCCGTGCCCTAACTTGGCGACGGAGGACACCTACAGCGACGACGGAGAGGACGATGTCCGTGGTCAGTGTGAAGACGGCGTCGGAGAGGTTGCGGCAACGAAGCTCTTCGTCGCCGGTGTCGTCGAGGGCTAGCGGTGGCGCTAGGGTTCGTGCGAGGGTAGAAGAAGAGATAATGACCGCTGTGAGTGTGTATTTATAGGCACAGGGGCGGCACTGTGCTATTACACAGGTGCCCCTGGCGATTCACATGTGAGGAACACGTGGCCATTATGTGGAATTTTGGGGTTTGTTCCATGTCCCACGCACGCCTGGATTGTTGGGTGGTCGTTCCTACTTCTCCGGATTTCATGTGGAGGAATGAGCATTGAAAATGGATTTAATGGTTGTCTCTGTATCTTCTGCTGACAAGGACGCAAAGAAGACATTCGACAGTTTCAATAGAATGCATATGACTTGGGGAGATAGAGTTTGAGATAGAAAGCATAGAGAGGTTAGGGTCCGATCACATTCACTTAGTTCAAAAGATTCAACACGAAGACATAGCTATAAGTGAATGCTGTAGAGGACAGAACACTAGTATATATATATATATATATATATATATATATAATCAACATAGTGAAGATGATCATGAAAATATGTTGAGATCGAAGCCAAACCAAATGTGAAGACATTGCAAGGTAACGCCATGAGTGAAACACTTCAAAATAGAACGTTTGGTGGTGGCGTTACCCACTGTATAGGAAGTATTAGACCCAGACACGGCGCACAATTATTGTGGCGCTCCGAAGTCAAATTCCACATTAATGTATTCACACTTAGAATGTATGTCTTCATTGATTAAAGATATACTTTACTTTGTGTGTTGCACATCTAAGTCATCAATATGCATAAGGGTTAGGATGTGAGCCTGATCACAGGACATTTGAGGATTCGAGGATATTTAGCTCACACCATAACTTGCAAAACCTCTTCTCATCCAAGGGCTTGGTGAAGATATCTGCCAATTGCTCTTCAGTGTTGACGTGTATGATATCAATGTCTTCCTTCACAACATGATCTCTGAGAAAGTGATGACGAATTTCAATGTGCTTTGTCTTCGAGTGCTGAACTGGGTTGTTGGCAATCTTGATGGCGCTTTCGTTGTCGCAGTAAAGTGGCCCTTGCTTCAGATGAATGCCATAGTCCTTGAGTGTTTGCTTCATCCACAGAAGCTGAGCGCAGCAAGATCCAGCAGCAATGTATTCAGATTCGGCAGTGGAGAGAGATACACAGTTCTGCTTCTTTGAAGACCAACATACAAGTGATCGTCCCAGAAAGTGACATGTGCCTAATGTAGACTTGCGATCAACTTTGTCACCAGCATAATCAGCATCCGAGAATCCAACCAGATCAAACTCTGAGCCCTTTGGATACCATAATCCTAGAGTTGGGGTGTGAGCCAAATATCGAAGAATTCGCTTCACAGCTAAGTGATGCGACTCCTTTGGTGCCGCTTGAAATCGAGCACACATGCAAACACTAAGCATAATATCTGGCCTAGATGCACATAGATAAAGTAAAGAACAAATCATGGAGCGGTATACCTTTTGATCGAACTCTTTACCATTGTCGTCAGGACCCAGATGATGTTTGGCTGGCATTGGTGTTGTGAAGCCTTTGCAGTCTTGCATACCGAACTTCTTCAGGCAATCTTTGAGATACTTCTCTTGAGATATGAAGATGCCATTGCGTTGTTGTCGTATTTGAAGACCGAGGAAGAACTTTAGCTCTCCCATCATAGACATCTGATATTAGTTTGCATCATATATCCAAACTCTTCACTGTACTTCTGATTGGTGCAGCCGAAGATAATGTCATCTACATATATTTGGCACACAAACAGTTCACCATCATATGTCTTCGTGAAAAGAGTGGGGTCTAGGGAACCAGGAATGAAGCCTTTGCTCTTCAGGAAGTATTTGAGTGTGTCATACCAGGCCCGAGGGGCTTGTTTGAGGCCATACAGTGCCTTGTTGAGCTTGTATACCATGTCAGGATGTTTTGGATCTTCAAAGCCAGGCGGTTGTGCAACATACACTTCTTCTTCAATCTTGCCATTGAGAAAGGCACTCTTCACATCCATTTGATATAGAAGTATGTTATGATGATTTGCATAGGCCAGCAGTATGCGTATGGCTTCAAGTCTAGCCACAGGAGCAAATGTTTCATCGAAGTCAATGCCTTCCACTTGAGTATATCCTTGAGCAACGAGACGAGCTTTGTTTCTGACAACTTGACCATGCTCATCTTGCTTGTTGCGGTATATCCATTTGGTGCCTATTATATTGTGCTTCTGTGGATCAGGACGCTTAACCAGTTCCCATACATTATTCAGCTCAAACTGTTGAAGCTCTCCGTGCATAGCTTTAATCCATTCAGGTTCCATGAAGGCTTCTTCAACTTTCTTGGGTTCTGATATTGAGACGAATGCGAAGTGCCCACAGAAATTTGCTAGCTGAGTTGCCCTTGAACGAGTGAGTGGACCAGGTGCATTGATGCTATCAATTATTCTTTCAATCTGCACTTCATTGGCAATGCGAGGATGTAGGGTAAAGACTTTGCTCTTGCTGTTCATTGTCGTTGTTGGAAGGAATGTCTTCAGGCTGAGCATTGTCTTCATGTTGATCAGGTGCTGAAATGATAAGTTCTTCTTCAGCATGAGCTTCAGAAGGTATAATTTCTCCAGTTCCCATTAGCTTGATTGATTCACTGGATGGAACTTCATCTAGCACATTTGGCAGCTGCTCTCTTTGTGAACCGTTGGTCTCATCGAACCGCACATCCACTGTTTCAACCACTTTGTAATGAAAGAGATTGAAGACTCTGTAGGAGTGCGAATCCTTTCCATATCCAAGCATAAAACCCTCATGTGCTTTTGGTGCAAATTTTGAGGTGTGATGTGGGTCCTTGATCCAGCACCCTGCGCCAAATACTCTGAAGTAACTGACATTAGGCTTCTTGCCAGTAAGGAGCTCATAAGATGTCTTGTTCAGTAGCTTGTGAAGATAAACACGATTGACTGTATGGCATGCAGTATCAATGGCTTCGGGCCAGAATTTTCTTGGGGTCTTGTATTCATCTAGCATCGTTTTGGCCATCTCAATTAGTGTTCTGTTCTTGCATTCGACGATGCCATTCTGCTGTGGCGTGTACGGGGCTGAGAATTCATGTGTGATGCCCAAGGTATCAAGATATGTATCAAGGCCAGTGTTCTTGAATTCAGTGCCATTGTCACTTCTGATGTGCTTTATCTTGGTGCCAAAATTGTTCATAGCTCGATTGGCGAAGCGTCTGAAGACATCCTGCACTTCAGTCTTCTAAAGAATTATGTGCACCCAGGTATATCTAGAATAATCATCAACAATAACAAAGCCATAGAGGCAAGCAGTAGTAGTTAGAGTTGAGTAATGAGTGGGACCGAAAAGATCCATGTGATTGTCTTCGAGGGATGTTTGGCCCTCGTCATCTTCCCTGCTTCACAGGCACCGCATAAGTGGTCTTTCTTGAACTTGACACCCTCGATGCCTATGACATGCTTCTTGTTTGCAAGGGTGTGGAGGTTCCTCATGCTAGCATGTCCAAGCCTCCGATGCCAGAGCCAGCATTCTGAAGCCTTTGCTAGAAGACATACTGCAAGCTGTGGCCCTGCTGAGGAATCTACCACGTGCAAATCATCTTTTCGATACCCTTCAAACACTAGAGACTTGTCAGATTCCATTAGTACAAGGCAACGATATTTTCCAAACATTACGATCATGTTCAAATCGCAAAGCATTGAGATAGACATTAAGTTGAAGCCAAGGGATTCAACAAGCATGACTTTATCCATGTGTTGATCCCTTGAGATTGCAACTCTACCTAGACCCAATACCTTACTTTTACCAGTGTCAGCAAATGTGATGTGGCTCTTGTCGGATGGACGTAAGGTTGAGTCCATAAGAAGACTTCTTTTGCCAGTCATGTGATTTGTACACCCACTGTCAATAATCCATTCTGAAGACGCTGGTGTCGTACCCTACAGTGCAGTTAGGGGGATAGGCTTCACCAAGAGCATTGTGAAGCAAAAACATTTGACGAACCAGTGGGTTATGAAAGCTTAGATCCAGGTTAGGACTAATAGGGAGAGTAGCAAGCGATTCAGGTACGAAGTACATAGTAAGACCATTTGGGCATTTGATCTTGCGCCCTACAAGATGTTTAAGGTCCCCAGCAATAGCGTCAGACGATTTTGGTTTTCTGCTGGAGACCTTTCCCGGCAAAAGAGAGTTAAGCTTTCTTAGCCACCCACATCTTCACGGGTGGCTTAGAAGCAATAAGTCTAAGTACATCATCTGAGAATTTTGGCTTTGAAGCACTAGCAAACAGTCTTGTAGGCGGACAATAGTACTCATAAGAATAAGCAGAATAGTTCTTGGTCTTATGAACATGGAGGTTTGATGAACCGCTCTTATATTCATATGCCTGAGTATGGTTTCCCTGCAAAACATTTGCGTTAGTGTGACTCAGGTGAGTCCTTTGTTTGTATGAAGCCTTTGGACCGTATGAAGCCTTTGGTCTGAGGTTTGTCTTCTTCACGTGAGGTGTCATGAAGACATTCACAGGAAGATTTTCCAGACACCTTTTCGGAACCCAGATCTTCTTCATAGGCAGTTCATTCCAGCAGTTAGTACCAATGTACCTGGCAAACACTTCACCATTCTGATTCTTAAACAGTATATAGTTTGCATCAAAGGATTCATCAATGATAATGGGGTTAGCACAAGTGAAGCCAGTTAGATTGGATGGATCTGCTGAAGGTTCCTTTGCAGCAACCCACATGGTTTTGGGGTACTGCTCAGGTTTCCAGTAAGAGCCATCTACATTCATTTTCCTTATGAACCCAACACCCTCTTTCCTAGGGTTTCGGTTCAGAATCTACTTTTTGAGGACATCACATAGTGTCTAATGCCCTTGAAGACTTTTGTACATCCCTGTTTCAAGCAGTGTCTTCAACCTAGCATTCTCATCAGCAATAGCGGTGGTATCCTCAGCAGAGGGGTTAGTTACCACATCAACAGTTGAAGATATTGCAACAACAATAGCAGTAGAACATTCAGCAACAGAAGTAGCATTATCACGCTCAATGCATTTAAGACATGGTGGTTCAAATCCTTCCTGAGCGGGACTGATCTGTTTGGCGCGAAGTGACTCCTTTTCCGTTTGAAGATCTCCATGAACCACTCTCAATTTCTCAAGATATTGCTTCCTTTGAAGATAATCATAGGAAAGCTTTTCATGAGTTGTTGAGAGAGTTTCATGACGACTTTCAAGTTCCTGATACTTAACGTGAAGATTTTTTATGTCTTCAATTAAGGATTCAGATCGAGTCATTTCAGCACCTAACAGATCATCGCTTCTGTCTAACAGTTTTTGAATATGTTCCATAGCTTTCTGTTGTTCAGTTGCAATTTTAGCAAGTGTTTTGTAGCTAGGTTTTGAACCACAATCAGAGTCATCGTCACTAGATGTTTGATAGTGAGTAGTGCGTGTGTTTACCTTGGCACCGCATGCCATGAAGCAGTAGGTAGAAGCGGAGTAGTCCTTGTCATTTGCATCAGTGTCGGTGATGAAGTCATTGTCTTCAGTGTTGAAGATGGACTTGGCAACGTATGTTGTAGCCAGACTTGCGACGCCTGAGTCGGATTCCTCCTCAGACTCCACCTCTGCCTCCTCAGAAGCAGACTCCTCCTCTGAATCCATTTCCTTGCCAACAAACGCACGTGCCTTGCCAGATGAGCTCTTCTTGTGTGATGAAGACTTTGAGGAAGACTTGGAAGAAGACTTTGAGTATTTCTTCTTCTTCTTCTTCTTGTGGTCAGAGTCATATTCCTTGCTCTTCTTCTTCTTTTTGTTCTCATTGTCCCATTGTGGACACTCAGAGATGAAGTGGCCATGTTTCTTGCACTTGTGACATGTTTTCTTCTTGTAGTCATGAGCAGGAGCTTCATCATTCCTTGAACTTGATCGGGAAGACTTTCTGAAGCCTTTCTTCTTGGTAAATTTTTGGAACTTCTTGACAAGCATAGCAAGTTCCCTTCCAATGTCTTCAGGATCATCAGAACTGCTGTCAGATTCTTCTTCAGATGAGGAGACAGCTTTTGCCTTCAAGGCACGCGTTCGCCCATAGTTTGGACCGTAGATATCTCTTTTCTCCGAAAGCTGAAACTCATGTGTGTTGAGCCTCTCAAGTATGTCAGACGGATCGATTGTCTTGAAATCAGGATGTTCTTGAATCATCAGGGCCAGGATGTCAAACGAACTATCAAGTGATCTCAGCAGCGTCTTGACGACTTCGTGTTTGGTAATCTCAGTGGCGCCGAGGGCTTGAAGCTCATTTGTGATGTCAGTGAGTCGGTCAAATGTGTGCTCGACATTCTCATTGTCATTTCGCTTGAAGCGGTTGAAGAGGTTGCGAAGGACACTGATTCTCTGATCTCTCTGGGTTGAGATGCCTTCATTGACCTTGGAGAGCCAGTCCCAGACCAGCTTGGATGTCTTCAAAGAACTCACACGGCCATACTGTCCTTTGGTCAGATGACCACAGATGATATTCTTGGCAGTAGAGTCTAGTTGAACGAATTTCTTGACATCAGCAGCAGTGACACCTTCTCCAGCCTTGGGAACGCCGTTCTCGACGACATACCATAGGTCGACGTCAATGGCTTCAAGATGCATGCACATCTTATTCTTCCAGTAGGGATATTCAGTTCCATCGAAGACGTGGCATGCAGCGGAGACTTTAATTATCCCTGCAGTCGACATAGCTAAAACTCTAGGTGGTTAAACCGAATCACACAGAACAAGGGAGCACCTTGCTCTGATACCAATTGAAAGTGCGTTATATCGACTAGAGGGGGGGTGAATAGGCGATTTTTATGGAAGTCTTCAGACCATGGGAGTTTTGAAGACAAACGATAAAATTAAACCTATTACCATGCAGCAGAAGCTAGACTACACTAGGCAAACCATAGTCAAGTATTCAATGAAGTGAAAGCACAAAGACTAATATCAGCTAGGTAGTAAGGATCAGGTAGGAAGTTATTGTGAAGCCAAACAGAACACCCAGTCACTCAGTGAAGACAAATGATAGTGCAAACATACAATGACTTCACAATGAGTAACAATAAGTAAAGCGAAGTGAAGATGAAACCAGTGACTCGTTGAAGACAATGATTTGTTGGACCAGTTCCAGTTGCTGTGACAACTGTAAGTCTGGTTGGAGCGGCTAGGTATTTAAACCTTAGGACACATAGTCCCGGACACCCAGTCCTGAACACGCAGCTCAGGACACCCAGTCCTCACCGTATTCTCCTTGAGCTAAGGTCACATAGACCTCGCCCAAGCACTCTGGTAAGTCTTCAAGGTAGACTCCCAAACCTTCACAGACTTCGTTCACTGGCAATCCACAATGTCTCTTGGATGCTCAGAACGCGACGCCTAACCGGCTGGAGGATGCACAGTCCTCAAGTGTAATAAGTCTTCAGATCACACAGACAAGAAGACTTAAGTGATGCCCAATTCTCTTTGGCTCTGGTGGTTAGGGCTTTATCCTCGCAAGGAATTCTCTCTCAAAGGCTTCGAGGTGGGTTGCTCTCAAACGACAAAAGCCGTACTTTCAATATGAGCAGCCAACCATTTATGGTTGTAGGGGGTGGGCTATTTATAGCCACTTGGCAACCCGACCTGATTTGTCCGAAATGACCCTGGGTCACTAAGGAACTGACACGTGTTCCAACGGTCAGAT
Source organism: Triticum aestivum (assembly GCF_018294505.1). NCBI lineage: Eukaryota > Viridiplantae > Streptophyta > Magnoliopsida > Poales > Poaceae > Triticum > Triticum aestivum. Next base: position 304,243,141 of record NC_057797.1, read on the forward strand.
TTCAAACTCACACGGCAACTTTACTTGGGCTACAAGCAAAGCTGACTTGTCTGACTCTGGACAAGATTCACTCTCATAGTCTTCACTCGAAGACATAGGTTTTTTGTTTAGGCATCACTTTAGTCATTCTGACTGGTTCTCTTGGACCCCACTTAACAGTACGGTGGTTCCTATGACTCAACACAAAAGAAAAAGAACTACGAAAGATCTAAGTCTTCGAGCTCCATAGGCTTCATATAGTGTCTTCTCTTGTCATAGTCTTCAATGTGAATATCTTCATATACCACCTTTGACTTCAATGTCTTCATACATTTTTAGGGGTCATCTCTGGTAGTAAAACCGAATCAATGAGGGACTTCTACCTATGTTATCCTGCAATTCTCACAAACACATTAGTCCCTCAACTAGGTTTGTCGTCAATACTCCAAAACCAACTAGGGGTGGCACTAGATGCACTTACAGTGAGTACCTACACAAAACAAAGACAAAGGAAAAATTGTGTGTGCGTAGTACATGTACACATCATCCATTTTGATGTGCACGTGCTTGTGTTGGTTAGCACAAAATATCCAATGCTCAAATATATGAGATGCGTGATACAGAAACATGTCATCCATCGTGAGAGGTTTGTTTTTATGTATAACACAAAGGAGACTCAAATTGTGTAATGCATCACGAGGGATATCTAGAGCATTGTTATTCATGGAATACATATGATGCAAGCAATTATGGGAAGCATGCAAAGGATAGAATGTATCAAAATATCCTAATATGTACGAGGAAACTATGGGGGTCTCCTCATGATCATTAGTGGAAGCATCACGTGGAGAATATTGACAACATCCAAAACAATGCATATTTGGAACAATGTGATCATGGCATGGCATAGTGGATGAATCACGCAAATCTTGTAAAGGAAGCATGGCAATATCATCACATGAAAAACAAATGCCAATGACCATCATCTCGTCATCTATGCCATAAGTGCAAATGGGATTTATTTTAATGGGCATGCATAGTTACTATGTTGAGGTTGAAATGATGCAATATGGGAGATCTCACTCATAGCATATGACAAGTTGAAAGGATTATCAAACATGATGTGACCAATAGAATTTTCACAAGATATCCTATGGAGCATAGCATCACAATTAGGCAACTCAACATGCTCATCATCATATTCATCATAAATGGGTGGCATATCTAAGCATGTAGACGACATAGTATGTGGTGAATCTGTAAGGTGATCATAATCTGCAAGCAATCATTTGCAAGATAGTCCACTAGTGGGACAAGCGAAGTACCATCACCTAGGTTACCTTTGGAGCATCGCTCATGTGTTTTAGGTGAGGTGTCGAAGATCCACTCGTTGTCATCTTCATCTTGATGGAACCATGTGGGGGGTGCATCTTTTTCCATCATGGCCATCATCGTGTCCATTATAGGTATGAACTCGTCGAGGATAGGCATGTCATCATGTAGGAGACCTAGCACCAAAGAAAACACACTTGGAGTAGAGGTTAAGTCATTAGAAATCATAGTGGCCTCACATGCCGTCTCAACTACCTCACTCACTAAGTGTTGTGGCTCACTCACTCCCGGTTAGATGCTCTCACTCATATGGTTGGTGGAGTCACTCAAATGGCTCTCAACCTCACATAGGATGTGTGGCATGCTCTCATGTGTGGGGCTAGTGATAGTCACACTCATCCTCTCATAGGAAATGCACTCAATGTCACATATGGTGGAGTCACTCATATCACTCATGGTGGGGTGGCTCTCCTCACATGGCAATTGGAGCATCTTGTCATATGTGGGTGTCAGAGAGATGTTGGTGCAAATGTCTCCATGCTCAACTCCTATCGCCTCCTTGGTTAAAGGGTTAGACCCATGCTCAACCTTCTCATCCATAACGCCTCCAAAGATGAATGGCGTAGGATGTGGCAAAACGTCACTCTCCTCTGAGACCAAAGAGAGGGTCTCATGTGCGGTCTCGTAGCTTGACTCGAAGTATGAGTACAATATCGACATCGTCTTGATGTTGTTGAAGAGGTTCATGCTCATCACCGTAGTCGAAGTGGATGGCCCTAGCTCGACCTTCTTGTTGTTGCAAGCCCATATGATGTGGCACCTTGTAGCTCATCTCCATGACCAAAGGGAAATTCTCATGCTCGGTCATTTTCCTTGAGGGGCTTCTGAAGATGGAAGTGTCGCCCTCGCTCGTAGGTGGTCGCCTTGGACTTGATGAAGTCAATTGTAACACCCCGGATGTAACTTACCTTATTTATATTCCAAATCTTGCCGTTTCCGGCACTAAGTTATTTTTATTTCCTCGTTGTCGGGTTTTTGTCTCTGTGTGTTTTGTCTTTGTCATGCATCTCATATCATGTCATCATGTGCCTTGCGTCTGCATACGAGTTCGTCTCATGCATCCGAGCACTTTCCCCGTTGTTCGTTTTGCATTCCGCCGCTCCTATGTCATCTGGTGGTCCTTTCTACCTCTTTTCGTGTGCGGGTGTTAAACGTTTTCGAATTGGACCAAGACTTGTCATGCAACCTTGGTTTACTACCGGTAGACCGCCTGTCAAGTTTCGTGCCATTTGGACTTTGTTTGATACTCCAACGATTAACTGAGGGACCGAAAAGGCCTCGTGTGTGTTGCATCCCAAAACCCTTCCAAAGTGGCCCATAACCCACCTAAACCTCCTCCATCATCTAGATCGTTCGATCACGATCGCGTGGCCAAAAACCGCACCTCATTTGGAGCTTCCTAGCTCCCTCTACCCCTATATAAAGACCCCCATTTCTAAATCCCGGATCTCCTCTTCCAAACCCTAGAAAAATCACCTCTCCAGCCGCCGGACAATGCCCGTTCCGGCCGGACATTTTGCCGCCGCCGCCCTCGTCCAATAAGGACGTGCCACGTCGCCTGGGGGAGAGCCCCACTTCGCCACCGCCGCGCGGGCCCGCCAGGCCCGCACCAGGCCCCCGCAGCCCACTTGCTCCCCGCCGCCGCGGATCGGCGCCGCCCCGTCTCCTCCTCCGCGCCGGCGTAGCTCCGCCATCGGAGCCGCCCCGCTCTGGCAGCTCTTCTCCGACACCGCTGCCCCTGCAACGCCGGCTACCGGCCTCGCCCGCGCCGCCCGCGGCCTCTGCCGGCCACCGCCGCCATCAGCGCCGCCACCGCACCCGGCGACCCCGGCGAGCTCCTTCTCCAAGTCCGGCGACGTCCCATGACTATTCCGGCGAACAGGAACTCCGGCCATCCTCGAGGAGCGTGCGATCTGGATCTCAGATCCAAAATCTCGGGGTTGACTTCTTCGTCCCTAACCCTAATATTTTTGCATACTTTGACATGCCATAACTTCCTCATCGTAGCTCTGATTCATGCATGTAGCATATCAAAATGTTCGTCTCGACGAGTACACAATTTCATCTCATTGCATCATTTTTATTTGAGCTCATATTGATGCCCGAAATGCTGTTGGAAGAGGGCTATGTGATGATAGTTTCAGATCTGTTTCAGCAAATGCGCTTTTGTCATTTTTGCCATGATTAATGTGTGCATGCTATGATTCTGAGCTCTACATGTGTTTTGTAGAATGCCATCCAATCTTTACATGGGTGTATGCCATGTATTTTTGTGATCTTTGTGGTGACTAGCACAAGCATGCAAAGTAGCTTACTCAATGATGCTGATTTCAGGGACTTAGAATTTCACTAAGTCCTTGCCCTGTCATTATTTTTATGCCATATGTTCATGTTGTTTCCTAGTGATCCGTGCCTCTTTTGAGCATGATCAGTAAGGATGTTTTGTATATATTGTGGTGCTCTATCCATCCATGTCTTGTTTGAAATTATGGAGCACCCTAGCTTGAGTCAATCGAGCTCTACTTTTGCTATAAAATGTTCCTGGCAGATTGTTAACATGTTTTGCAATTTTGCCAAGCTTGTTGTTGTTGATACGTGCATGCTATGATGTTGTTCTTGCCATGTCTAGCTTCTATGCCAAGTCTATTTGCTGGGTGTATGCTTAGTTTGTCATGAAATGCCTCGTAGTGAGTGCACCGAGCTCGTAAACATGCCTACTCGTTATCTGTTTTGCCATGCTCCAGTTTTTCACTAAGTCTGAATCTGTTTATGTTTTTGCTATGTTCACATGGTTGCAATTGTATTTTCCGATCCCTTTTGGCTCATGGTCACTAAGGGACTTTTGTTATATGCTTTGAGTATCTTCATGCCATTCCTTGCTTTGCCATGATATGTTCCTGTAGCATGCAGTTATCGTGCTCCGAACATTGCTTCCTGATGATAAATTCCTGACATGTTGTTAATTTCATTAAGTCTGAAACCTGTTATCTTTTGCACTTTTTCCATGCTTGTTTGAACCTGCTATTGAGTGAATTAGCCGTATCTCAGTGTTCATGTTTTGTCAAGCATCATGAGTGGATCCCTGCCATGTATTTTTTTTGCCATGTTTGAGTGCAGTAGCTAATTTATCTTGATGCATTTAGAAGGTCACTTGCTGATTATCGCAGACCGGTGTCATATTTGTTTTGCTTGCCATTTCCAAACCGTGCATCCGATTTCGGTGATCTTTATATCGATTTCGACCGAAATCATCTCACCTTTCTAGTGGTACTCTTGGATTTCCAAGTTGAGGCCAGGTTCAGTCATTACTTTCCAAATCATGCATTTGCATCACATATCGCTTCCCGCATATCATACCATGTTTGCATCATGTTGCTTGAGCATTGCACGTGGTTGATTGTGTTCCTTTTTTCTTGTTGTTCTTGCTTGGGTAGAGCTGGGAGACGAGTACGTGAATGAGGAGCCCGTTGAGTACGCTTACGAGGATCAAGGAAACTCTGAGAACTTTGCAGGCAAGATGACCATACCCTCGAAATCACTTCTATCTTTGCTTGCTAGATGCTCGCTCTTTTGCCATGCCTATGCTACGATACCTACCAATTTATTATCATGCCTCCCATATTGACATGTCAAACCTCTAACCCACCTTGTCCTAGCAAACCATTTTTTGGCTATGTTACCGCTTTGCTCAGCCCCTCTTATAGCGTTGCTAGTTGCAGGTGAAGATTGGAGATCGTTCCTTGTTGGAGCATGTTTATTGTTGGGATATCATCATATTATCTTGTTTATCTTAATGCACATATATACTTGGTAAAGGGTGGAAGGCTCGGCCTTATGCCTGGTGTTTTGTTCCACTCTTGCCGCCCTAGCTTCCGTCATATCAATGTTATGTTCTCGGATTTTGCGTTCCTTACACGGTTGGGTTATAATGGGAACCCCTTGACAGTTCGCCTTGAATAAAACTCCTCCAGCAATTCCCAACCTTGGTTTTACCATTCGCCACCTAGCCTCTTTTTCCCTTGGGTTTCCGGAGCCCGATGGTCATCTTTATTTAAACCCACCCGGGCCAGTGCTCCTCTGAGTGTTGGTCCGAAATGGCAGCCTGCGGGGCCACCTCGGGGAAACTCAAGGGTTGGTTTTACTCGTAGCTTGACCTATATGAGTGTGCCCTGAGAACGATATATGTGCAGCTCCTATCGGGATTTGTCGGCACATTCGGGCGGTGTTGCTGGACTTGTTTTACCATTGTCGAGGATGTCTTGTAACCGAGATGCCGAGTCTGATCGGATTATCTTGGGAGAAGGAATATCCTTCGTTGACCGTGAGAGCTTGTGATGGCCTAAGTTGGGACTCCCTGCAGGGATTTGAACTTTCGAAAGCCGTGCCCGTAGTTATGGGCAGATGGGAATTTGTTAATGTCCGGTTGTAGATTACCTGAAACTTAACTTAATTAAAATGCATCAACCGTGTGTGTAACCGTCATGGTCTCTTCTCGGCGGAGTCCCGGAAGTGAACACGGTGTTGGAGTAATGCTTGACATAGGTTGTTCTAGGATCACTTCTTGATCATAGTTGTTCGACCGTGCTTTTGCCTTCTCTTCTCGCTCTCGTTTACGCATGTTAGCCACCATATATGCTAGTCACTTGCTGCAGCTCCACATCATACCTTTACCTTACCTATAAGCTTAAATAGTCTTGATCGCGAGGGTGTGAGATTGCCGAGTCCTCGTGACTCACAGATTACTTCCAAAACTAGATGCAGGGACCGATGATACCGCTCCAGATGATATGACCGAGCTCAAGTGGGAGTTTGATGAAGACTCTCGTCGTTACTACGTGACTTTCCCAGATGATCAGTAGTGGTGCCCAGTTGGGGCGATCGGGGACTATGTTGCATTTGGGGTCTATCTTCATTTTGGTTCCGTAGTCGGACCTTGAGTGTATTTGGATGAATGTAATGTTATTTATGTTATTTGTGTGATGTGGCGAGTGTAAGCCAACTATGTACCTTTCCCCTTTATTTATTTACATGGGATGTTGTGAAGATTACCTCACTTGCGACATTGCTTTCAATGCGGTTATGCCTCTAAGTCGTGCTTCGACACGTGGGAGATATATCCGCATCGAGGGTGTTACAAGTTGGTAATCAGAGCCTTCCCCGACCTTAGGAGCCCCCTGCTTGATCGAATCGCTGGCATTGTTGAGTCTAGAAAAATGTTTTGAGTCATTTAGGATTATATATATCGGAGAGTTAGGACTTCTTTTTACTCCTCAGTCCCTTTGTCGCTCTGGTGAGGCATCCTGACGTAGAGTTTTGACTCTTCTCTTCTCAAATTTCACTAATTTTTTTCTAGGATCACGCAGGTATCTTGCAATCGTTCCGATGGTTTTGTGACGAGAACATTGTTCTTGGTGCCTCCTGACATTTAGGGGTTGTGGCAGTGTCCCGGGGAGTTGAGCTCTGAGGTGTTGTCGTCACAATTTTATCGTTGAGATTCTGGAATACCTAAGTTTCGCCGACATCAAAAATCTCTTTTATGCAGTTGTTGGTGAGATAACCTCGACGCCACCCAGTACTGGGCAGGGAGTTCGGGAGTATTGCCATAACTCGTATAACGGATGCTTTTCGAAGGTTGAGGTAAATGATTTCCGAAGGTTTCTTGGTTATGTGTTGAAGGATGGATACAGCTGGATGTAGGATTTTCTAGCTTTGGGTGAGATATTATGCTTCCCCTATATCCCCAACACCTGATTGCATAACCGGAAAGGTTCAGAAGTTTCATAGGTGGAAATTCTTGTAGCTCTAGTTCTTCTTCCGCGGATATTTGGTTTGTGATTGGGTAATCCTTACCAAGTATTTGTTCTTGTCTGCACCTTGTTGTTTTATTCTTCTACCTCTATCTAAGTGGCTTCTCAATTTATGGAAATGTGACCATTTCTATTGGAATTCATTCACTCATGTTGTTCGGATGTGAAGACTATATGTTGCAATTTCTATCTGTTGGTTTCAACTTCAATATATGTCTGTCAAGATGCTAACGGATGTCACCCTCTTCAGGATGGCTCCTGCTAAGGGTCAGAATCAGAATCAGGATCCGCCACCACCTCCTCCCCCTCCGGAGGCATGGCAAGCCGTGATGGCCGCTACCAATGCAAACACGCAGCTGATCATGCAATTTCTGCAAAAGCGCAACCAAGGGAATCATGGCCATGGCAACAATCAAAATCAGTTTGCTACACTCAACCAGTTCCTCGCTAACCAGCCAAAGACCTTCAGCAACTATGTCGAGGCCTCAGACACTGATGATTGGCTCGTGGATATATGCAAGCATTTCGAGTGCTGTAACATCAGGCCTGAGGACGTTGTCAAGTTTGCCTCCTTCCAACTCAAAGACCAAGCTGCAGAATGGTTTCGGCAATACAAAGATTCCAGAGGAGGCCGTATGATTACCTAGGATGAATTCCGTCAAGACTTCAAAGCTCATCACATTCCTCAGAGTGTTGTTGAAAGCAAGCGTGAGGAATTCCGCAACCTGAAGCAAGGCAGCTTGTTTGTTTACCAGTATAACATTCTGTTCCAGAGGCTCGCTCGTTTCGCCAAGCAGGACATCCCTGACGAGAAGAGCATGATTTATCAGTTCAGGGGTGGCCTCAGAGAAGATCTCCAACTAGCTCTCGTCCTTTTTGAGCCGAAGAAGTACGATGAGTTCTACAACATGGCAATGAAGCAAGAGACTGCTCAACTCAAGTGCGATGCTTCCAAGAAGCGAGTGAGAGATGCGACTCCTTCTTCCTCAACTCAAGTGGCTTCTAAGCAGCAAAAGTATTGGCTGCCTCCTCCTCCGTTCCGTCAGCCTTATCAACAGAAGAGCAAAGGTGGCAATGGATCTTCCCACCCACCCAACCCAGGCTTTCAAAACAAGACTTCGTCTCAAGCTCCAAGATCAAGTGCTCCGTATTACCGTCCGCTCTCGGAGGTCACGTGCAACAAGTGCCAACAGAGGGGTCACTATGCCAACAAATGCTTCAATCAGAGGCGTCTTCCTCCTCCTCCTGAGAGATCTGCCAGTACCACAGTGGTCAAGCATAACCCCAAGCATGCCAAGGTCAACTTGTTGAACGCAGCTCAGGAAGAGGACTCGCCAAATGTCATCATGGGTAACCTTCCTATTAACGATGTTCCTGCAAAAGTACTTTTTGATACTGGTGCATCGCATTGTTTCATGTCAAAGCCATTTTTTTGCCAAGAATGAATTCGTGTATTCTCATTTGGGCAAACAAATGGATATCGTTTCTCCCGGCAAATGTTTGAGTGCCAGTTTGGAGGTTCCAGATGTTACTATCACGTTGGGCGACTATAAGTTTCTTTCTTCCCCGATGGTCCTTGGTAACTCGGATATCGATCTTATTCTTGGAATGGACTGTCTTCCTAATCACAAGGCTCATCTTGATTGTGCTGCCAGGCAGATTCAATTGACTCATTTGTCTGAGGATGTAATTTTCTTTGCCGCAAGGGATGATACCATTCGACTATTTTCTCTCAATGAGAAGGGTGAGCTGGATGCCATCTCTCAAATTCCAGTCGTTTGCAAATATCATGACGTCTTTCCAGAAGAGCTTCCAGGAATGCCTCCGCATCGTCCAGTTGAATTTGTCATCGATCTTGAGCCTGGCACGGAACCGGTTTGCAAACGTCCTTACAAGCTTGGACCTGAAGAGTTGAAGGAGCTGAAGAAGCAACTCGATATTCAAGAGCGTATGGGTCTCATCTGACCAATTTATTCTCCCTGTGGTTGTGGAGTTCCTTTTCTGAAGAAGAAGGATGGAACGGACCGACTCTGTGTCGACTACCGTCCATTGAACAAGAAGACTATAAAGAACAAGTACCCACTTCCCAACATCAATGAGCTGTTTGAACAACTCAAAGGTGCTCAAGTTTTCTCAAAGCTTGATCTCCGTATGGGCTATCATCAGATTCGCATTCGTGAACAAGATATCCCCAAGACAGTATTCAGAACAAGCCATGGTTCATATGAATACACTATCATGTCTTTCGGCCTCGTCAACGCTCCTCCGACATTCTCTCGCATGATGAATTTCATCTTCAATGCCTACACAAATGACTTCGTCTTGGTCTACCTCGATGACATTTTGGTCTTTTCCAAGAACAAGGAGGATCATGCCAAGCACTTGCATTTGGTGTTGGATAAGCTTAGAGAACATCAGTTCTATGCCAAGTTTTCAAAGTGCGAGTTTTGGCTCGATGAGGTTCTCTACCTTGGGCATATCATTTCTGCCAAGGGCATATCGGTGAATCCTGAGAAGGTGTCTGCAAATGTGAATTGGGAACCACCTCAGAACGTGAAGCAACTCCACAGCTTCCTTGGTCTCGCAAGCTATTGTCGAAGGTTCGTTGAGAACTTCTCAAATATCGTGAAGCCTCTTTCCAACCTTCTCCAGAAGCATGTGAAGTACGTTTGGTCTCCTAAATGTGACATCGCTTTCAACACCCTAAAAGAGAAGTTAGTCACTGCTCCAGTTCTGACTCCTCCTGATGAATCCAAACCGTTCGAGGTCTTCTACGATGCCTCTCTTCAAGGTCTTGGTGCAGTGTTGATGCAAGAGAAGAAAGTTGTGGCCTATACCTCTCGCCAGTTGAAGCCCAACGAAAAGAACTACCCCACTCACGACCTTGAGTTGGCGGCAGTTGTGCATGCTCTTTTAACTTGGAGACATCTCTTATTGGGAAGAAAAGTGGACACAATCTGTCAGGACCCCGACTCAATGCCACATTGATCTAGCATGTAACACCTCATATCACTTAGCGGCCTCACGCACGGTATTCCCATGGGTGTCGCCTTACCTTTGCCCGGGACCGTTTGCGTCTTTTGGCACACGTATATGATAGTGTCGCTAGCATCCATATGGTAAGGAGCCCGGGCTGACATGGCTAGTCGTAAACGCAAAGTGGCACAAACTTACAGGGACAGGCATCCATGACCCAACATCGAACGTGTCGGTCATCAGCGAGTGAATCCAGGCTGTAGCACTGGGCTAGCAGGACTCCGGTGAACCGGGCTGTAGCGGGCTAACAGGACTCCGGTATTCATCGCGTGACATTTCCCCGAAGGGACAGACACAGGAACGAAGAAGGACACATGCCGGCCAGCCTAAGTGTTCCGGAGCAGTAGCAAGCTACCATGGCTCGGTGGAAACACTAGGAGACATTTCCCGGTAAGAGAGGCTACCAAGGATAAACAACTAGGTTGTCAGATCCCACACATACCAAGCATTTCAATAACATACACACAATATGCTCGATATGTGCAAATACAACATGGCATCACAACATGACTCTACAACTCAAGTATTTTTATACAATAGGCTCCGAGGAGCGAGATATTACAATCATGGGTCTCATGAACCAACACTCAGAGCATACAAATCAAAGCACATGCGGAAGCTTAACATGTCTGAGTATAGACATCTAGAAATGAAAAAGGTTGAGAAGCCTGACTATCTACCAGATCCTGCCGAGGGCACAAGATCGTAGCTGAGGTAACAAGCTAAACGTCGAAGTCCACACGGTACTACTAGCGAGACTGAAGTCTCTCTGCAAAACATAAAATAGGCAAACATGAGTACAAATGTACCCAGCAAGACTTACATCAGATCTATCTACATATGCATCATTATCAACAAAGGGGGTGGTGGAGTTTGACTGCAGCAAGCCAGCTTTGACTCGGTGGCTAACCTGAACTACGACTGCAATGCAACTCTTTTGAGGTGGTGCACACGAGTCCACATATTCACCATATCAATACACCACTATGGATCCGCTACCGTCTCCCTACGAGAACGCCATCCATAGCACTCACGCTTATCTTGCGTATTTTAGAGTATCCACTTTCACTTGTCTATGAACTATGCAAGGGGTCCAAGTTTCCATATCCGAGGAATCCGGCTATTCGAATAGATAATGATAACCCTGCAGGGGTGTACTTCTTCACACACACTCCCGCCACTTACCGCCCTGTACACGTCATGTACCTCGGCAACCTTCAAGCGGAAGCCGGGCGAGGGAGTCGGCCACGACCTGACTAACCGAACAAGTCTCTAGTCCAGGTTTATCGCCTATTCGGGTTCAATCCGCAAGGAGATCCGGCCAGGGTGTCGCTCACGGCCCCAAACGATGTGAGCAGGGTTCCCAAGCCCACCATCCGGGTGCCACTTGGTACACCGTGCCACTATGCCTAGTCTGTCCCAAGCCCACCTGTACCGGGTGCCACTTGGTAGACTACTAACACTACCTACAAACACCAGAAACTAGTTGCAACTCCTGGACAGAGATCATGTTGATTAATAAGTCGAGAGGGGTCGAGTTACCGGAACCCAATGTGTGGTAGTAACTGGTCATGGATCACAAACACAGAACTCAGTTCCTGAGGACGGCTGTAATGAGACAACCCACCATGTACTCCTACATGGCCTCTCACCGCTACCTTTACCAAATCGTGTTCACACACTTAGCTCACACACAGTAGGACATGTTCACACGCCTCTGATTCATCCCCGATGAATCAGACCTGACTCAACTCTAAGCAGTAGCAGGCATGACAAACAAACATGAATGAGTAGGCACAACAGGGCTCAAACAACTCCTACTCATGCTAGTGGGTTTCATCTATTTACTGTGGAATGACAGGTCATGCAACGGATAAAGGGGTTCAGCTACCGCAGCAAGTAACAGTTGAATCGTTGTTGTCCTAATGCAGTAAAAGAGAGCAGGAGCGAGAGAGTGGGATTGTATCGGAATGAACAAGGGGGTTTTGCTTGCCTGGCACTTCTGAAGATAGTATAGTTCTTCATCGGTGTCATCGATCACATCGCCGGTACACGTCTATCAAGAGGGGACAATTACCGGCAAACAAGGAAGAACACAATCAATGCGATGCAACAATATGATGCATGATAATGACATGGCAATATGAATGTGTTTTGGGCTAATGCATCTAGCAACAGGTTAAATGGGGCTGGTTTGAACACTAGGTTCAAATTCAAACTCCATATGTGATTATTTAAATGCCATTCACTTCATTTGTCCTAAACAGTAGTGATAAGTTGTTCTAACATGCACGGAAATGGTACAGATGGATTCCTTGAATTTTTCTGATAATTTTTCATATATAAATTATTTAATTTGGAGTTACGGTTGAATTTCTATGAATTTTAGAAGTTTATACAATTTTCTGGAATTTTCTGAATAAAAATAAATCCAGAAAACATTACTGCGTCATCCTGACGTCATGATGACATCAGCAGGTCAACGTGGCACAGTCTGGTCAAACCCTGACCTGTGGGTCCCGAGTGTCAGTGTCTAACTAAACTAACCTAGCTTAGTTAATACTAACCTAACTTAATTAGCCGGGCGGGGCCCGCATGTCAATGAGAGAGAGGGGGGGTCAAACCGGGCAGTGGGGTCAACCCACGCCGGTCATCGGGTTAGCGGTCGCTGGCGTTTAGCCGCCGGCGAGTCCAGACGCGACGGAGGGCTCGGAAACGAGCCACATGGCATCGTTTCAGCCGTGGTTTGTTGCATTCGAACGCGCGCAGTGGCGCGCATCTAGTGGTGGCGGTGATAGGTGCTAGGGTGGCCGGAAAAGTGGCCGGCGACGAGGTTTGGCGGCGGCAGCAGCTCAGGCAATCCTGGGGTGGCGCTATAGAGCACTAGAGGAGAGACCGAAGGGCGCTGCGGGCTCCTGGGAGCGCGGCGAACATGGTGACGCGCTCAGGTGCAAGCTGGGATGGCCCTGGCCACGGCGCCGCCATGGCCGGCGGCACGGAGCTCTCGGCTCCGGTGGTTTTCATGGATAGAGCGGGCAAAAGCGCGCAGGGAGAGAGGGGAATAGAAGAGAAGCTCACGGAGATTCGAACGGGGCGGACGACGAACTCGGGGAGGCGTCGGGGATGGCACACGGTCGCCGGCGATCTCGGCGGCCGAAGCTTGAAGAAGAGGCCGGGGAAGCCGCTGCAGGGCGCGTCCGCTCGTGTGGCTTGGTGGGGACGGTGTAGAGGTCAGCGGCGGAGCTTCTGGAACTGGCGGAGGGGCGAGGGAGGGCTGGTGGCTGCGGCTATGGCGAACGGCGGCGACGGCTGCGCTCGGGGATCACAGGGAAGAGAGGGAAAGAGATAGCCGGAGGAGGGGGAGCGGTCCAGAAGGAGAGGGGAGAACACGGGGAGGCTCTGGGTGTCTCCGTGGCGTCGCGAGGATGTCGGGGAGGCTGCCACGGCGAAGCAGGAGGTGGAGGCCCGGGCACGGGCGCGTCGACACGCCTCTGCCAGTAGGCAGAGGTTGAAGACAGCGGTGCCCCTGGTGGGCTGGGCCGCCAAGTGGACTGGCAGGGGGGGCTGGGCCAGCACAGGTGAGCGCCAGGTAGTTTTCCCTGCTCTGTTTTATTTTTTTCTTCTGTTTTGTTTTATTTAATTTCATTTTGCCACTGTTTTGAATTTAAAAAAATAATTCAAACAATGCCAAAAACTCCTCTGAATATTTTTATTTTGCTAGATGGACTTTTCCAAAAGCTTATAAAATATTTCAGGGATATTTGAAATTATATTCTAATTTTATGAATATAATTCAAATTCAAATAGCTAATGAATTAAATTCAAAGTCCCAAAAATAAATCCTTAAAAATGTTCAATATTTTGGTTGGGACCAGAACCCTTGCCAAAAATTATCAAACATTTAAGAAGAGCATTTTGGAACAATGAATGAGATTTTTAAGGGTTTTTGCCCTTCTTTTATTTAGGGTTTTGAGGCTTCCAATTTCCCTCAGTTCAGGTTTCAAAAATTTAAACATGATGCAAACACCAGGCAGCACCAGAAACTAGGGATGTGACAACTCACCCCCACTAAACAAGAATCTCGTCTCGAGATTCAAGCGTAGGGTAAGATGAAGGGGAAACGCAAACTAGTATAATCTTCACGATCCAGGTTGCACTTCGAATGAATGTTGATTCGATCACCATCATTGTCTCGAAGTCTTGCTCTGAGAAATCCTGCCAACATGACATGGAGAGAAGAAGGAGACTCTAGAAGGGTCGATCTTCTCGAAGATCGAACAACTCAGGATTAACTCACGGAATGAGACATAGCAACCTCTCTCGAGCTGAGACACTAAACATACATCCATGGGAATGGAGTGAAGCAGATGATGAAGGTTCACTAGGTAGACAACAATTTCACGCTTAAGAAGGTGGTAATTGATTGTCAACATAGCGAGGAGTTGAGTTGCCATGATACCACAACGAGGCATCTTAGGGATGGTGACTCGTAGATATATCCCCTTAAGTGGCAAAAAGAATTACCTTTGATATAGAGATCATTGAGACTCTCTATATCAGCCTAAGGCAAATCACAGCAATCGATTGGCGGGGTCGGTAGAATGGCATACTCGGACTTGGATGATGTGGATTACCTTGTTGAAGACAACATAATGGATGAATTTGCTTACCACCGGAAATGGAAGAGACCCATGGTAGAATGGCACATTGGCGGTGCAAGCTAGGAACAAAATGCAAATGCTGGAAATGATTCTGGTAACTGGGAAGAACCCAACAATAGAGAGTGAATTCACTGTTTGAAAAGGTCATAGCATTGCCGAGGAAACTGAGAGCACTATACAGTTAATGTCGACGATCAAACCTAGCACTTGCGCGTGCTCTCAAGAACTTGAGCATTTCCATAATCATCAAGATTTTACCAATATCCGTGTCAAGGATCCTGGCAACACAACTTACTACCATGATGAATACCGATGGAAGATGCAGATGCAAAGGAAGATAACACTTTCTTAGATTTCACCCTTGGCGGGGCCAAGGAAATAAAATTTGGATAATCGACCGAGAGACATTTAGCACTCCGCTTCTAATGTTCTCCTTGATGTGCTAGTGTAACCTATTCATAGAAATGGTCTGGTATCTAGAACATCAAGTAAAAGGGCGGACTTCGGGAACACAACAAATCATAAGGCACAACTAGGGAGTAAATCCTACGAAGTCCTTATGGGAAGGTGGCCAGCTTCTTCAATCAAGATACTACAATAATAGGTCTTCCGGCTGGGTGTGTTGGCCACGACATCCACCTTACCGGTTATCGAGGGGCCAATATTATAGTTCTTGGGAAATGTTCCAACCATCATATCTGCCTGAGATTCAGATCTGGTTGGTGTCAGGATATTCCAGACTCATCGAGCCTAGGAAGAAAAATGAAAGTTTGCAACACAAATCGATGAGATGACGTTGCGAGATTCTTGGAAAATGAACTATGATAGCAAGCTCCAAAACATGAGCTGGTTCTGCTACACACATGTGAGCACACTGTCCCAGACAAACATGATCACATGGTAGTCTTACAATAAAACACTACCGAGTTCCGGTGGGGAACCATCATCGAGGATGTCGAAGTCTTGTGCATGACCTAGGATTAGCACATCAACTCCTTTTCCTTGAACAAATCAATCAGTGGCTTGGTGTGCTATGGAATACATATGGAGTGGAGGTAATTAATCTACCAAACCACAGTATACTTTGCACATGCATGACTGACTTGGGACGATTCCAAAGGAAGCAAAACTAACTTTCTCGAACCCACGGCGACAACTTACATCAAATGCACGTGAATCAAAGAAAGTCACTTCTTTCATCCAGCATATACTTCATGAACGGGGCATGAAGAAAATGCCTATAAAAGTTTCCAGCACCAGGTTGATGTTCAACATGAATCATGGGGGAGACAAAATGCTGCTGATGGGCTCAACAACAACTCATCGGGATTTCCATATCACTGGACTTCCACCATCATGTGAACACGGTGATAGTATTGGTCAGACCAAAAGATGTAATGGTATATGCTCGAGGGATCAACCACGAGTAATACAACATTACGAGCATCGTTGGTACTGATTTGATTGACGATAGCCCACACTCAAATCAAAGGATTGATAAGACAATAGGTCCAGCAACTGATCACAGGGACCAATCGATGAAGATATCATATTTCTTCAACACACACTACACAAGAATATCCCTTTGGAACGAACTAAGTTAGGCAAGCTTTTATCTTCCAATTCTCCAAGTTGTTGTCTAGCTTAACCAACTAGCTCAGGGGTATCCAACACGGATTCTTGGATAAATAGTGGTTTATAGGAATAAACCAACTTGATCACGAGATCAACATAGCGGTTAGGCGACAACCTGGTGATACTTCCGAGAAGAAATTCGGAATATCATGAACCACCGGTATGTTACTAAGCTCGAGAACAATCTTGCTTTTCAGGGCAAGATGATATGATCAAATGAGCGAGGACTTGACAAAATCCTAACTCATCAATCAAAGAGTGCACCAGGAAATAAGGACTAGGTAGCATGATCAACCTTAGAATGATGATTCAAAAACCAACACGCTAAGAATGGAATTATTGTCCATTAACTACCAAGCAACAAGGTTGCTAGGAGTATTGAATTCACACATCACGATTCACTTGTTGGCATTCCGGTTGCGACAACACGAAACCGAGGAATGAATAATGATGGCGAGAGTATCACTAAATCAAGAATTCATAGGATGGTGTGCCATTCCCATGATAATCTTAATATAAAGATGGTAACACTCCAGGGTGGGACAGAACAAAAACTGGATTAGTATTTGATCTGCGGAGTACAACTGCTTTGACCCAATCCTGAATATAGATGAGGTACTGGAGTTTGTTTCTCCTAGTCATCCTGAATGGAATGGCTTGACAGACCACAAGAATAATAGGCATCAATGACGAATGCACGCATACTCTTGACTATCAATTGATAGACAAGGTCAGTAGACAACTAAAGAGGGACAACTCAAAGGAACATATAACTTTCTGAGTTGTGGATGCATAGATTAGTATGTCAAACCAAGTTCAACTTAATTCTTCCGGATAACCCATGCAGAGAGGTAGGACTGGCAGAGTCACGATTTATGAATGGAGAACTCCTCAAGAGTACTCTAATTGTGATCTTTTGATCCAATAAATATCTGCCATAAAGTGGTTCATAGTATTTGGAAGAAGGAAATACCACGAACTTCGAGGACTATCACAAAGTTACTAATGTCCTAAAGGAACTAGCAAACACTATCAACATGAAGTAAGTAGAGTGAATCTCTGTTCGAAAACCCAGGAATAGAATACCTACTACTAAGTAGCATCACGGAATGCTTTCGAGAATAAAGGCCAGAATATTCACACTAGGAAAACAAAACGTTGCTAGATACTAGGTGACTCCCTAAACACCTAGGGTCATAATGGTAACTCCAACATATATGTCGAGGCAATAAATTACCTCAACGCACCGGTTAGTGTGCTTATTTTGACCATAAGGGACATCGGGAATGGAAAGAAAGGATTTGCAAGTGCATCAGACTATTTAGAAATCTGGGATGACTCGGACAGCATAACGGCTGTAAATGCTCAAAAAGATTTGAGACATTCACAAAAATGGTGGCATAACCACTCAGAAGCACAATATCAAGGTCTCGAGATCAATAATTAACATACAGAGGTAGAAACTGAATTGAGGCTTAATCCAACAATCTTAAAGCCTACGGATTAATAACACGTGATCCTGATAGAAAGAGGAGAAAGCCTAGTTCTTAACCCCGTAGGAAAGATAAGATGACTCAGATCAGAAGGGCATGAGGTAAAGGAGTAAAAAGAGCCTTACGTTCCATCCCACAATCAATTCCTTATATAACTAAAGAATTTCTAGACTCAACTTCGACCAGTTTGGCTTGGTAATCCTACAGGCAGTCAAGCTCTGATACCAACGCTGTCAGGACCCCGACTCAATGCCACATCGATCTAGCATGTAACACCTCATATCACTTAGCGGCCTCACGCACGGTATTCCCACAGGTGTCGCCTTACCTTTGCCCGGGACCATTTGCGTCTTTTGGCACACGTATATGATAGTGTCGCTAGCATCCATATGGTAAGGAGCCCGGGCTGACATGGCTAGTCGTAAACCCAAAGTGGCACAAACTTACAGGGACATGCATCCATGACCCAACATCGAACGTGTCGGTCATCAGCGAGTGAATCCAGGCAGTAGCACTAGGCTAGCAGGACTCTGGTGAACCGGGCTGTAGCGGGCTAACAGGACTCCGGTATTCATCGCGTGACATTTCCCTGAAGGGACAGACACAGGAACGAAGAAGGACACATGCCGGCCAGCCTAAGTGTTCCGGAGCAGTAGCAAGCTACCATGGCTCGGTGGAAACACTAGGAGACATTTCCCGGTAAGAGAGGCTACCAAGGATAAACAACTAGGTTGTCAGATCCCACACATACCAAGCATTTCAATAACATACACACAATATGCTCGATATGTGCAAATACAACATGGCATCACAACATGACTCTACAACTCAAGTATTTTTATACAATAGGCTCCGAGGAGCGAGATATTACAATCATGGGTCTCATGAACCAACACTCAGAGCATACAAATCAAAGCACATGCGGAAGCTTAACATGTCTGAGTACAGACATCTAGAAATGAAAAAGGCTAAGAAGCCTGACTATCTACCAGATCCTGCCGAGGGCACAAGATCGTAGCTGAGGTAACAAGCTAAACGTCGAAGTCCACACGGTACTACTAGCGAGACTGAAGTCTCTCTGCAAAACATAGAATAGGCAAACGTGAGTACAAATGTACCCAGCAAGACTTACATCAGATCTATCTACATATGCATCATTATCAACAAAGGGGGTGGTGGAGTTTGACTGCAGCAAGCCAGCTTTGACTCGGTGGCTAACCTGAACTACGACTGCAATGCAACTCTTTTGAGGTGGCGCACACGAGTCCACATATTCACCATATCAATACACCACTATGGATCCGCTACCGTCTCCCTACGGGAATGCCATCCATAGCACTCACGCTTATCTTGTGTATTTTAGAGTATCCACTTTCACTTGTCTATGAACTATGCAAGGGGTCCAAGTTTCCATATCCGAGGAATCCGGCTATTCGAATAGATAATGATAACCCTGCAGGGGTGTACTTCTTCACACACGCTCCCGCCACTTACTGCCCTGTACACGTCATGTACCTCGGCAACCTTCAAGCGGAAGCCGGGTGAGGGAGTCGGCCACGACCTGACTAACCGAACAAGTCTCTAGTCCAGGTTTATCGCCTATTCGGGTTCCATCCGCAAGGAGATCCGGCCGGGGTGTCGCTCACGGCCCCAAACGATGTGAGCAGGGTTCCTAAGCCCACCATCCGGGTGCCACTTGGTACACCGTGCCACTGTGCCTAGTCTGTCCCAAGCCCACCTGTACCGGGTGCCACTTGGTAGACTACTAACACTACCTACAAACACCAGAAACTAGTTGCAACTCCTGGACAGAGATCATGTTCATTAATAAGTCGAGAGGGGTCGAGTTACCGGAACCCAATGTGTGGTAGTAACTGGTCATGGATCACAAACACAGAACTCAGTTCCTGAGGACGGCTGCAATGAGACAACCCACCATGTACTCCTACATGGCCTCTCACCGCTACCTTTACCAAATCGTGTTCACACACTTAGCTCACACACAGTAGGACATGTTCACACGCCTCTGATTCATCCCCGATGAATCAGACCTGACTCAACTCTAAGCAGTAGCAGGCATGACAACAAACATGAATGAGTAGGCACAACAGGGCTCAAAGAACTCCTACTCATGCTAGTGGGTTTCATCTATTTACTGTGGAATGACAGGTCATGCAACGGATAAAGGGGTTCAGCCACCGCAGCAAGTAACAGTTGAATCGTTGTTGTCCTAATGCAGTAATAGAGAGCAGGAGCGAGAGAGTAGGATTGTATCGGAATGAACAAGGGGGTTTTGCTTGCCTGGCACTTCTGAAGATAGTATAGTTCTTCATCGGTATCATCGATCACATCGCCGGTACACGTCTATCGAGAGGGGACAATTACCGGCAAACAAGGAAGAACACAATCAATGCGATGCAACAATATGATGCATGATAATGACATGGCAATATGAATGTGTTTTGGGCTAATGCATCTAGCAACAGGTTAAATGGGGCTGGTTTGAACACTAGGTTCAAATTCAAACTTCATATGTGATTATTTAAATGCCATTCACTTCATTTGTCCTAAACAGTAGTGATAAGTTGTTCTAACATGCATGGAAATGGTACAGATGGATGCCTTGAATTTTCTGATAATTTTTCATATATAAATTATTTAATTTGGAGTTACGGTTGAATTTCTATGAATTTTAGAAGTTTATACAATTTTCTGGAATTTTCTGAATAAAAATAAATCCAGAAAACATTACTGCGTCATCCTGACGTCATGATGACGTCAGCAGGTCAACGTGGCACAGTCCGATCAAACCCTGACCTGTGGGTCCCGAGTGTCAGTGTCTAACTAAACTAACCTAGCTTAGTTAATACTAACCTAACTTAATTAGCCGGGCGGGGCCCGCATGTCAGTGAGAGAGAGGGGGGGTCAAACTGGGCAGTGGGGTCAACCCACGCCGGTCATCGGGTCAGCGGTCGCCGGCGTCTAGCCGCCGGCGAGTCCAGACGCGGCGGAGGGCTCGGAAACGAGCCACATGGCATCGTTTCGGCCGTGGTTTGTTGCATTCGAACGCGCGCAGTGGCGCGCATCTAGTGGTGGCGGTGATAGGTGCTGGGGTGGCCGGAAAAGTGGCCGGCGACGAGGTTTGGCGGCGGCAGCAGCTCGGGCAATCCTGGGGTGGCGCTATAGAGCACTAGAGGAGAGACCGAAGGGCACTGCGGGCTCCTGGGAGGGCGGCGAACATGGTGACGCGCTCAGGCGCAAGCTGGGATGGCCCTGGCCACGGCGCCGCCATGGCCGGCGGCATGGAGCTCTCGGCTCCGGTGGTTTTCATGGATAGAGCGGGCAAAAGCGCGCAGGGAGAGAGGGGAATAGAAGAGAAGCTCACGGAGATTCGAACGGGGCGGACGACGAACTCGGGGAGGCGTCGGGGAGGGCACACGGTCGCCGGCGATCTCGGCGGCCGAAGCTTGAAGAAGAGGTCGGGGAAGCCGCTGCAGGGCGCGTCCGCTCGTGTGGCTTGGCGGGGACGGTGTAGAGGTCAGCGGCGGAGCTTCTGGAACTGGCGGAGGGGCGAGGGAGGGCTGGTGGCTGCGGCTATGGCGAACGGCGGCGACGGCTGCGCTCGGGGATCACAGGGAAGAGGGGGAAAGAGAGAGCCAGAGGAGGGGGAGCGGTCCAGAGGGAGAGGGGAGAACGCGGGGAGGCTCTGGGTGTCTCCGTGGCGTCGCGAGGATGTCGGGGAGGCTGCCACGGCGAAGCAGGAGGTGGAGGCCCGGGCACGGGCGCGTCGACACGCCTCTGCCAGTAGGCAGAGGTTGAAGACAGCGGTGCCCCTGGTGGGCTGGGCCGCCAAGTGGACTGGCAGGGGGGGCTGGGCCAGCACAGGTGAGCGCCAGGTAGTTTTCCCTGCTCTGTTTTATTTTTTTCTTCTGTTTTGTTTTATTTAATTTTGTTTTGCCACTGTTTTGAATTTAAAAAAATAATTCAAACAATGCCAAAAACTCCTCTGAATATTTTTATTTTGCTAGATGGACTTTTCCAAAAGCTTATAAAATATTTCAGGGATATTTGAAATTATATTCTAATTATATGAATATAATTCAAATTCAAATAGCTAATGAATTAAATTCAAAGTCCCAAAAATAAATCCTTAAAAATGTTCAATATTTTGGTTGGGACCAGAACCCTTGCCAAAAATTATCAAACATTTAAGAAGAGCATTTTGGAACAATGAATGAGATTTTTAAGGGTTTTTGCCCTTCTTTTATTTAGGGTTTTGAGGCTTCCAATTTCCCTCAGTTCAGGTTTCAAAAATTTAAACATGATGCAAACACCAGGCAGCACCAGAAACTAGGGATGTGACACAATCACTAATCATAAGAGTCTCAAGTACATCTTCACTCAGCCAAACCTCGACCTCAGACAGACTCGTTGGGTCGATATGATTCAAGAGTATAATCCGAGTATCGAATATACTCCGGGCAAGGCCAATGTAATTGCTGACGCATTGAGCAGGAAGGCTTACTGCAACAATTTGATTCTCAAGCCTTACCAACCCGAGCTTTGTGAAGCTTTCCGCAAACTCAATCTGCAAGTTGTTCCTCAAGGTTTCCTCGCCAACCTCCAACTCTCTCCTACTTTGGAAGATCAGATTTGCGAGGCTCAACTTCTTGATGCTATGGTGAAGAAGGTGAAGATTGGGATTGCCAAGAGTCAACCCAAGTACAAGTGCTATCGCCTTGATGACAAGGATACTCTATTCTTCGAGGATCGCATTGTTGTGCCTAAAGGTGACCTTCGTAAAGTCATTATGAACGAGGCTCACAATTCACTCCTCTCTATCCACCCTGGAAGTACAAAGATGTACCATGACCTCAAGCAGTCGTATTGGTGGACTCGAATGGAGCGTGAGATTGCTCAGTTCATGAATGAATGTGATGTCTACAGAAGAGTGAAGGCAGAACACCAACGACCAACTGGTCTCCTCCAACCTCTTGCCATTCCAGTATGGAAGTTTGACCACATTGAGATGGACTTCGTGACTGGATTTCCAAAGTCCAAGCGTGGCAATGATGCTATCTTCGTTGTCATCAACAAACTCACTAAAGTGGCTCATTTCCTTCCTATCAAAGAATCTATCTCAGTAGCTTAGTTGGCAGAGCTATATACCTCCCGGATTGTCTCTCTGCACGGCATTCCACAGTTGATTTCTTCAGATCGTGGCAGCATCTTTACCTCCAAGTTTTGGGATTCTTTTCTGAAGGCCATGGGCACCAACATTCGTTTCAGCACAGCTTTACATCTTCAAACTAGTGGCCAAGTCGAGAGAGTAAATCAAATTCTTGAAGATATGCTCAGGGCTTGCGTCATCTCCTTCGGTATGAAGTGGGAAGATTATCTTCCATATGCCGAGTTCTCCTACAACAACAACTTTCAAGCGAGTTCGGGCAAGGCCCCATTTGAAATTCTCTATGGCAGGAAGTGTCGTACTCCTCTTAACTGGTCAGAGACTGGTGAACGTCAACTTCTTGGAAATGACTTGATCACAGAGGCAGAAGAGATGTGCAAATTCATTCATGATAATCTCAAAGCCGCGTAATCGCGCTAGAAGAGTTACTATGATAGCAAGCATCGTGACTTGGCTTTCGAGATCGGAGACCATGTCTACCTCCGCGTCTCTCCAATGAAAGGTACTCATCGCTTCGGTATCAAAGGGAAGCTTGCCCCTAGATACATGGGTCCTTTCAAGATCGTCAACAAGAGAGGCGATCTCGCCTATCAACTTGAGCTTCCCTCCAACTTTGCAAATGTGCACGACGTGTTTCATGTCTCTCAACTCCGCAAGTGCTTCAAGACCCCTGACCGCACCGTCAACTTCGAAGACATTGATCTCCAAGAAGACCTGTCTTATCATGAGCACCCAGTTGCTATTCTTGAAGAAACTGAGCGCAAGACTCGCAACAAGTTTATCAAATTCCTTAAAGTCAAGTTGTAACGCCCTCGATGCGGCTATATCTCCCATGTGTCAAAGCACGACTTAGAGGCATAACCGCATTGAAAACAATGTCGCAAGTGAGGTAATCTTCGCAAAACAACCCATGTAATACAATAAGGGCAAAGATACATAGTTGGCTTACAATCGCCACTTCACACAAATACATGAATAAAGCATTACATCATCCAAATACAATCAGGGCTCGACTACGGAGCCAAAATAAAAGAAGACTAACCCAAATGCTACACAGATCCCCGATCGTCCCGACTGGGCTCCACTACTGATCAACTAGAACGAAAACAACACAAAGGGACAAGATCTTCATCGAGCTCCTCCTTGATCTTGGTTGCATCATCTGCATGGTTCAACGGCACCTGCAAGCTGGTTTTGGAAGTATTTGTGAGTCACGGGGACTCAGCAATCTCACACCCTCGCGATCAAGACTATTTAAGCTTATAGGAAGGGTAAAAAGGTATGAGGTGGAGTTGCAGCAAGCGACTAGCATATATGGTGGCTAACCTATTCGCAAAAGAGAGCGAGAAGAGAAGTCAAAGCACGATCGAGAAACTATGATCAAGAAGTGATCCTAGAACAACCTACGTCAAGCATAACTCCAACACTGTCTTCACTTCCCGGACTCCGCCGGAAAGAGACCATCATGGTTACACACGCGGTTGATGTACTTTAATTAAGATCAACTTCAGGTTTTCTACAACCGGACGTTAACAAATTCCCATCTGCCCATAACCGCGGGCACGACTTTCGAAAGTTCAATCCCTGCAGGGGAGTCCCAACTTAGCCCATCACAAGCTCTCACGGTCAACGAAGGATAAACCTTCTCCTGAGACATTCTGATCAGACCGGCATCCCGGTTCTACAAGACACCTCGACAAGGGTAAAACTAAACCAGCAACACCGCCCAGATGTGCTGACAAATCCCGATAAGAGCTGCACATATCTTGTTCTCAGGGCACACCGGATTGTCCAAGGTACGGGTAGGCTAGCCCAGAGTTGCCCCTGGTGGCCACCGGCAGCTAACAGGTTGGACCAACACTCAGAGGAGCACTGGCCCGGGGGTTTAAATAAAGATGACCCTTGAGTCCGCAGAACCCAAGGGGAAAAGAGGCTAGGTGGCGAATGGTAAAACCAAAGTTGGGCATTGCTGGAAGAGTTTTATTCAAGGCGAACTGTCAAGGGGTTCCCATTATCACCCAACCGCGTAAGGAATGCAAAATCTGGGAACATAACACCGATATGATGGAAACTAGGGCGCCAAGAGTGGAATAAAACATCAGGCATAAGGCCGAGCCTTCCACCCTTTACCAAGTATATATATGCATTAATTAAATAAGATATATTGTGATATCCCAACAAGTAAACATGTTCCAACAAGGAACAACATAACCATGTACCAACAAGGTACAAACTTCATCTTCACCTGCAAGTAACAACGCTATAAGAGGGGCTGAGCAAAGCGGTAACATAGCCAAACAACGGTTTGCTAGGACAAGGTGGGTTAGAGGCTTGGCTTAACAATATGGGAGGCATGATAAGAAAGTGGTAGGTATCGCAGCATAGGCATAGCAAAAGAGCGAGCAACTAGTAAGCAAAGATAGAAGTGATTTCGAGGGTATGGTCATCTTGCCTGAAATCCCGCAAGGAAAAGAACGAGTCATGAAGAAGACACACGGACAAAGTCGAGCGGATCCTCACAACTCCGGAACGGAACCGAAGCTCACGAGAAAGGCAACCCGGAAAGAAGCAAACAACAAAGTAAACAACCACTACAACAACATGGCATGATGCACAACAAGTATGATGCATGTCAGGTTTAAAGAGGGCATGGCATGGCAAAGTGTAACAAACAACACTACAAATTAAGTGGAGCTCAATATGCAACAGGGTTGCATACTGAAGAAAACACCACATGACTTATTTCGTTCTCTCTCGTTTATGTACCCAACAAGATTAAATGTTGATTAACATCGCAAGAGGGTGAAGCGTAATAAAACTACCTAACTAGGCAAATTTAAATGAGGCCGGAACAACAAGCAACAAGTCCGGAAAAATCCTCATGTGCATATTTTTGGTTATGGTACTGTTCTGCCCTAAACCATATTTGATGGTTATTGAACACGCAAGATGATGCCACCATGTTAAACTAGGCAAAATTCTACCCCATTTACATATAAAGTTTGTTTAAAACCGAGCTACGGTTAATTAGTTATGAATTAAATCATTTTTACATGGCATAGGGGAAAATATAATCAAACATCATTCTAAACATTTTAAACATAGATGAAAGTTGGAAATTATTAATCTACACAAAATTCTGAGCAAGTTTCATATACAAATCATTTTAATATGATGCACGGTTATTAAGTTATTATATGCATGAACATGGAGGGTTTTTCTGCAAAACAGGTAAACTCTGGATAAAAGACAAAATCGCAGACACGAAAAAAAAAACTACATTGGGCCAAATCTGCAACCTGGCCCAACAGTTGCAGGGGCGCTGGAGGCTCACCATGGGCCTTGGCCCATTCGGTGGAGGAGGAAGACCCGCAGGGCGCGCAGCTGGGCCTGCGGTCAACACGTCGAGTGGAGCGGGCGTGTTGCTCTGCTCATCTCTGAAGAAGAATGGAAGCGCCAGGTTCAGAGCGACAAACTTGGCGGCGGGAACGGTTGGGAGCAGAGCTCCGACGAGCGGGCGAAGGGGCAGCGAGGTACATGGCGTTTGGATCTAGCTGGAAACGGGTCTTGGACGCTGAGAAGAACCCGATCCGGCGGCCGACGCCTTTCTCTGAAGAAGAAAGCAGCCATGGCGCGGGGGCTTCAGGCCGGAGACGGGAAGTAGGGAGACAAAGGCTTGGGACAGAGGGCCCGGTTGAGGACGACGCAGCGAAACGGGACGGCCATGGGCTCCTCCAGGCGGCGGCTTGCTTGCTCTGGCGAGGCGATTGCAAGCGAGGAGAGTTGAGGCGGCCGGCGAGGGTCTTCGGTTCGGTGGTGCTGACCTTGCAGAAGAAACAGGGCGACCACGCAATTAGCAGTAGCAGTAGGAGAAGAACATCGAGAAATAGGGAGGAGGCGCGGCGAGGAGGACCTGCGGGTCGGAGCAGCTTGACGGCGGGGGCCATGGCGTGGTGCTGCTCTCGATCCACCCTAGATCGAGGCACGGGAGGAGGGGAGGAGGCGCGGAGCAGCCTGCTCGAGCTCGAGGGTGAGGGCGGCGCTCGGGGTTGGCTGATGCTCTGCTCGGTGGTGCTCTGGCCAGGGCTCTCGGGAGGAGGAGGTTGCGGGATTGGGGCGCGGGCGCAACAGCTCGATGGTTGGGCGAGGGGATCGAGGGAGATTTGAGTGAGGGGATCCCGATGTGGAAGATGAGACACGGGGTGGCGGCGGCAGAGAAGGATGGATGGGACAAGGCCCCTAGAATTTAGGGTTGCAGGTTTATATAGTGGGTCTATACGCAGACTAATGGAAGCCCTTCGATCTAAATCAGACGGCTGAGAAAAAAATAGGTTAGGAAGTCCAATAAACAAAACAGAGATGTTTTGTAGATGTTTGGGGATGATCCGGACACAACGGTGGCAACTGTCTGGGTTGGGTTCGGGGCAGCTTTCGGATGCGCGTGAGGAGGGCGCGGGCCCAACAAGAGAGGTTAGGTAGGTCCTGGCGGTGAGAGGTAGTGCAGAAGGCAAAGGGCTGAGAAGATAGAAGAGGAGAGGCCCGGCGACTGTTTCCGGAGACCGAAAACGTCCGACGTTAGACCGACTATATTGCCGCTATAGTTATCCGTTGGGGCATCAAACGAACTCCGAATGCGATGAAACTTGGCAGGCGGCCTACCTACAACATAAAAACACCGCATGCCAACTTTCCACCCATTCTAAGAACATTTTCCGGCCACTTATAAAATAATATTTCGGACGTGCCACGGGCGCGTGCAAGCGTGTCTGGGCTCAGAATGGACAACAGACGGAACTGGGGGAACCCGGACGGATGCAAGTTTTGAAAACATGATGATGCAATGCACATGATGACATGATGAAAAGCAACACGCAAGCAAAAGACAAGGCAACAACAACGAATAACTGGAAGACACCTGGCGCATCGGTCTCGGGGCGTCACACGAGTGGTCACATCATTCAGACCGTGAAGCCACCGGGGAACGCGAGGATACCTCCGTTATGAGTACCGAGAGTTTTTCCAGTCCTAGATCTCGGGATGAGATCCTTTCGTAGTGGTGGAGTGTTGTAACACCCCGGATGTAACTTACCTTATTTATATTCCAACTCTTGCCATTTCCGGCACTAAGTTATTTTTATTTCCTTGGTGTTGGGTTTTTGTCTCCCTGTGTTTTGTCTTTGTCAAGCATCTCATATCATGTCATCATGTGCATTGCATTTGCATACGAGTTCGTCCCATGCATCCGAGCATTTTCCCCGTTGTCCGTTTTGCATTCCAGGGCTCCTATGTCCTCCGGTGGTCCTTTCTACCTCTTTTCGTGTGCAGGTGTTAAACGTTTTCGGATTGTACCGAGACTTGTCATGCGGCCTTGGTTTACTACCGGTAGACCGCGTGTCAAGTTTCGTGCCATTTGGACTTTGTTTGATACTCCAACGGTTAACCGAGGGACCGAAAAGGCCTCGTGTGTGTTGCAGCCCAACACCCTTCCAAAGTGGCCCAAAATCCACCTAAACCTCCTCCATCATCTAGATCGTTTGATCATGATCGCATGGCCAAAAACCGCACCTCATTTGGAGCTTCCTAGCTCCCTCTACCCCTATATAAAGACCCCCATTTCTAAATCCCGGATCTCCTCTTCCAAATCCAAGAAAAACCCCCTCTCCAGCTGCCGGACAATGTCCGTTCCGACCGGACATTTCGCCGCCGCCGCCGCCGCCCTCGTCCAATAAGGACGTGCCACGTCGCCTGGGGGAGAGCCCCACTTCACCGCTGCCGCGCGGGCCCGCCAGGCCCGCACCAGGCCCCCGCGGCCCACCTGCTCCCTGCCGCCGCGGATCGGCGCCGCCCCGTCTCCTCCTCCCGCGCCGGCGTAGCTCCGCCATCGGAGCCGCCCCGCTCCGGCAGCTCTTCTTCGGCGCCGCCGCCCCTGCAACACCGGCCACCAGCCTCACCCGCGCCGCCCGAGGCCTCCGCCGGCCACCGCCGCCATCAGCGCCGCCACCGCACCCGGTGACCCCGGTGAGCCCCTTCTCCAAGTCCGGCGACGTCCCACGACTATTCCGGCAAACAGGAACTCTGGACATCCTCGAGGCGCATGCGATCTGGATCTCAGATCCGAAATCTCGGGGTTGACTTTTTCGTCCCTAACCCTAATATTTTTGCATACTTTGACGTGCCATAACTTCCTCATCGTAGCTCCGATTCGTGCGTGTAGCATATCAAAATGTTCGTCTCGACGAGTACATCATTTCATCTCATTGCATCATTTTCATTTGAGATAATATTGATGCCCTAAATGCTGTTGGAAGAGGGCTATGTGATGATAATTTCAGATCTGTTTCAGCAAATGCACTTTTGTCATTTTTGCCATGATTAATGTGTGCATGCTATGATCCTGAGCTCTACATGTGTTTTTGCCATGCAATCTTTACAGGGGTGCATGCCATGTATTTTTGTGATATTTGTGGTGACTAGCACAAGCATGCAAAGTAGCTTACTCAATGATGCTGATTTCAGGGACTTAGAATTTCATGAAGTCCTTGCCCTGTCATTATTTTTATGCCATATGTTCATGTTGTTTCCTAGTGATCCGTGCCTCTTTTGAGCATGATCAGTAAGGATGTTTTGTAGATATTGTGGTGCTCTATCCATCCATGTCTTTGTTTGAAATTATGGAGCACCCTAGCTTGAGTCAATCA
Organism: Triticum aestivum; assembly: GCF_018294505.1. NCBI lineage: Eukaryota > Viridiplantae > Streptophyta > Magnoliopsida > Poales > Poaceae > Triticum > Triticum aestivum. The sequence goes on from NC_057797.1 coordinate 304,273,030, forward strand.
AGCTCTACTTTTGCTATAAAATGTTCCTGGCAGATTGTTAACATGTTTTGCAATTTTGCCAAGCTTGTTGTTGTTGATACGTGCATGCTATGATGTTGTTCTTGCCAAGTCTATTTGCTGGGTGTATGCTTAGTTTGTCATGCAATGCCTCGTAGTGAGTGCATCAAGCTCGTAAACATGCCTACTCATTATCTGTTTTGCCATGCTCCAGTTTTTCACTAAGTCTGAATCTGTTTATGTTTTTGCTATGTTCACATGGTTGCAATTGTATTTTCTGATCCCTTTTGGCTCATGGTCACTAAGGGACTTTTGTTATATGCTTTGAGTATCTTCATGCCATTCCTTGCTTTGCCATTATATGTTCCTGTAGCATGCATTTATCGTGCTCCGAACATTGCTTCCTGATGATAAATTCCTGACATGCTGTTAATTTCACTAAGTCTGAAACCTGTTATCTTTTGCACTTTTGCCATGCTTGTTTGAACCTGCTATTGAGTGAATTAGCCGTATCTCAGTGTTCATGTTTTGTCAAGCATCATGAGTGGATCCCTGCCGTGTATTTTGTTGCCATGTTTGAGTGCAGTAGCTTATTTATCTTGATGCATTTAGAAGGTCACTTGCTGATTATCGCAGACCGAGGTGCCATATTTGTTTTGCTTGCCATTTCCAAACCGTGCATCTGATTCCGGTGATCTTTATATCGATTTCGACCGAAATCATCTCACATTTCCAGTGGCACTCTTGGATTTCCAAGTTGAGGCCAGGTTCAATCATTCCTTTCCAAATCATGCATTTGCATCACATATCGCTTCCCGCATATCATACCATATTTGCACCATGTTGCTTGAGCATTGCACGTGGTTGATTGTGTTCCTTTTTGCTTGTTGTTCTTTCTTGGGTAGAGCCAGGATACGAGTGTAAGCCAACTATGTACCTTTCCCCTTTATTTATTTACATGCGATGTTGTGAAGATTACCTCACTTGCGACATTGCTTTCAATGCGGTTATGCCTCTAAGTCGTGCTTCGACACGTGGGAGATATAGCCGCATCGAGGGCGTTACATCAATGTAGGCATACTCGTGGGAAGTAGGTGAAGATGCCCTACATCCAAAGGCAAAGATGCCTTTATATCACTTGGCGAAGATGCCGAAGTGGTGGTGGCAGTAGCCGTAGCGTCCTCTTGGTGGTGCTTGTCTCGTGGTCTTCTGTTTTGCTCATGAAGCTTGGCCGTAACTTGATGAGAGCTTGTTGGGACTTGTAGGTAGGCGCATCTGGAGCATCTTCATCTTCATGTTGATGGTGTCGTTGTCATACTTGAGCTCGATGGTGTTCGTCGTTGCACACATGTTGCTTGAGGTGACTTGCTCTTCATGACGATGTGGATCACAAACGTGATGATGGTCGCCATGTAGATGTGGACGTGGACGACTTGCACTTGAATCGCATGGGCGCTCCGAAGATGGTCGACTCGCTCGCCGTCGCCTTGAGGATGATGAAGGGGAAGAATGGTTGATCAACAAGGTCCAAATCTCCTCCACCCTTGCATCTTCCTCCTCCTTTTGTGCGGAAAGCTTGTTGTCAAGGTAGTCTCTTGTACGTATCTCGGAGTGTCGCATGTCGATGGCGAGGTTGTCAATGCGCTCTCGTAATCTTGATTGAGCGCCTTGCATTTGTTGTTGTAGATCGAAGATTAATGATTTGGTGATGTAGTTGTTCATGCCGTCATTGTTGTCGAAGACCAGAGATGAAATGCCTTGCCTATCCATCACAAGACTCGAGAAAATATACCAAATGTACCTTGACCGATGTTGAAAATGGATCAATGATCACTCAATGATGTAACAAGAAAATAGCACAATTGGTACCGATCTCGTCAATTTCTCACTCCTACATAAATAAAGCTTTGGATGGAGCTTGGTGAGGATAGTGGCACAAATTTTTTGATGCAAAATGTTAGCAAGAGTCAATAAAGTTGAAAGAGATTCACAAATTTGCAAGTGAAACAAGTAGACCAATAGCAATGAATGGCACACGAAAACACGCACACAGATAGATAAATGGGGTCGTGCAACCAAGGAATGAGCTCAAAATGTGGAATACACGAAAAGTGCTCTTGTTGCACAACTCTAGAGAGATGCTAGCATGATTGCTCAATAGGCGGATACGACACTTGTGCACAATCTATAGGAGACAAAAATGCAATGACTTCTTCCCCAATTATACTATGTATATATGGTTCCCGGTGTTCCTCTCAAGATGATCCAAGATGATCTGATATGACAATCTTATATGCAGTGTGGTATGATGTTATGGCTATTGCTTACAAGCTTCTTTGCTCTTTATCTTTTGCTTAAAAGCTTTATTCTTTTGTTTTCGGTCACTTTGCGAAATGCACAAACCAAGATAGCCATTGTGTATATGCAGGAACAATCTTGTGGCACACGAGATGATATGATGATACCAATATGATATGGTATATATGCAATGGAAGGTGTAGATCACTAATGTGCACAAGTTACATTGTCGACAATACTCAAATGGCTAGTCTCGATAGGCAAGTGACGCAAAATGGGCTAGGGGTTAACAATGTAATGGCAAGGGAGAATGTACAATGATGTCATCGAGGTTACCGTCAGTGGCGATGATGAGAGGCGGTGTTGTCGATGTCGACCCGTTCCTAATTAGCCGAAACACCTTAGGAAACGGAAAAACTGCAAACTCAAAATCTCCAAAGGCAAATGTCAAATGGTGGTAGAGGAAAAGCGGTGGTGGTTGCGGAAGTATTGGTGGAAACTTGGTCAAAATGGGTTAAGGTGGCGTAAGGGTATGATGGGCTATACATGGTGTCGGAGTTGAAGCAATGGTCCCTAAGTAGCCAAAACACCTTAGGAGACACAACTCACAACACAAGCAAAATTGGGTTAAGTTGGGTGGAGGAAGTGTATGGTGGTCAAGCCTATGCGGAAGTAATGGTGGTGGTTGATGAAGAAGCAACCGTCCCTAAGTAGCCTAAACACCTTAGGAGACTCAAATCACAACTCAAACAACCACAAATGGAATGGGGAACAAAATGGGTTAGGTTGTGGAAGTCGGTGGTGGTTATGCGGATGATATGGTGGAAGCCCTAGGCAAAGATGCCAAAGTTCCTAAAATTTGATGGAGTCAAATGATGATGGTAGTATTTTTGTGGGATGGGGGATGTCAATAGCTTCAAAACTAGCTGAAGAACGTCAAAAACGGACTCCGGATGAATTAGTTATGGTCAAAACGGTGAAACACCGAAGGCTGAAATGCCAGGGGCCGGACATCCGGGGGTTTGGCCGGAAATCTGGGACCTAGTGTCCAGAACCGCGTGCTATTTGTGCTCCAGGAGCCGGATGTCTAGGCTTACAGGGTGGATGTCCGGGGCTACGGGCCGGATGTCTGGGCTCCAAATCCGAGGATGAACTCAAGGAACTCGATTTTGGGGGCGGAAATTGATGATTTTGGGGGCGAAGTTTTATGGATTTCGTGGATGGAAAGTGGGGAAAGTTGGGGGAAAGATAGATCCACTAGTAACACGATGAATCCATGAATCAAAATCAACAAAACATCATCACACTAACAAATCACAAAAAAAATTGGGGGCTATTTTTGGTGGGGATTTTCGAAATTAGGACGAAATCAACAAAAAAGCTAGAAAATAAAGAGGGGAGGATCCGAAATCATGATCAGCGTGGCTCATGATACCAAGATGATGTAGGGTGGAACCCTAGATGGACGATATTTCATGAAAGGAGCGGATCCCGCGATGAACAAGAAGAACATGAGTAGAAATCATGAGGGGAAACACGAGAGAATCACTCAAACCAACAAGATACTATCACACATATGTTAGATCCTCGAAACACAAAGAGATACACGATCCAAATCGAACAAAGTAAAATGCATAGATAACGAGTTCTTCTCCATGAGGAGGTCTTGAGGCCTTCCCGTTAGTGGTCTTGAATCCAAGTGGATCTTCTATGAAGAGGCGACGGTCTCTCTCGGTGGAGTAGATCCGGATGGATGAGCGAGGCTCTATCTCACATATGAGCTATCACAACGGTAACCCTAAGTAGGAGGAGGAGGAGGAGGGGGTCTATATATAGTGCTAGCCCACGAAGGGGTAAGTGAAAGGGGGATACATGGGCCCTTTGCCCGATCTCTGCGCACAGGCAGGTGCCAGATGTCCGGGCTGGGGGCCGGATGTCCGGCGGCTCACGAAAGCCGGATGTCCGGGATGGACTTGGATGGCTTCAGTTGCATTCTGTGAAGAGGGGCCAGATTTTCGGGTGAAGGGGCCGGATGTCCAGGGCTTCAGGAGGAGCCGGATGTCCGGGGCATGGTGCCGGATGTCCGGGCTGTCGGGTCACTTCCGGAGCTCTCTAGATAGGAAGGGGCCGGATTTCCGGGGGTCGGGCGGGGTGTCCGGGCTGGGGCCGGATGTCCGGCCGCTGTAGCAGCTGGCTCTTCTTCCTTCTCCTTCCTTTCCTCCCACACACACTTGGCCTTGGTCCTTGGGCTCTCCATGGTCTACTCGGGTGGACCCGAGTATGCACAAGGTCCGCGCTTGAAGTAGCATCCATGTGTTACATGCAGAAAGGGAAGATTTGGAAAGGAGGGAGTTCACCTTGTGTCCAATGGGGTATGCTTGAGGCCTCAACATGTGGGCACTTGGGCTTGGGGAGAAGTCGTAGTGTACATGGGGATGATCGTAGGATGCTCCACATCAGAAGTCCTTAAGAAGAATAAGAAGAAATCAACCACCTCAGAACTGTTTACTTTAGATGATGACAATGAGTCGGAGGTAGACCTTGATTCTCTTGGCTCCTTTTCAATTATCTTATTGACACTGATTGCTATCAGGATGACGCAAAAACCAGCTAGGCGGGTGATGAAGAGGTAACTATTATTTCCTCCGAATCTGAGCCTTTGCCAAGACAGAAAATCCGACAAGTAACCCAAAAAGTAAGGTTTTCTCATCCCCTAGCTTACCTGGATCCTAACTTTATTTTGAAGCAACAACAACATGAGAACCACCATAGAACTCAGACTAGAGGAGGCGGAGAGCTATCCTCCGGGTTACCCAACACACCAGCCCCACGCAAGCGCCGGAAAGAGGAGCCTCAGAATTCAAACTCTTTTTATCCAGAGGTGGGTATTATACGCCATCCCCTTAATCCTTTCGACTCAAATTATCAGGGAACCTCCCATCCTCTTCTGGCGATTCATCTCACACCTAGTTGCCTGCTCTCAAGGCCGCCCCTGGGTAATAACTTTTGCCTTCGTTATTTAACACTTGTACATATATACTAACCTCTTGAACTTTTTCTTGCAGTGGGATGGAAAATCCTAGTAAGAAGGCAAAAACAAATAAACCGGCCGAAGACCCAAAAGTTCATGAGCCACAAAAGCAAGCACCAGCGTCTGAAGCCTCTGTGCAAGACCTGGAGGAAATTGCTGATGACTCGCCACCACAGAACCCTGGCGCCTCCATCGACCATGTAAATATTGACCTTTTGGGTGCTAAGCCGCCAAGTCCAATCAAGCCTTTTAAACAAAGTACTGAAGATGTTCTGATCACCTGCACTGGCTTCCAAGAGCCAGGGAATCCCACTATCCTAGCCAAGCACTCTGCCAAGGAAGAATTGATTGAGAAACGCAAGGTCAAGTTTGATATGGCCAATTACTCTCATCTGGGCATTAGTGAAGTGCTCTCCGGCTACCTCAGTCAAGTGCACACTAGCCGTGATCTTGAGATTGACATGGTCAAACAAATGCAGCAGAAATATGAGGTACAAACTTCTGCTTTGTCTCTTTAAGATATATTCCTTAAGCCCCCAACTCTTAGACATAGGAAAGATTGTATTGACTATGGCAAAGACTTCAAGCATTATATCATAGTAATAACTTTGAGCCATAGCCCCCATGAACCGGCTTGCCTTGAAAAAATATGAGCCGGATCAGTTAAATTATGTTTTGAATAAAGTGGCACCTCATAGCCCTCACAGGCCGGGGTATCTTTGAAAAAAGATGAACCATATTTGTCTGCTACTGCCTTATGAAAGAACTTCTGCACCCATTAGCCCCCAAGTGCCAAGTGCTATTGCTTGCAAAGGGCTTGGGACTTTTTCTTTATTATACTGTCATAGAGCTGCTGATAATTGTTCAATGTCTTGCTTACAGGAGGCCTCAACTCAGTTTCAGTCTCAATTGGCTGATTTAAAGACCCGACTCGAACTGCAAGAGTCTGAGACCCGGAAAGCTGACTCCAAGTTCAAATTTAGCTTGGATGAGATGGAAAAGCTAAAAACTGGTTTTGATGCGGAGAGAGCCGCCTGGGCTGAAGAAAAAACTGCCTTGGTGCAAAGAGCAGAAAACACTAAATCTTCTTTGCAAGAGGTCACCGCAGAATTTACTGGCTTAAAACGTCATATTACACAGATGACTGCCGCTATTTTTGGTAAGTAATACTTAGGTATTGTGATCAATTCCAATGCTCAACTTTGTAAGCCGCCAGGTGACTTAACTATGTATTCTGTTAAACAGGCCCCAGGAGTATCAATCTTGGCCAAGATATGCTGATAAAACTCAAGGCGGTTTATACACTGGTGGAGCAATTATATAGAGGTGCTCAGTGCACAATAGCTACCATGTCGCACACCAAGCAAGCACCGTATCTTAGCAATGATCTTTTAAACAAGCTTTCTGTCCCGCCCGCAAGAATTGAAGAAATCAAGCGGTCGGCTGCTAGAGTCGTGCCATTATAGCCTTGAGTCAGGCGAAGGCATGGCAGACATAATTAGACCTGGCCGAGTTGGCCACTGGCTGCCCCAGTTTCAAAGAGGACGTGTCTCCTTTTGATCAGAAGGACTTTGCTGCTTGCATGAAAGAGATGCGTCCACTTGCGAGTAAACTCGTCGAAGAAACTGACTTGTCGAGATATCAGGCGGCTTATGCAGCAGACAATTCAAAGATGAAGACGCCGGCTTACGATGCTGTGGATCTTATCCCTCCAATCCATAAGCATACATTTGCTCCTGAAATTGATCCGTCTGTACATATCGATGATGAAGTTGAGTTTCAAGGCTTGACTGGCATCGATTGGTCATCGCCCTAACTTCCAGAGAACGGAAGAAGAAGAAGAACCGGCGCAGGATGACCCGGAAGCCTCAACGCACCAAGACTAGGAGACTTGATCCACAGGGCGGTTCTTAATCCGCATCACCGTACCGTGCTTTTAAGAAACACTTAATCATTTGGGCTCGGGGAGCCATGTAATAGGCTAGTAAGAAACAATGATCTGTCGTGCCGTCGTGCATGTTTTATCCCTTTGAAACTGATGATGATTTGTCTATGTGTCATGAATGAATTTTGCAAGGAATATCATGTTATCTCACAAATATTCCTGCACACAGTGAACAACAGATGCCCTGGCGGTTTACGTCAGGGCGGGTCATAATGTCCAAGATAAATACTCTGGTGTCTTAAAGTTTATAACCAGGGCGGTTTGAAAAAACCAAATATTTATGAAGTCATACCTGTAGACCAGTAGCATTTTGATGCTGTAATTGTGTAAGTTTGTAAGCCGGAGGCTTGATCGGGTCCAGAAGAGTGCAACTCGGTTCTGTTTTTGAAAAAAAATTGTTTTTTGTGCCGTAAGCCTGCTGTCACGTGACATAAATCCGTTGTTTTAACGTTAGCCAGTTCAGGGTCTTATCGAAAAGACTAACTGCTAAGAGTCCAAACGGGCCACATAGCAGAGGCTGCGATAATGGGTGAGTTATCCTAGCTCTCTATAAGCCAGCTCTCATGTGAAAAAGGCCGCTGTTTGAACCTTGACAAGTTCAGGGTCTTATTGAAAAGAGTAACTATTAAGAGTTCGACGAGTCACCTGGTGGAGTAGCACCTTGCAAACAGGTAGGTTTAACTCAAGGTCGGCTTGGAAACCGGATCTCATGGGTGTGAACAGCTATGCTCGGTGAGCAGGAAGCCCCCATGACAGCAATAAGTCGGCTTGGAAACTGGATCTCATGGGTGTGAACAGTTATGCTCGGTGAGCAGGAATCCCCATGAGACCAATAAGTCGGCTTAGAAACCGGATCTCATGGGTGTGAACAGCTATGCTCAGTGAGCAAGAAGCCCCCGTGAGATCAATGAGTCGGCTTGAGAACCGGATCTCATGGGTGTGAACAGCTATGCTCGGTGAGCAGGAAGCCCCCATGAGACCAATAAGTCAGCTTGGAAACCGGATCTCATGGGTGTGAACAGCTATGCTCGGTGAGCAGGAAGCCCCCATGAGACCAATGAGTCGGCTCGAGAACCGGATCTCATGGGTGTGAACAGCTATGCTCGGTGAGCAGGAAGCCCCCATGGGACCAATGAATCGACTTGAGAATCGGATCTCATGGGTGTGAATAGCTATGCTCGGTGAGTAGGAAGCCCCCATGAGACTAATGAACATGTAATAAAGACTCAATTTTTCTTTGAATTGAAACGACAGAGGCCCCGAATTCTCAGGGATTCCGGCTTTATTATACTGAATCATAATATATACATGGATGAAAGTATGTACAACACCAAAGCCGGTGGCTCAAGTGTAATATGGTCGCAGATGAGCGATATTCCACGGGCGGCGGGTCTCCTCCTCCGATTTCCAGGAGTCCTTGTGTTCTCAAACATCAATGAGGTAATACGACCTGTTGTCCAGATTCTTTCTAACTACAAAGGGACCTTCCCAAGGTGGGGATAACTTGTGCATATCTGTTTGCTCCTGGATGAGCCGGAACACCAAGTCGCCTTCTTGAAAGGTTTGAGTTTTAACCAAGCGGCTGTGATAATGACACAGATCTTGCTGGTATATCACCGAACGAGCCGCTGCCAGGTCCTGCTCCTCATCTAATAAGTCAAGAGCATCCTTTTTGAAAAGAAGTCAAGAGCATTCTAACGTGCTTTTTCATTGTCAGCTTCAACATAAGCCGCCACGTGGGGTGAGTCATGGTGGATGTCACTGGGAAGAACCGCCTCAACATCGTACAACATGAAGAAAGGCGTATAACCCGTGGATCTGTTGGGGTGGTATTGATACTCCAAAATACTGATGGTAACTCCTCAACCCAACAACTCAACGTTTGCTGCAAAGGGACCATGAGCTAGGGTTTTATGCCTCTCAAGATTTCTTAATTGGCCCTTTCAGCTTGACCATTGGACTGGGGGTGAGCCAGTAATGAAACGTCAAGACGAATATGTTCCCGTTGACAGAATTCTTTCATTGCACCCTTGGACAGATAAGTACCATTAGCAGTGACAATACTATCAGGGCAGCCAAAATGAAAAATCACATTTTAAGGAACTGAACCGCTGTGGCCGCATCACACTTGCTGATCGGCTCTTCTTCAACCCATTTTGTAAATGTGTCAACCGCCACCAATAGGTGTGTCTTTTTGTCCTTGGATCTCTTGAAAGGTCCAACCATATCCAGCCCCCAGACCGCAAATGGCCAAGTGATTGGAATCATCCTTAATTCTTGAGCCGGCACATGAGCTCGTCTGGAAAACTTCTGACAACCGTCGCACTTGCTAACTAGATCCTCTGCATCGGCATGAGCCATCAGCCAATAAAACCCATGACAAAAGGCTTTAGCTACAAGGGACTTAGAACCGGCATGATGGCCACATCTCCTTCAAGAATCTCTCTTAGAGTCTCACGACCCTCTTCGGGAGAGACACACCGCTGCAACACTCCTGTGACACTGCATCGGTGTAATTTGCCATTAATAATAGTCATTGACTTAGACCGCCGGGTTATTTGCCTGGCCAAAGTTTCATCCTCAGGCAACTCTCCCCGGGTCATATAAGCCAGATAAAGAACTGTCTAGTCAGGGGTGGCATGAAGAGCCTCTACTAATTGCGCCTCCGGGTCGGGGATTGCAAGATCCTCTTTTGTTGGCAACTTGATTAAAGGGCTATATAGGATGTCAAGGAAGATATTTGGAGGCACCAACTTACGCTGAGATCCGAGATGGCTTAAAGCATCAGATACCTCATTCTTTCCACGATCAATGTGATCCACCTGATAACCCTTGAAATGACCAGCGATGGCGTCAACCGCCCAGCGATAAGGCGCCATGAGCGGGTCTTTGGAGTCCCAAGTACCCGAAACTTGCTGAGCCACCAAGTCTGAGTCACCAAAGCACCTGACCCAGCTTAAATTCATCTCCTTGGCTACTCGTAAACCATGAAGCAAGGCTTCATATTCCGCTGCATTATTAGTGCAAGGGAACATTAATTGTAGCACATAACAAAATTTATCACCTCATTGGGAAGTCAAGATAACTCCAGCCCCCGAGCCCTCAAGCCGCCGAGACCCATAAAAGTGGATTGTCCAGTAAGTGTTGTCTGGCTTATACTCAGGCATCTACAATTCTGTCCAGTCATTGATGAAATCCACAAGAGCTTTAGATTTGATAGCTGTCCTTGGAGTATATTTCAACCCATCGGGTCCCAGTTCAATGGCCCACTTGGTCACTCATCCTGTGGCTTCTCTGTTTTGAATTATATCACCTAAAGGAGCAGAGCTGACCACAATAATGGGATGACCAAGAAAATACTACTTCACTTTGCAATTGGCCATGAACACCCCATATACTAGCTTCTACCAATGCAGATATCTTTGCTTTGATTCAATCAGAACCTCACTGACATAATACACCAGCCTCTGGACCGGATATTCCTTGCCAGGTTATTTCCGCTCCACCATGTGACGCTGACGGCTCTGCTGTTTGCCACTACATATAAGAGTAAAGGTTCCTTCTCAATGGGAGCTGCACGAACCGGCGGCTGAGTGAGCTACTTTTTAAGCACCTCAAATGCCTCATTGGCAGCATTACTCCAAACAAAATGATATGTTTTCTTCATCATCTGGTATAGAGGAATAGCCTTCTCTCCCAGGCAGCTTATAAACCGGCTTAAAGTTGCAATGCGACCCGCCAGCCGTTGAACATCATTAATGCACGCCGGCTTAGCTAGGGAGGTGATAGCCGTGATTTTCTCCGGGTTAGCCTCAATGCCTCTCTTAGAGACCAAAAAACCCAAGAGCTTGCCTACAGGCACACCGAAAACGCACTTGGCCGGGTTAAGCATCATCTTATGGACCCAAAGATTATCAAAGGTCTCTTTTAGATCGTCCAACAGAGTCTCCTTATTTCTGGATTTCACAACAATATCATCCACATAGGCATGAACATTGCACCCAATTTGACTGTGAAAACATTTTTGCACACAACACTGATAAGTCGTCTGGGCACTCTTAAGCCCAAAAGGCATAGACGCATAGCAGAAAGCTCCAAAAGGCATGATGAAAGCTGTCTTCTCTTGGTCCTTGACTGTCATCTTGATCTGATGTTATCCGGAATAAGCATCCAGAAAACACAAGTGCTCACAACCCGCCATAGCATCTATGATTTGATCAATACGGGGGAGGGCAAAGGGATCAGCTGGGCAAGCCTTATTAAGGTGTGTGTAGTCCACACACATGCGCCAAGTGCCGTTTTTCTTATGTACCGACACCGGATTAGCCAACCACTCAGGGTGGAAAACTTCAATGATGAACCTTACTGCTAAGAGCCGGGCCACTTCTTCTCCAATGGCCTTGCATCTCTCTTCATTAAAACAATGAAGGAATTGCTTGACCGGTTTAAACTTGGGATCAATATTGAGAGCGTTCCCAGTGAGTTCCCTCTGTACACCCGGCATGTCTGAAGGTCTCCATGTAAAGATGTCTTGGTTCTCACAGATGAACTCGATGAGCCCGCTTTCCTATTTTTGATCCATATTGGCACCAATGGTGAACTGCTTGGATGAATCGCTGGGGTCAAGTCAACCTACTTGGTGTCGTCTACCGACTTAAACTTTAGCAATGTGTCATGCTCTGATGTTGGCTTCTTCAATGGAGTCATATCCGCTGGGTCAACATTATCCTTATAAAACTTCAACTCTTCCGTCGCACAGACTGACTCAGCATAAGCATCATCACCTTCCTCACATTCCAGAGCTATTTTCCTATCACCATGGACTGTGATGGTACCCTTGCGACCCGGCATCTTAAGCTGCAGATAAACATAACAAGGTCGTGCCATGAATTTGGCATAAGCCGGCCGTCCAAACAGAGGGTGATAGGGACTTTTGATCTTGACCACTCCAAAGTTAAATGTTTCTGCCCTGTAGTTGTTTTCATCGCCAAAAGCTACTTACAGAGAAATTTTACCAACTGGATAGGCTGACTTACTAGGTACCACCCCATGAAAAACTGTAGAGGATGGCTTAAGATCTTTATCAGTTAGATTCATCTGACGGAAAGTATCATAGTAAATGATATTGATACTGCTACCTCCGTCCATGAGAACCTTAGTGAACTTGTAACCCCCAACCTGTGGAGCTACCACCAAGGCTAACTGATCTGGATTATCAACTCGAGGCGGGTGATCCTCATGGCTCCATACAACTAGTTGTTCTGACCATCGTAACTATCGGGGTACGGTCGGCTCAACTGCACTCACCACATGTTCATGAATTTTCTGGTCTCACTTGCACAAGCTAGTGGTAAAGACATGATACTACCCACTATTTAGCTGTTTTGGGTTGCTCTGATACCCTGATTGCTGCTGCTAATTACCCTGACTGGACTGCTGATTAAAGCCCCCTTGACTGCCCTGTCCTTGAAAAACGGAACTTGAACCGCCACCTCCAAAGGCAGGTCCGTGTGAGTCGGAACCTGATACGCCATGCGGGCCATTACCATTATTGTGGTCCTGGTTAAGGCTGTAATTCTTGTACTCCCTCATGATGCTACAATCCTTCCACAGGTGTGTTGACGGCTTATCAGGGCGGCTATGCTTTGGACAAGGTTGGTTCAACATCGCCTCTAAATTAGGCCTTGGACCTGCAGATTGGGGCTGGAATCTTCCCTTAAAGTGGCGATCATTGTTCTGTACATTAGTGTTGGCCACGAAGTCTAACCCACCATCCATGTGCTTGCGCTTACAATTGTTGCCTTGACCCATCGTATTCTGCTGCTGCCCCTTGCCGTTCTTCTTCCCCTTACCAGACTTCTCCTCATCTGAATCAGGATCCTTAGTATTGTTTGAGTCGGCATACTTAATAAGAGTCTCCATGATCTCTCCCATGTTGTTACAATGGCGTTTAAGCCACCCCAGTTTCTGTATGAGGGGAGTGAACCGGTAGTTCTTCTCTAAAATCAAAACAGCAGAACTGATGTTGATGCTATCTCATGAATGGATAATAGCGGAGACCCTACGTACCCAATGGGAGGTGGACTCGTCCTCTCGCTGGATGCAAGTGTCTAGGTCGATAATTTACATAGGCTGCTTACATGTATCATTGAAGTTCTGAATGAACCACGTCTTTAATTTAGTCCACAAGTTGATGGAATTAGGGGGCAATCCCTTTAGCCAGGTGCGTGCCGGCCCATCTAACATCGTGGTGAAATATTTGGCACACATAGCATCGTTAACATTCAACATCTCCATGGCCAGCTCATAACTTTCGATCCAAGCATCCGGAGGCTGATCAGCTGTGTAATTGGGCACTTTGCAAGGGACCTTGAAATCTTTAGGCAATCTCTCATTACGCAAAGCCGGCACCAGGCATGGCACACCCATGATTCTAGAGGTCATCCCAGCATCCACGGAGATCGATGGGTCAAGCTGAGGCTGCTGATGAGCCGCCAACTGAGCCGCTAGTTCCACCTCTCGACGTGCCCTGGCTTGATTTGCCAAAGCCTAAACATTGTTATCGGCACGTGGCGGGTCATGCCCATGGGGCTAGTTATGGTGACGCTCACTGCTCGAAACTGCTGGCGACTCAATACACCGGCTATAACTTTGACCGTGGTGTGGAGTTGAATGAATTCACTCATGACTATAGGAATAAGTCACTTGCTGGGCCACCGCCGTCTGGAGAAGCTCCATAGCCTTCCAGGCTTCAACCTCTGCGGGAGACTTGCCTTGCACTGGAAGAGCCGCCAGCCGCGATGACGCAACAATCATGTTGTCTAGAGGGTTAGAAAAATGACCCGGAGGCATCGGCACTCGCTGAGGCGGGGTCAGATTCAAACGAAGTGGATCTATAACATGGGGTTGAGCCTTCGCTCCTGCCACAGGTGCTTCAATGGTCTGATTTATCTCAGGCGGGTTACTTGGTCCTGCCCCAGGGGTATTGAAAAGATTCCTTGCATCATAGTCTAGAGGCAGGCGACTCTGATTCCTCCTTTGTAGAACTGCATCAGATGTAGTCTGATCCAAACTTAACCGGAAAGCCTCAACTTGAATCCGTTGCGATTGTGCATCCAAGGTGGCTCGCTCTGTCGCCATCCTAGCATTCTCAGCATTGAGCTCTTTCCTGGCTTGGGCTATCTCATCTAGCAGCTTCACGATGTCCAGCTTATGATGTGCTTGAGTCTCTGGGGTCACCTCTACCCCCATCAGAGTTGCCAAGGCATCCAAGAGTTCAGACAAGACCTGAGTAGGCGGGTGCGTAGAGCCAATTGCTCCGGCCATTGCCTTGGCTGTTAAGCCAGAAGTCATGGCTGCAGGAGTTGATGAATGGAGAACTGGTTGTGTGTCGGCCATGAAGATCGGAACCCTGTTCGGCGGCTCATAAGGGTCCGGAATATTGTTTCCATCGGAATAGTCCCCAAGCCCGCCGTGTTGCAGTTGATACATTGAGATGGTCTCACCGGTTGAGGACTCATCATCAGAGTAGATGGCCGTCTCCCCTACGGGTACAGACCCTTCCTCAAGATCCACCCCGTGAATGAAACCAACAAAGGCGTTCCTTACGGCGTCTTGAACCTTGGCGGGTCGTGCACACTGAGCCATCTTGACAACATCGGTGCAGGTGTTCGGCTCAGGTTCTGACTCGCCGATCTTGCCAATGAAGACGTGGATTCGACCGAAGGGGACCCGATACCCGTACTCGATTGAGCCAGCCTCGGGGCCTTAGCTAGCGTCGTCGATGTAGATCCTGCCACGACGGCTCTTAGTCATCCTGCCAATGGCGTATCCCTTGATCCCCATGAAGTTGCCCTTCAATAACCCAAAACCACCTTGCGCCAGCCCCACGGTGGACGCCAAATGTCATGGAATTAACACGACAGATGTCCTAGCAAAAGGACTTAGGTGTGGAGCCATCTCAACTAGGTTAGCTTGAAGGGGTTAAACAGGACAAGGGCACATGGAATTTACCCAGGTTTGGCCCCTCACGGTGGAGGTAAAAGCCCACTCCTGCCTTGGATTGTATTGCCTGGGTTTCAATTGCTAGGGAGCGAATCCGCTTGACCTAGTTCTTGATGAGATGTTTCTTAACCTTTCATACGGCCGGGTCTCACCTTTTTATACATAGGTTGATGCGGTGGCTTATAGAGTCCCGGCCGGTTCATACATCATGTCTGGCTTGGTTTACAACTAATCATTATCTTATGATACAAGTTAGCACATGGCGGCTTATGAGCCCCCGGTCTGGGCCTTATCGAGGCCCGCCTCCATGAATCGCCACCTTTACGCCCCGGGCTTTCATGGACTTCTTCATAATGAACCATAGAAGGCATGACCCAGCCCCTCCTGGGTGGGTCATACCTAGGAGTTATATCCCCAATAGATACCCTTCTCACTGATCATGATTCAAGATCTATCGTTGAGTGCCAAAAGCGCTCCGACTGGCCTAAAAGGAAGGATGCAATCCAAGAAGAAATTGCCTCGCTTAACAAAAGAAAGGTATTCACTGAAGCAATACCTACACCTCCCAATGTTTTCCTTGTGGGATTCAAATGGGTTTTCCTCTGGAAACGGAATGATAACAATGAGGTGGTGAAATATAAAGCAAGGCTCATAGCACAAGGTTTCACGCAGAAACCCGACATTGATTTCACTGAAACATATTCTACAGTAATGAGTGCAACAACTTTCCGATATCTTATATCCTTGGTAGTGCAAAATCGTCTATCTATGCAGTTAATGGACGTCATGACAACATATATTTACGAGTCACTAGATTCGGACATATATATGAAGGTTCCTGACAGAATCTCTGTCCCAAATAAAAGTGCAAAACACAACATGTATTGTGTAAAGCTAAATAAGTCATTATATGGCTTAAGGTAGTCGGGACGAATGTGGTACAACCGACTTAGTGAGTCCCTTCTTTAGAAGGTTACTCCAATAGTGTTGATTGCCCATGTGTCTTCATCAAGAAGTCCTCTACAGGATTTTGCATCATTTATTTGTACGTTGATGATCTCAACATCATTGGCAACACACCAGACATTGATGAAGCACACAATCATTTAAAGATGGAATTTGAGATGATGGATTTGGGTAAGACCAAATTTTCCTTAGTTGTTCAACCTGAGCACCATCCCTCATGAATCATGGTACACCAAGCCGCCTATATATAGAAAATATTGGACGAATTCAATATGGGAAAATCTTATCCATCTAAAACTCCCATGGTGGTTCGATCTCTAGAGGTGGAGAAAGATCCGTTCAGATCAAGGGATGCTGGAGAAGAGGTGTTGGGACTTGAAGTTCCATACCTCAGTGCCGTTGGAGCGCTTATGTATCTTGCAAATTGCACAACACCTCATATTGCATTTGCAGTGAATCTACTTGCTAGACATAGTGCAGCTCCCACCAAACGTCATTGGTCTGGAGTGAAGAATATCTTTCGATATCTCCAAGGCACAAAGGATGTTGGTCTATTTTCCAGTTCAAGGAAAATTAGGACTCTGATATGATTATATATGAAGATGCTGGCTATTTGTCTAATCCCCATAATGCTAGATCACAAACCGGCTTTGTGTTCCTACATGGTGGCACTACTATATCATGGAACTCTTCGAAACAGACTCTGGTGGCAACTTCTACCAATCATTTTCAAATAATTTCATTATTTGAAGCAACATGCGAATATGTATGGCCTCGGAGAATGATAAACCACATACAACAATCATGTGGAATTGGTTCGATAGATTCACCAACCATTATCTATGAAGACAATGTGGCATGTGTTGCACAGATGCAAACAGGATACATCAAGAGTAATATCACTAAGCATATTTCTCCTAAGTGTTTTCCCCCATGATATTCAGCAAAGCAGGGAAATAAACGTCTTGCAAATTAAATCATGCGGAAATCTTGCTGATTTATTTACCAAGTCTCTACCAAATTCTACATTCCAGAAATAAGTTCATGGAATTGGTATGCGACAACTTCAGGACTTGCAAGCGTCAGGGGGAGTCTCTTCTTGAGATATCCTTGTTCAAACATCACATTACGCTATCTCTCTTTGTGAGAATATGTTTCAGGATCTCATCAAAGATTTTAGGAAGAAATTTTGGAGGAGAATCTTTTGAGATGATAGAGCTTCCCGGACAATAGTGAAGATGATTCTACACGGTCGAGCATAGATTAGGGGGAGTGTTAAAACTAATTATGTAATTAGGGAGGAAATATCTGTTGGGGAACGCAGTAATTTCAAAAAAATTCGTACGTGCACACAAGATCTATCTAGGTGATGCATAGCAACGAGAGGGGAAGAGTATTGTCCATGTACCCTCGTAGACCGTAAGCGGAAGCATTATGAAAACGCGGTTGATGTAGTCAAACGTCTTCATGATCCGAACTATCCTAGCACCGAAGGTACGACACCTCCGTGATCTACACACGTTTAGCTCGGTGACGGCCCACGAACTCTAGATCCAGCTGAGTGTCGAGGGAGAGTTTCGTCAGCATGACGGCGTGATGACGGTGATGATGAAGCTACCGGAATAGGTCTTTGCCTAAGCACCGCTACGATATGACCGAGGTGAATTATGGTGTAGGGGCACACCGCACACGGCTAAGACAATGATGAACTTGTGTGTCTATGGGGTGCCCCATTCCCTTGTATATAAAGGAGTGGAGGAGGGGGGAGGGCTGGCCCTCTATGGCGCGCCCTAGGGGAGTCCTACTCCCACCGGGAGTAGGATTCCCCACTTCCAAGTAGGAGTAGGAGAGGAAGGAAGGAGGAGAGAGGGAGGAAGGAAAGGGGGGCCGCCCCCCCTCCCAATTTGGATTGGGCTTGGGGGGGGGGGGGGCGCCCCCTCCTAGGCCGCCTCCTCCTCTCTCCCACTAAGGCCCATACACTCCCCAGGGGGTTTCGGTAACCTCCCACTACTCCGGTAAATGCCCGAACTCACCCGGAACTAATCTGATATCCAAAGAGAGTCATCCAATATATCGATCTTTATGTCTCGACCATTTCAAGACTCCTCGTCATGTCCTTGATCATATCTGGGACTCCGAACTACCTTCGGTACATCAAAACACATAAACTCATAATACCAATTGTCACCGACGTTAAGCGTGCGGACCCTACAGGTTCAAGAACTATGTAGATATGACCGAGACTCATCTCCAGTCAATAACCAATAGCAGAACCTGGATGCTCATATTGGTTCCTACATACTCTACGAAGATCTTTATAGGTCAAATCGCATAATGACATACGTTGTTCCCTTTATCATCGGTATGTTACTTGCCCGAGATTCGATCGTCGGTATCATCATACCTAGTTCAATCTCATTACCGGCAAGTTTCTTTACTCGTTCCGTAATGCTACATCCTGTAACTAACTCATTAGTTACATTGCTTGCAAGGCTTATAGTGATGTACATTACCGAGAGGGCCCAGAGATACCTCTCCGATACTTGGAGTGACAAATCCTAATCTCGATCTATGCCAACTCAACAAACACCATCGGAGACACCTGTAGAGCACCTTATAGTCACCCAGTTACGTTGTGACGTTTGATAGGACACTAAGTGTTCCTCTGGTATTCTGGAGTTGCATGATCTCATAGTCATAGGAACATGTATAAGTTATGGAGAAAGCAATAGTAGTAAACTAAACGATCATCATGCTAAGCTAACGGATGTGTCAAGTCAATCACATCATTCTCTAATGATGTGATCCCGTTTATCAAATGACAACTCTTTGTCCATGGCTAGGAAACTTAACCATCTTTGATTAACGAGCTAGTTAAGTAGAGGCATACTAGTGACACTTTGTTTGTCTATGTATTCACACATGTATTATGTTTCCGGTTAATACAATCCTAGCATGAATAATAAACATTTATCATGATATAAGGAAATAAATAATAACTTTATTATTGCCTCTAGGGCATATTTCCTCCAGTCTCCCAGTTGCACTAGAGTCAATAATCTAGTTCACATCTTTATGTGATTAGTTCACATCTCCATGTGACTAATACCCAAAGGGTTTACTAGAGTCAATAATCTAGTTCACATGATTAGTTCACATCTCCATGTGACTAATACCCAAAGGGTTTACTAGAGTCAATAATCTAGTTCACATGATTAGTTCACATCTCCATGTGACTAATACCCAAAGGGTTTACTAGAGTCAATAATCTAGTTCACATCGCTATGTGATTAACACCCAAAGAGTGATCATGTTTTGCTTGTGAGAGAAGTTTAGTCTATGGGTATGCAACATTTAGATCCGTATGTATGTCACAAATTTCTGTGTCTACAATGCTCAGCACGGAGCTACTCTAGGTAATTGCTCCCACTTTCAATATGTATCTAGATCGAGACTTAGAGTCATCCAGATCGGTGTCAAAGCTTGCATCGACGTAACTCTTTACGACGAACTCTTTGTTAACTCCATTACCGAGAAACATTTCTTTATTCCATTAAGGATATTTTTGACTGCTGTCCAGTGATCCACTCCTGGATCACTATTGTACCCTCTTGCCAAACTTATGGTGAGGTACACAATAGGTCTGGTGCACAGCATGGCATACTTTATAGAACCTATGACTGAGGCATAGGGAATGACTTTTCATTCTCTTTCTATTTTTTGTCGTGGTCGGGTTTTGAGTCTTTACTCAACTTCACACCTAGGAACACATGCAAGAACTCCTTCTTTGACTGTTCCATTTTGAACTACTTCAAAATCATGTCAAGGTATGTACTCATTGAAAATATATCAAGTGTCTTGATCTATCTCTATAGATCTTGATGCTCAATATGTAAGTAGCTTCACCGAGGTCTTTCTTAAAAAAATCATTTTAAACACTCCTTTATGCTTTCCTGAAAAATTCTACATTATTTCCGATCAACAATATGTCATTCACATATACTTATCAGAAATGTTGTAGTGCTCCCACTCACTTTCTTGTAAATACAGGGTTCACCGCAAGTCTGTATAAAAACATATGCTTTGGTCACTTTATCAAAGTATATATTCCAACTCCGAGATGCTTGCACCTGTCCATAGATGGATCGCTGGAGCTTGCACACTTTGTTAGCACCTTTTGGATTGACAAAACCTTCTTGTTGCATAATATACAACTCTTCTTGAAGAAATACATTAAGGAATGCAGTATTGACATCCATTTGCCAGATTTCATAAAATGTGGCAATTGCTAACATGATTTGGATAGACTTAAGCATCGCTACGAGTGAGAGAATCACATCGTAGTCAACATCTTGAACTTGTCGAAAACCTTTTTCGACAATTCGAGCTTTGTATATAGTAACACTACTATCAGTGTCCGTCTTCCTCTTGAAAACCCATTTATTCTTATTGACTCATCGATCATCGGGCAAGTCAATCAAAGTCCATACTTTGTTCTCATACATGGATCCCATCTCAGATATCATGGCCTCAAGCCATTTCACGGAATCTGGGCTCATCATTGCTTCCTCATAGTTCGTAGGTTCGTCATGGTCTAGTAACATGACTTCCAGAATAGGATTACTGTACCACTCTGGCGCGGATCTCACTCTGGTTGACCTACGAGGTTCGGTAGTAACTTGATCTGAAGTTACATGATCATCAACATTAGCTTCCTCACTAATTGGTGTAGGAGTCACAGGAACAGATTTCTGTCATGAACTACTTTCCAATAAGGGAGCAGGTACAGTTACCTCATCAAGTTCTACTTTCCTCCCACTCACTTCTTTTGAGAGAAACTCCTTCTCTAGAAAGGATCCATTCTTAGCAACGAATGTCTTGCCTTCAGATCTGTGATAGAAGGTGTACCCAACTGTCTCCTTTGGGTATCCTATGAAGACACATTTCTTCGATTTGGGTTTGAGCTTATCAAGATGAATCTTTTTCACATAAGCATCGCAACCCCAAACTTCAAGAAACGACAACTTTGGTTTCTTGCCAAACCACAGTTCATATGGCATCGTCTCAATGGATTTAGATGGTGCCCTATTTAATGTGAATGCAGTTATCTCTAATGCATAACCCCAAAAGGATAGTGGTAAGTCAGTAAGAGACATCATAGATTGCACCATATCTAATAAAGTACGGTTACAATGTTCGGACACATCATTACGCTGAGGTGTTCCAGGTGGCGCGAGTTGCGAAACTATTCCGCATTGTTTCAAATGAAGACCAAACTCGTAACTCAAATATTCTCCTCCATGATCAGATCGTAGAAACTTTATTTTCTTGTCACTATGATTTTCCACTTCACTCTAAAATTATTTGAACCTTTCAAATGTTTCATATTTATGTTTCATCAAGAAGATATACCCATATCTTACTCAAATCATCTGTGAAGGTCAGAAAATAATGATACCTACCACGAGCCTCAACACTCATCGGACTACATACATCAGTATGTATTATTTCCAACAAGTCTGTTGCTCGCTCCATTGTTCCGGAGAACGGAGTCTTAGTCATCTTGCCTATGCGGCATGGTTCGCAAGCATCAAATGATTCATAATCAAGTGATTCCAAAAGCCCATCAGCATGGATTTTCTTCATGCGCTTTACACCAATATGACCTAAACGGCGGTGCCACAAATAAGTTGCACTACCATTGTTAACTTTGCATCTTTTGGCTTCAATATTATGAATATGTGTATCACTACGATTGAGATTCAATAAACCATTCACCTTGGGTGTATGACCATTGAAGGTTTTATTCATGTAAATAGAACAACAATTTTTCTCGGACTTTAAATGAATAACCATATTGCAATAAACATGATCAAATCATATTCATGCTTAATGCAAACACCAAATAACATTTATTTAGGTTCAATCTTGGAACCACTACCAACACACATCGTCACTTCACCCTTAACTAGTCTCCGTTCATTCTGCAACTCCCGTTTCAAGTTACTAATCTCAGCAAATGAACTAGTATCAAATACTGAGGGGTTGCTATTGAAGGAAATATGCCCTAGAGGCAATAATAAAGTTATTATTTTATTTCCTTATGTCATGATAAATGTTTATTGTTCATGCTAGAATTGTATTATCCGGAAACATAATACTTGTGTGAATACATAGACAAACTAAACGTCACTAGTATGCCTCTACTTGACTAGCTCGTTAACCAAAGATGGTTATGTTTCCGAACCATAGACATGTGTTGTCATTTGATTAACGGGATCACACTATTAGGAGAATGATGTGATTGACATGACCCATTCCATTAGCTTAGCACCCGATCGTTTAGTATGTTGCTATTGCTTTCTTCATGACTTATACATGTTCCTATGACTATGAGATTATGCAACTCCCGTTTGCCGGAGGAACACTTTGTGTGCTACCAAACGTCACAACGTAACTGGGTGATTATAAAGGAGCTCTACAGGTGTCTCCAAAGGTAAATGTTGGGTTGGCGTATTTCGAGATTAGGATTTGTCACTCCGATTGTCGAAGAGGTATCTCTGGGCCCTCTCGGTAATGCACATCACATAAGCCTTGCAAGCATTGCAACTAATGAGTTAGTTGTGAGATGATGTATTATGGAACGAGTAAAGAGACTTGTCTGTAACGAGATTGAACTAGGGATTGAGATACCGACGATCGAATCTCGGGCAAGTAACATACCGATGACAAAGGGAACAACGTATGTTGTTATGCGGTCTGACCGATAAAGATCTTCGTAGAATATGTGGGAGCCAATATGAGCATCCAGGTTCCGCTATTGGTTATTGACCGGAGACGTGTCTCGGTCATGTATACATTGTTCTCGAACCCGTAGGGTCCGCACGCTTAAGGTTTCGATGACAGTTATATTATGAGTTTATGAGTTTTGATGTACCGAAGTTAGTTCAGAGTCCCGAATGTGATCACAGACATCACGAGGAGTTTCAAAATGGTCGAGACATAAAGATTGATATATTGGACGGCTATATCCGGACACCGGAAGTGTTCCGGGTGATTTCGGAGAAAACCGGAGTGCCGGAGGGTTACCGGAACCCCCCGGGAGAAGTAATGGGCCTTATGGGCCCTTGTGGAGAGAGAGGGGCGGCCAGGGTAGGACGCGCACCCCCTCTCCCTCTGGTCTGAATTGGACTAGGAGAGGGGGGGGCGGCACCCCCCTTTCCTTCTCCCTCCCCCCTTCCTTTCCCCCTCCTAGTAGGAGTAGGAAAGAGGGGAGTCCTACTCCTACTAGGAGGAGGACTCCTCCTCCTTGGCGCACCTTAGGGCCGGCCGGCCTCCTCCCCTTGCTCCTTTATATACGGGGGCAGGGGCACCCCTAGACACACAAGTTGATCCTCGTGATCGTTCTCTTAGCCGTGTGTGGTGCCCCCTTCCACCATATTCCTCGATAATATTGTAGCGGTCCTTAGGCGAAGCCCTGCGATGGTAGAACATCAAGATCGTCACCACGCCGTCGTGCTGACGGAACTCTTCCCCGACACTTTGCTGGATCGGAGCCGGGGATCGTCATCGAGCTGAACGTGTTCTAAAACTCGGAGGTGCCGTAGTTTCGGTGCTTGATCGGTCAGGCCATGAAGACGTACGACTACATCAACCGCGTTGTCATAACGCTTCCGCTGTTGGTCTACGAGGGTACGTAGATCACACTCTCCCCTCTCGTTGCTATGCATCACCATGATCTTGCGTGTGCGTAGGAATTTTTCTGAAATTACTACGTTCCCCAACAGTGGTATCAGAGCCTAGGTTTTATGTGTTGGTGTTATATGCACGAGTAGAACACAAGTGAGTTGTGGGCGATATAAGTCATACTGCTTACCAGCATGTCATACTTTGGTTCGGCGGTATTGTTGGATGAAGTGGCCCGGACCGACATTACGCGTACGCTTACGCGAGACTGGTTCTACCGACGTGCTTTGCACACAGGTGGCTGGCGGGTGTCAGTTTCTCCAACTTTAGTTGAACGGAGTGTGGCTATGCCCGGTCCTTGCGAAGGTTAAAACAGCACCAACTTGACAAACTATCATTGTGGTTTTGATGCATTGGTAAGATTGGTTCTTGCTTAAGCCCGTAGCAGCCACGTAAAACTTGCAACAACAAAGTAGAGGACGTCTAACTTGTTTTTGCAGGGCATGTTGTGATGTGATATGGTCAAGACATGATGCTAAATTTTATTGTATGAGATGATCATGTTTTGTAACTGAGTTATCGACAACTGGCAGGAGCCATATGGTTGTCGCTTTATTGTATGCAATGCAATTGCGCTGTAATGCTTTACTTTATCACTAAGCAGTAGCGATAGTCGTGGAAGCATAAGATTGGCAAGACGACAATGATGCTACGATGGTGATTAAGGTGTCGCGCCGGTGACGATGGTGATCATGACGGTGCTTCGAAGATGGAGATCACAAGCACAAGATGATGATGGCCATATCATATCACTTATATTGATTGCATGTGATGTTTATCTTTTATGCATCTTATCTTGCTTTGATTGACGGTAGCATTTTAAGATGATCTCTCACTAATTATCAAGAAGTGTTCTCCCTGAGTATGCACCATTGCGAAGGTTCTTCGTGCTTAGACACCATGTGATGATCGGGTGTGATAGGCTCTACGTTCAAATACAACGGGTGCAAAACAGTTGCACATGCGGAATACTCAGGTTATACTTGACGAGCCAAGCATATACAGATATGGCCTCGAAACACGGAGACCGAAAGGTCGAGCATGAATCATATAGTAGATATGATCAACATAGTGATGTTCACCAATGAAACTACTCCATCTCACGTGATGATCGGACATGGTTTAGTTGATTTGGATCACGGGATCACTTAGAGGATTAGAGGGATGTCTATCTAAGTGGGAGTTCTTTAGTAATATGATTAATTGAACTTAAATTTATCATGAACTTAGTACCTGATAGTATCTTGCTTGTTTATGTTTGATTGTAGATAGATGGCCTGTGTTGTTGTTCCGTTGAATTTTAATGCGTTCCTTGAGAAAGCAAAGTTGAAAGATGATGGTAGCAATTACACGGACTGGGTCCGTAACTTGAGGATTATCCTCATTGTTGCACAGAAGAATTACGTCCTGGAAGCACCGCTGGGTGACAGGCCTGCTGCTGGAGCAACACCAGATGTTATGAACGTCTAGCAGAGCAAAGCTGATGACTACTCGATAGTTCAGTGTGCCATGCTTTACGGCTTAGAATCGGGACTTCAATGACGTTTTGAACGTCATGGAGCATATGAGATGTTCCAGGAGTTGAAGTTAATATTTCAAGAAAATGCCTGGATTGAGAGATATGAAGTCTCCAATAAGTTCTATAGCTGCAAGATGGAGGAGAACAGTTCTGTCAGTGAGCATATACTCAAAATGTCTGGGTATAATAATCACTTGATTCAATTGGGAGTTAATCTTCCAGATGATTGCGTCACTGACAGAATTCTCCAATCACTGCCACCTAGCTACAAGAGCTTCATGATGAACTATAATATGCAAGGGATGAATAAGACTATTCCCAAGCTCTTCGCAATGCTAAAAGCTGCGGAGGTAGAAATCAAAAAGGAGCATCAAGTGTTGATGGTCAAAAAGACCACTAGTTTCAAGAAAAAGGGCAAAGGGAAGAAGAAGGGGAACTTCAAAAAGAACAGCAAGCAAGTTGCTGCTCAAGAGAAGAAACCCAAATCTGGACCTAAGCCTGAAACTGAGTGCTTCTACTGCAAGCAGACTGGTCACTGGAAGCGGAACTGCCCCAAGTATTTGGCGGATAAGAAGGATGGCAAGGTGAACAAAGGTATATGCGATATACAAGTTATTGATGTGTACCTTACTAATGCTCGCAGTAGCACCTGGGTATTTGATACCGGTTCTGTTGCTAACATTTGCAACTCGAAACATGGACTACGGATTAAGCGAAGATTGGCTAAGGACGAGGTGACGATGCACGTGGGAAATGGTTCCAAAGTCGATGTGATCGCGGTCGGCACGCTACCTCTACATCTACCTTCGGGATTAGTATTAGACCAAAATAATTGTTATTTGGTGCCAGCGTTGAGCATGAACATTATATCTGGATCTTGTTTGATGCGAGATGATTATTCATTTAAATCAGAGAATAATGGTTGTTCTATTTATATGAGTAAAATCTTTTATGGTCATGCACCCATGAAGAATGGTCTATTATTATTAAATCTCGATAGTAGTGACACACATATTCATAATGTTGAAGCCAAAAGATGCAGAGTTGATAATGATAGTGAAACTTATTTGTGGCACTGCCGTTTTGGTCATATCGGTATAAAGCGCATGAAGAAACTCCATACTGATGGACTTTTGGAACCACTTGATTATGAACCACTTGGTACTTGCGAACCGTGCCTTATGGGTAAGATGACAAAAACACCATTGTCCGGTACTATGGAGAGAGCAACAGATTTGTTGGAAATCATATATACAAATTCATGTGGTGCGATGATGTTGAGGCTCGTGGCGGATATTGTTATTTTCTCACCTTCACAGATGACTTAAAGCAGATATGGGTATATCTACTTATTGAAACATAAGTCTGAAACAGTTGAAAAGATCAAAGAATTTCAGAGTGAAGTTGAAAATCATCGTAACCAGAAAATAAAATTCCTACGATCTGATCATGGAGGAGAATATTTGAGTTACGAGTTTGGTGTACATTTGAAACAATGCAGAATAGTTTCGCAACTCACGCCACCTGGAACACCACAATGTAATGGTGTGTCCGAACGTCGTAATCGTACTTTACTTGATATGGTGCGATCTATGATGTCTCTTACTGATTTACCGCTATCGTTTTGGGGTTATGCTCTAGAGATGGCCGCATTCATGTTAAATAGGGCACCATCAAAATCCGTTGAGATGACGCCTTATGAACTATGGTTTGGCAAGAAACCAAAATTGTCATTTCTGAAAGTTTGGGGCTCGATGCTTATGTGACAAAACTTCAACCTGATAAGCTCGAACCCAAATCGGAGAAATGTGTCTTCATAGGATATCCAAAGGAAACTATTGGATACACCTTCTATCACAGACCCGAAGGAAAGACTTTTGTTGCTAAATTCAGAAACTTTCTAGAGAAGGAGTTTCTCTCGAAAGAAGTGAGTGGGAGGAAAGTAGAAATTGATGAGGTAATTGTACCTGCTCCCTTATTGGAAAGTAGTACATCACAGAAACCAGTTTCTGTGACACCTACACCAATTAGTGAGGAAGCTAATGATGATGATCATGAAACTTTAGAACAAGATACTACTGAACCTCGTAGATCAACTAGAATAAGATCCGCACCAGAGTGGTACGGTAATCCTGTACTGGAAGTCATGCTACTAGATCTTGATGAACCTACGAACTATGAAGAAGCGATGGTGAGCCCAGATTCCGCAAAATGGCTTGAAGCCATGAAATCTGAGATGGGATCCATGTATGAGAACAAAGTGTGGACTTTGGTTGACTTGCCCAATGATCGGCAAGTAATTGAAAATAAATGGATCTTCAAGAAGAAGACTGACGCTAACGGTAATGTTACTATCTACAAAGCTCGACTTGTCGCAAAAGGTTTTCGACAAGTTCAAGGGATTGACTATGATGGGACCTTCTCACCCGTAGCGATGCTTAAGTCTGTCCGAATCATGTTAGCAATTGCCGCATTTTATGATTATGAAATTTGGCAGATGGATGTCAAAACTGCATTCCTGAATGGATTTCTGGAAGAAGAGTTGTATATGATGCATCCAGAAGGTTTTGTCGATCCAAAGGGAACTAACAAAGTGTGCAAGCTCCAGCGATCCATTTATGGACTGGTGCAAGCCTCTCGGAGTTGGAATAAACGCTTTGATAGTGTGATCAAAGCATTTGGTTTTGTACAGACTTTTGGAGAAGCCTGTATTTACAAGAAAGTGAGTGGGAGGTCTGTAGCATTTCTGATATTATATGTAGATGACATATTATTAATCGGAAATGATATAGAATTTCTGGATAGCATAAAGGGATACTTGAATAAGAGTTTTTCGATGAAAGACCAAAGTGAAGCTGCTTACATATTGGGCATTAAGATCTATAGAGATAGATCAAGACGCTTAATTGGACTTTCACAAAGCACATACCTTGACAAAGTTTTGAAGAAGTTCAAAATGGATCAAGCAAAGAAAGGATTCTTGCATGTGTTACAAGGTGTGAAATTGAGTAAGACTCAATGCCCGACCAATGCAGAAGATAGAGAGAAAATGAAAGATGTTCCCTATGCTTCAGCCATAGGCTCTATCATGTATGCAATGCTGTGTACCAGACCTGATGTGTGTCTTGCTATAAGTCTAGCAGGGAGGTACCAAAGTAATCCAGGAGTGGATCACTGGACAGCGGTCAAGAACATCCTGAAATACCTGAAAAGGACTAAGGATATGTTTCTCATATATGGTGGTGACAAAGAGCTCATCGTAAATGGTTACATTGATGCAAGCTTTGACACTGATCCGGACGATTCTAAATCGCAAACCGGATACGTGTTTACATTAAACGGTGGAGCTGTCAGTTGGTGCAGTTCTAAACAAAGCGTTGTGGCGGGATCTACATGTGAAGTGGAGTACATAGCTTCTTCGGAAGCAGCAAACGAAGGAGTCTGGATGCAGGAGTTCATATCCGATCTAGGTGTCATACCGAGTGCATCGGGTCCAATGAAAATCTTTTGTGACAATACTGGTGCAATTGCCTTGGCAAAGGAATCCAGATTTCACAAGAGAACCAATCACATCAAGAGACGCTTCAATTCCATCCGGGATCTAGTCCAGGTGGGAGACATAGAGATTTGCAAGATACATACGGACCTGAATGTAGCAGACCCATTGACTAAGCCTCTTCCATGAGCAAAACATGATCAGCAACAAAGCTCCATGGGTGTTAGAATCATTACTATGTAATATAGATTATTGACTCTAGTGCAAGTGGGAGACTGAAGGAAATATGCCCTAGAGGCAATAATAAAGTTATTATTTTATTTCCTTATGTCATGATAAATGTTTATTGTTCATGCTAGAATTGTATTATCCGAAAACATAATACTTGTATGAATACATAGACAACTAAACGTCACTAGTATGCCTCTACTTGACTAGCTCGTTAATCAAAGATGGTTATGTTTCCTAACCATAGACATGTGTTGTCATTTGATTAACGGGATCACATTATTAGGAGAATGATGTGATTGACATGACCCATTCCATTAGCTTAGCACCCGATCGTTTAGTATGTTGTTATTGCTTTCTTCATGACTTATACATGTTCCTATGACTATGAGATTATGCAACTCCCGTTTTCCGGAGGAACACTTTGTGTGCTACCAAATGTCACAACATAACTGGGTGATTATAAAGGAGCTCTATAGGTGTCTCCAAAGGTAAATGTTGGGTTGGCGTATTTCGAGATTAGGATTTGTCACTCCGATTGTCGGAGAGGTATCTCTGGGCCCTCTCGGTAATGCACATCACATAAGCCTTGCAAGCATTGCAACTAATGAGTTAGTTGTGAGATGATGTATTACGGAATGAGTAAAGAGACTTGCCGGTAACGAGATTGAACTAGGTATTGAGATTCCGACGATCGCATCTCGGGCAAGTAACATACCAATGACGAAGGGAACAACGTATGTTGTTATGCAGTGTGACCGATAAAGATCTTCGTAGAATATGTGGGAGCCAATATGAGCATCGAGGTTCCGCTATTGGTTATTGACCAGATACGTGTCTCGGTCATGTCTACATTGTTCTCGAACCCGTAGGGTCCGCACGCTTGAGGTTTCGATGACAATTATATTATGAGTTTATGAGTTTTGATGTACCGAAGTTAGTTCGGAGTCCCGGATGTGATCACGGACATCACGAGGAGTTTCAAAATGGTCGAGACATAAAGATTGATATATTGGACGGCTATATCCGGACACCGGAAGTGTTCCGGGTGATTTCGGAGAAAACCGGAGTGCCGGAGGGTTACCGGAACCCCCCGGGAGAAGTAATGGGCCTTATGGGCCCTTGTGGAGAGAGAGGGGCGGCCAGGGTGGGCCGCGCGCCCCCTCTCCCTCTGGTCCGAATTGGACTAGGAGAGGGGGGGGGCGGCGCCCCCCTTTCCTTCTCCCTCCCCCCTTCCTTTCCCCCTCCTAGTAGGAGTAGGAAAGAGGGGAGTCCTACTCCTACTAGGAGGAGGACTCCTCCTCCTTGGCGCGCCCTAGGGCCGGCCGGCCTCCTCCCCTTGCTCCTTTATATACGGGGGCAGGGGCACCCCTAGACACACAAGTTGATCCTCGTGATCGTTCTCTTAGCCGTGTGTGGTGCCCCCTTCCACCATATTCCTCGATAATATTGTAGCGGTGCTTAGGCGAAGCCCTGCGATGGTAGAACATCAAGATCGTCACCACGCCGTCGTGTTGACGGAACTCTTCCCCGACACTTTGCTGGATCGGAGTCCGGGGATCGTCATCGAGCTGAACGTGTTCTAAAACTCGGAGGTGCCGTAGTTTCGGTGCTTGATCGGTCGGGCCGTGAAGACGTACGACTACATCAACCGCATTGTCATAACGCTTCCACTGTCGGTCTACGAGGGTACGTAGATCACACTCTCCCCTCTCGTTTCTATGCATCACCATGATCTTGCGTGTGCGTAGGAATTTTTTTGAAATTACTACGTTCCCCAACAGCTATAAACACTAGTAAAGTACACATCAATAACATGTATATTAAATATACCTTTGTTCACTTTGCCATCCTTCTTATTCGCTAAATACTTGGGGCGGTTCTGCTTCCAGTGACCAATCCCTTTGCAGTAGGAGCACTTAGTCTCAGGATTAGGTCTAGACTTGGGCTTGTTCACTTGAGCAGCAACTTGCTTGCCGTTCTTTTTGAAATTCCCCTTCTTCCCTTTGCCCTTTTCTTGAAACTAGTGGTCTTGTCAACCATCAACACTTGATACTTTTCTTGATTTCTACCTTCATCGATTTCTGCATCACGAAGAGCTTGGGAATCATTTCCGTTATCCCTTGCATATTATAGTTCATCACGAAGTTCTAGTAACTTGGTGATAGTGAATAGAGAACTTTGTCAATAACTATCTTATCTCGAAGATTAACTCCCACTTGATTCAACTGATTGTAGTACTCAGACATTCTGAGCACATGCTCACTAGCTGAGCTATTCTTCTCCATCTTGTAGGCAAAGTGCTTGTCAAAGGTCTCATACCTTTCGACATGGGCATGAGTCTGAAATACTAATTTCAACTCTTGGAACATCTCATATGCTCCGTGGCATTCAAAACGTCTTTGAAGCCCCGATTCTAAGCCGTAGAGCATGGTGCACTAAACTATCAAGTAGTCATCATATCGAGCTCGCCAAATGTTCATAACGTCTCCATCCACTCCTGCAATTGGTTTGTCACCTAGCGGTGGATTAAGGACATAATTCTTCTGTGCAGCAATGATGATAATCCTCAGATCATGGATCCAATCCACATCCTTGCTACTAACATCTTTCAACTTAGTTTTTCTCTAGGAACATATCAAAATAAACGGGAAGCTACATCGCGAGCTATTGATCTACAACATAGTTAAGCAAATACTATTAGGACTAAGTTCATGATAAATTAAAGATCAATTAATCATATTACTTAAGAACTCCCACTTAGATAGACATCCCTCTAGTCATCTAAATGATCACGCGATCCAAATCAACTAAACCATAACCGATCATCACATGAAATGGAGTAGTTTTCAATGGTGAACATCACTATGTAGATCGTATCTACTATATGATTCACGCTCGACCTTTCGGTCCCAGTGTTCCGAGGCCATATCTGTATATGCTAGGCTCGTCAAGTTTAACCCGAGTATTCTGTGTGTGAAAAACTGGCTTGCACCCGTTGTATAAGAACGTTGAGCTTATCACACCCGATCATCACGTGGTGTCTCGGCACTACGATCTTTTGCAATGGAGCATACTCAGGGAGAACACTTATACCTTGAAATTTTTAGTGAGAGATCATCTTATAATGCTATCGTCAATCAATGCAGAATAAGATGCATAAAGGATAAACATCACATGCAATCAATATAAGTGATATGATATGGCCATCATCATCTTGTGCCTTTGATCTCCATATCCAAAGAACCGTCATGATCACCATTGTCATCGGCGCGACACCTTGATCTCCATCGTAGCATCGTTGTCCTCTCGCCAACTATTGCTTCTACGGCTATCGCTACCGCTTAGTGATAAAGTAAAGCAATTAGATGGCGATTGCATTTCATACAATAAAGCGACAACCACATGGCTCCTGCCAGTTGCCGATAACTTCATTACAAAACATGATCATCTCATACAATAAAATATAGCATCATGCCTTGATCATATCACATCACAACATGCCCTGCAAAAACAAGATAGACGTCCTTTACTTTGTTGTTGCAAGTTTTACGTGGCTGCTACGGGCTCAACAAGGACCGTTCGTACCTACGCATCAAAACCACAACGATAGGTCGTCAAGTTAGTGTTGTTTTAAGCTTCAACAAGGACTGGGCGTAGTCACACTCGGTTCAACTAAAGCTGGAGAAACTGACACCCGCCAGCCACCTATGTGCCAAGCACGTCGGTAGAACTAGTCTTGCGTAAGCATACACATAATGTCGGTCCAGGCCGCTTCATCCAACAATACCATCGAACCAAAGTATGACATGTTGGTAAGCAGTATGACTTGTATCGCCCACAACTCACTTGTGTTCTACTCGTCCATATAACATCTACGCATAAACCTGACACTGATACCACTGTTGGGGAACATAGCAATTTCAAAAAAATTCCTACGCACACGCAAGATCATGGTGATGCATAGCAACGAGAGGGGAGAGTGTCGTCTATGTTCCCTCGTAGACCGTAAGCGGAAGCGTTATGACAACGCGGTTGATGTATTCGTATGTGAGGGAGTCCTGGATTAGGGGGTGTTCGGGTAGCCGGACTATACCTTCAGCCGGACTCCAGGACTATGAAGATACAAGATTGAAGACTTCGTCCCGTGTCCGGATGGGACTTTCCTTGGCGTGGAAGGCAAGCTTGGCGATGCGGATATTCAAGATCTCCTACCATTGTAACCGACTCTGTGTAACCCTAACCCTATCCGGTGTCTATATAAACCGGAGGGTTCTAGTTCGTAGGACAACTTCATCATACAACAATCATACCATAGGCTAGCTTCTAGGGTTTAGCCTCCTTGATCTCGTGGTAGATCTACTCTTGTACTACCCATATCATCAATATTAATCAAGCAGGAGTAGGGTTTTACCTCCATCGAGAGGGCCCGAACCTGGGTAAAAACATCGTGTCCCTTGTCTCCTGTTACCATCCACCTAGACGCACAGTTTGGGACCCCCTACCCGAGATCCACCGGTTTTCACACCGACATTGGTGCTTTCATTGAGAGTTCCTCTGTGTCGTCACTTTTGGGCTTGATGGCTCCTTTGATCATCAACGATGATGCGGTCCAGGGTGAGACTTTTCTCCCCGGACAGATCTTTGTCTTCGGCAGCTTCGCACTGCGGGCCAATTCGCTTGGCCACCTGGAGCAGATCGAAAGCTACGCCCCTGGCCATCAGGTCAGGTTTGGAAGCTTAAACTACACGGCAGACACCCGCGGGGATTCGATCTTCGACGGATTCAAGCCACAGCTGAGCGCGCCGCACTGTGTCGAGACGCATGATCTAGCTCTGCCGCCGAACAGTGCCCTGGAGGCCGCACAAGCCCTGGTTCTGACCCTTTATTCGGAGCCTATTGCGCCAATCGAGGATGAGCGGTTGGACGTCACCTCGGGGGCTACGATCTCAAAGGCGATCGAGCCGACATCAGCCCCGCGTTCCGCACGGCCCGTGACTCCAAGGAGCTGGATTCCTCTCCGAACTCCGAACCCCCCGCGCCCCTGCCGATCGAATCCAATTGGACGCCGATAATGGAGTTCACCGCCGCGGACATCTTTCAGCACTCGCCTTTTGGTGACATCCTGAATTCTCTAAAGTCTCTCTCTTTATCAGGAGAGCCCTGGCCGGACTACGGTCAGCGAGGATGGGATACGGACGATGAAGAAATTCAAAGCCCACCCACCACCCACTGTCGACAATTTAAATGACGTGCTCAACTTCAACTCCGCAGACATCAACAGCATGGACAACGATGCAGGAGATACAGATGAGCCAACACCCATAGGGCATTGCACAGCCACCCCATCTCACGATGTGTACATGGTGGATACCCCTAAAGGAAACGACAACGAGGAAAAAGGGGATGGAATGGGGGATCGATCCCTCGAAAAGCAATCAAAGCGTCGGCGTAAACGCCGACCCAAGCCCCGCCTCGATAAAGACCCAACCATAGAGTAGGATGAGCCCATAGACGACGAGCAGGCCTTATAGCAACCGTCCGAACAGGGCAACATGGATAGAGAAACCGAACATCCCTCCCCTGACGAAAACGGCACTCCGGACGACCTTACGCCGGATAAACCCACGAAGTAGAAGAATCTCCACAAGAGGCTCGTTGCAACAGCATGCAGCCTGAAAAAGCAGAAGCGGAAGCTAAAAATGGCGGAAGATGCACTCAGGATCCGATGGAGCAAAGTAATCAATACCGCAGATAAATACGGCGACATTCGCCGCACTAAAAGCTATCCGAAGAGAAAGCTACTGCCCGAATTCGATGAAGAGGCCCTAGAGCCCTCGCATTCAAAAAATAAGAAAGCCACACGGTCGGATAGACGACCCCATGGCCAGCATAAAGCGGCAAGCGGCGCCGCACTTAAATCGGCATGCGACCCACTTAAGGATTCACATCAGGGCCCAGTCAGGTCCATTTACGGGCCAAGAAAGCAAGCTCTCATAAGCAATGCAATAAAGCCATCATCAGAATCCGGCACACCCAAATACAGGGGCGCCACACCCCCCCCTATGTTTCACTGATGAGGTCCTAGACTATGAATATCCAGAGGGATTCAAACCCGTAAACATAGAGGCATATGATGGAACAACAGACCCTTGAGTCTGGATCGAGGATTATATCCTCCACATACATATGGCTAGAGGAGATCACCTCCACGCCATAAAATACTTACCCCTTAAGCTTAAAGGGCCAGCCCGGCATTGGCTTAAAAGCCTTCCTGAAAACACAATCGGAAGTTGGGAAGAACTCGAGGACGCTTTCCGAGCAAATTTTCAAGGGACCTATGTCCGCCCTCCAGATGCAGACGATCTTAGTCAGATAACTCAACAGCCCGGAGAATCAGCTCGGCAATTCTGGAATAGATTCCTCACTAAAAAGAATCAGATAGTCGACTGTCCGGACGCCGAAGCCTTAGTAGCTTTCAGGCATAACGTCCGAGATGAATGGCTCACCAGACACCTCGGCCAAGAAAAGCCAAGAACAATGGCCGCACTAACAAGCCTCATGACCCGCTTTTGTGCAGGAGAGGACAGCTGGTTGGCAAGATGCAGCCCCAGCGACCCAAGTACATCCGAAACTAGGGATGGAAATGGAAAACCGCGACGCAACAAGGACCGTCGCCGGACTAAGGAAAAAAGTCCGAAGAGCATGGCAGTCAACGCCGGATTCAAAAGCTCGTGACAGAATCAGAGAAAGCCACCCCTCCAGGATAACAGGGATGATCCATCCAACTTAAACAAAATCCTGGACAGGATATGTCAAATACACAGTACTCCCGGTAAGCCTGCTAACCATACCCACAGAGATTGTTGGGTTTTCAAACAATCCGGCAGACTCAATGCCGAACACAAGGGGCTCGACACACCAAGCAAAGACGAGGACGAACCCCAAAAGCAGAGAACCAGGAAACAAAAGAACTTCCCACAAGAAGTAAAAATAGTAAACTTACTTCACATAACAAAACGTGCGGCGCCCATAAAGGTACGCACCACACGACCTATCCCAAAGGGATCCCGCCATTGGTTGTCAAAACCAATCATCTTCGATCAGCTGGATTATTCTAGAAGTATGAGGAACGCAGGCTGGACTGCCTTGGTACTGGATCCAATAATTGGCGGACTCTAGTTTTCAAATGTCCTTATGGACGGCGGCAGTGGACTAAACCTGATATATCAGGACACAATCCGCCACATGGGGATAGACCCAGCAAGAATCCGCCGCAGCAAAACCGCCTTTCAAGGGGTCACGCCTAGTACGGACACCCATTGCATGGGTTTTCTCTGGCTCGAAGTTATATTCGGCTCTACCGATAACTTTCGCCGCGAAAATCTGACCTTCCACATCGTCCCATTCTCCAGTCGCTATCAAGCACTACTGGGACGCGAAGCTTTCGCCCGCTTTAACGCAATACCGCATTATGCACTAACGCTTAAGATGCCCGGTCCACGAGGCATCTTCTCTTTGAAGGGGAAGCATTGATGTGCCCCTCCCCGAAGCGGAGGACTGTGCGGCCGCTTTGACAGCCCCATAGTAAAATGGCTTCACCGGCCAATTTTTTTGGAATAGGTCATTAAAGACCACGAACGCGGATAGATGAGTTCGGTAACAAATCATCATTGATGCAGGCTTAGTGGCCATATACCCCCGCACTAGGGGCTCCTTACATATACAATAAGAGACAATAAAGCTCAGTTCTATATATTTTACTTTATACTTTGCTTATTTTAAACTTTTGTTCGGCACGACCCATTTTTCAGCTCAGTTCCTCTCTTTCGCAGATGAACATCATGCGGCGCCCGTCCAGGATACGGCACAACGGAGACACAGGCGCAAACGTGCAGTAGGGACCCGTCCTAAGGATTCTTTTCAGATTAAGACCCTGCGTAAACCTTTTTTACTGTCTCTTGTTGCTACATATCCCCTGGTTTTCTCTGATATAACCAAGGAGGAGGCTGGCGTCTTGGCATGTGGCCACGTCAGAATTTTTGCGCGTACCTGGACACTAGGGGCTTTTTAATAAAGAGTGTTGTTTTGCCCGCACTCATAAAGACCGAACACCTTAGGGAGTGTTCGGCGTCGCGGGTTTTGGCATTATATGCATCAGCTCCGAATCATGTCTTTGGTAAAATGTTGGGTTGCCCGGCTCCTGAGTTCGGCTACCTTACGTTCCGCTCTATCGGCTAAGGTAGCACCAGGAGAACTACTGCGATTGTGCCCCGGTTAGGCCGGGCGAGCGCCTCAGTAGAGAAAGCCGAAAACTGACTGTCATGATGTAGCGTGAGACTGGTCAGCCACCCGATGACCTATCGGAATCTATAGGATTCCTCCGTTTTAACGAAGGGCCATTTCACGGCCAGGCACATACGCGCCCCGAACTCGGGCGAGCGCAGTCGCCACCAAGGGGCTACCTAAATAGTCCCACTGTCAAGCTCCTATGGCTAAGTGAAAGTGTTAAGGCATTATAGTCTGGTTGCCTGGCCCGCTGCACTATCACCTCCTTTGTAGGACCAAGACGTTGGGTTAAGTGTGAAAATGCGTCTTCTGCGAGCACCCCCGCACTATGTGCGTGGGGGCTGAAGCCAACGACTGCCATCTTTCAGATTATATATATATATATATATATATATATATATATATATATATATATATATATCTTAAACCGGCCGCACAGGAGGTGTTCCCAATACTTGAAGGCACAAGTATAAAAGGCCACTACAATTTATCAAAATATTGCTTTATAATTGCATAT
The DNA here is from genome assembly GCF_018294505.1 of Triticum aestivum. NCBI lineage: Eukaryota > Viridiplantae > Streptophyta > Magnoliopsida > Poales > Poaceae > Triticum > Triticum aestivum. The sequence goes on from NC_057797.1 coordinate 304,311,066, forward strand.
GCTATCATAACATAGCATCCTTCGAGCACTGCGTCTCTATTACACGAGCGCCTTCAAGGACTTCCTGAAAATAGTGCTCGGAGGGTACTCGGCTTTTGTCCGAATCTCGGGACGCAACAACGGTGGTCTCCATCTCTACCCAGTATGTCTTGACACGGGCAAGAGCCATCCGTGCGCCCTCTATGCATGCTGACCTCTTCATCACATTGATACGCGGCACCGCGTCAAGGAATTGCTGCACCAAGCTGAAATAACTCTTCGGCTCTGATCTCCCAGGCCACAGATGACCCATGACGTACTTCATGGCGAGTCCGGACAATCTATTCAGTTCGGCCCATTGAGCCAGGCGATCGTCCACTGCCAGTGGACGCTCTGGATTGTGGAACTGTGACCAGAAAAGCTTTTCCACTTCGCGATCTTTTAGATCTCGAAAGTGTTCGGTCGCATCAGCAGCACTTGCTGCCAAATCCAGATAGGTGTCCTCCACACTCCACATCCGGTCCAACGGAGCAAACTTCGGATCGCAAAACTTCCTCCGTAGCATAAAGGGCTTTCCAGCCGCAATCTGTTCGGCCTGACGCAGCTCCTCCTTCGCAGCTCTCATCGCAGAGCGAGCGTCCTTGGCATCGGCAACGGCCTTCTCTAAGTCCGTCTGTCTCGCCCGATCTTCTTTCTCAAGAAGTTTGCAACGGTCTGCAGCGCTCTTTAACTTCTCGGCCATCTCGGAAATCTCTTCTTTGCTTCGGCAGTGAGCAGCCTGTTCGGCTCTCAGCTCTTCAAGGGCCTTCTTGGCAGCCGCATTGCTTTTTCTGGCTTGCTCCTTAGCTCGGGCAAGTTCTGCCCTAAGATCCTCCACGGCGGCCGTACCATCTGCATCAAGCACACACATTGTAAGACACTGGCATGAAGCTCCTCTTACCTGATGCCTCCCGAGGAATTACATACCTTGAGCCTCATCAAGCCGCTTGTTGACAAGCGCGATGTTGGCATCTGCCACGTCCAGTTGCCGCTTTAGTTCGGCCAAATCATCAGTTCGGCTTGATCCCAGACACCTCGCCACCTACATTCAAAGGTGACATCTTAGACCTGGGATTATGATCCTCTGTGTGCCGTCATTTCTTAACAACGCGCAGAGTCTCAAGGGATACTATCTACACAGGGCGCATCTTACTTATGCGCAACTGACAAAAGTGTACATTATCTAACGTACCTCAAAACCCGTCAGTAAACTTTTGACGGCCTCATGCAATCCTCTTTCTGCGGATGAAATCCTTTCAATCACCGTGCCCATTAATGCACGGTGCTCCTCTGAGATAGAAGCTCGCCTTAGCAGAATCTTTAGCTCCTCCAGCCGAGCACCAGACGGTGCCGGACTTGTCCTATGGCCTCTTTCGAAGGCCGGACGCAGAGAACCTTGGGGGGCCACATAGCTATCTTCCGCCCCTGCCGGATTCAGAGAAACCCTCCGCGACGACACCTCAGGGTCGCCCGCCTCGCTAGGCGGTACGGCAGGGGGAGGCGTCCCGCTCTCCATCATCTCCGGAAGAAGATCCCCCGAAGACGAGCTCTGCTGAGAAGGGCTGAGTACCGAGCTAAAAGGTAAAATTTCGGTTAATCTTCTCAGATATAAATCAAGGATTTCTCTCATCCCTCAAAAGGAAAACCTCTCTCTACTTACGGCTCGCTGGAGGGCTGATCCCTTTGAGGGCGTAGTTCGGCCGAGGAACTCCCCGGCGTCGGACCCTCTGACAAGGATTTTCTCCCCCGCTTCGAGGCCATGGTCTCCGGGTCGTCAGAGGCGGCCCTCTTCTTCCCCTTTGGAGAGGAATTGTCGGTTCCTCCCTTCGGAGCAGCCTCCTTCGAGGAGGCCATAGTTCCCTTATCCTTCCACTTACTTCCCTCCAAAGGCATTATCTTCAACATCCTGACAAGCACGGGATCCGGCCTGGTTTCGGGAAGGGGAGCCGGACACCTGATCAGCTTTGCCTTCGCTATCCACTCCTGTTTAAAAGGACAGCTCTTTTAGGGGCAAGTTTATGACGATTATATGGATAGTAGGTCCGGGCACAAGGTTACTTACTTGGGTATCCGGGCAATTGCAGCTTAGGCCTGCGTCCTCGGTCAAATCCGGACACATCATTTGTGATCCGAAGAACAGTTTATACATCTCCACGGGCATTGCGCCCATGAAATTCTGGAGAGCGCGCGGTCCCTCTGGATTAAACTCCCACAGGCGAAGGGAGCGAGGTTTGCCGGGCAGTATCCGGCGAATCAACATGACCTGCGTCACCTTGACCAGCCTGAGGTCTCCTTCTAAGAGATCCCTAATGCGGCCCTACAACAAGGGCATGTCTTTGGGTAACCCCCAATCTAACCCTTTGCTGACCCATGATGTTAGCCGTGGTGGGAGACCCGAGCGAAAGGCAGGAAGCGCCACCCACTTGGTGCCCCTGGGAGCGGTGATATAGAACCACTCTCGTTGCCACAAGCCAAGCTCCTCGTGAAAAGAGCCCTCGGGCCATGGAGCATTAGCATTCTTGCTTATAACAGCGCCTCCGCACTCTGCGTGCCGTCCCTCGATCATCTTCGGCTCCACTTTAAAAGTCTTGAGCCATAATCCGAAGTGAGGGGTAACACGGAGGAACACCTCACACACGACGATGAATGAGGAAACATGGAGGATGGACTCCAGAGCTAAGTCATGGAATTCCAGCCCGTAATAAAACAGCAGCCCCCTCACGAAGGGATCCATTGGGAAGCCTAACCCCCGAAGGAAGTGAGACATGAACACCACGCTCTCACCGGGCTGGGGACTGGGAATGGCCTGCCCTTGAGCAGGCAACCTATGCAAAATTTCACCGGTCAGGAACTTAGCCTCTCTCAACTTTAGCACGTCCTCCTCCGTGATGGAGGAGGGAGTCCATCGGCCTTGAAGGTCAGAGCCGGACATTGTCGAAGGTCCGAAGCGCCTGGAATCTGGAGCCTAGGGTGTTGGAACTCGAGGCGACGGGCGAACTCGTTTGAGATTGGAAAAGGAGTAAGGCCTTGGTCTCTTTATAAGAGGTTGAATACCAAGAGCCCCTCCTGTAACCGTTTGGGACTCACCTTTAATCGAGGAAACGTGCTAACGGGCACGATTGGGTTACCCACGTCCGTATTGATGAGAATCCCATAAAAGGGGGGACACGATCTCTGCTTTGACAAGACGTGCCAAGGAAACCGCCTCGCAAAACGTGCTGAGGTGGAAAAGTAAAAACGATTCGAGTAAAGGACTTGGCCGTAGTATGATGTCACGCTGCGGAATACGTCAGCAGATTAGATTTGTGTTAATATTATTCTCTCTATGGCAATATGTGGAAACTTATTTTGCAGAGCCAGACACTATCCTTGTTTAAAATCTTCTTGAAGGACTTGGAGGAGGAACCCGCCTTGCAATGCCGAAGACAATCTGCGCGCCGGACTCGTCATCATTGAAGCCTGGTTCAGGGGCTACTGAGGGAGTCCTGGATTAGGGGGTGTTCGGGTAGCCGGACTATACCTTCAGCCGGACTCCAGGACTATGAAGATACAAGATTGAAGACTTCGTCCCGTGTCTGGATGGGACTTTCCTTGGCGTGGAAGGCAAGCTTGGCGATGCGGATATTCAAGATCTCCTACCATTGTAACCGACTCTATGTAACCCTAACCCTATCTGGTGTCTATATAAACTGGAGGGTTCTAGTCCGTAGGACAACTTCATCATACAACCATCATACCATAGGCTAGCTTCTAGGGTTTAGCCTCCTTGATCTCATGGTAGATCTACTCTTGTACTACCCATATCATCAATATTAATCAAGCAGGAGTAGGGTTTTACCTCCATCGAGAGGGCCCGAACCTGGGTAAAAACATCCTGTCCCTTGTCTCTTGTTACCATCCGCCTAGGCGCACAGTTCGGGACCCCCTACCTGAGATCCGCCGGTTTTGACACCGACAGTATGTCTTCACGATCGATTGATCCTCAGTACCGAACGTAGGGCACCTCCATGTTCAGCACACGTTCAGCTCGGTGACATCCCATGAACTCATGATCCAGTAGAGTTTCCGAGAAGAGCTTCGTCATCAAGATGACGTGGTGACGGTGTTGATGAAGCTACCAATGCAGGGCTTCGCCTAAGCACTGCTACGATATGACCGAGGTGGATTATGGTGGAGGGGGCACCGCACACGGCTAAGGGATCAATGATCAACTTGTGTCTCCAAGGGGTGCCCCCTCCCCGTATATAAAGGAGTGGAGGAGGGGGAGGGGTCAGCCTCCTATGGCGCACCCCATGAGGAGTCCTACCCCCACCGAGAGTAGGACTCCCCACTTCCAAGTAGGAGTAGGAGTAGGAGAGGAAAGGAGAGAGGAAGAGAAGGAAAGGGGGTGCCGCCCCCCGTCCTTGTCCAATTCGTACAAGAGGGGGAGGGGCGCGCTGCAGCCCTGGCCGGCCCTCCTCTTCTCCCACTAAGGGCCAATAGGCCCAATACACTCCCCGGCGGGTTCCGGTAACCCCTCGGTACTCCGGTATATGTCCGAAACCTCCTGAAACACTTCCGGTGTCCGAACATAGTCATCCAATATATCGATCTTTACGTCTCGACCATTTCGAGACTCCTTGTCATGTCCCCAATCTCATCCGGGACTCCGAACTACCTTCGGTACATCAAATCACATAAACTCATAATACCGATCGTCACCGAACGTTAAGCGTGCAGACCCTACGGGTTCGAGAACTATGTAGACATGACCAAGACACGTCTCCGGTCAATAACCAATAGCGGAACCTGGATGCTCATATTGGCTCCTACATATTCTACGAAGATCTTTATCGGTCAAACCGCATAACAACATACGTTGTTCCCCTTTGTCATCGGTATGTTACTTGCCCGAGATTCGATCGCCGGTATCTCAATACCTAGTTCAATCTCGCTAACGGCAATTCTCTTTACTCGTTATGTAATACATCATCCCGCAACTTACTCATTAGTTGCATTGCTTGTAAGGCTTATAGTGATGTGCATTACCGAGAGGGCCCAGAGATACCTCTCCGATAATCGGAGTGACATATCCTAATATCGATCTATGCCAACTCAACAAGTACCATTGGAGACACCTGTAGAGCACCTTTATAATCACCCAGTTACATTGTGACGTTTGGTAGCACACAAAGTGTTCCTCTAGTAATCAGGAGTTGCATAATCTCATAGTCATAGGAACATGTATAAGTCATGAAGAAAGCAATAGCAGTAAACTAAAACAATTAAGTGCTAAGCGAATGGAATGGGTCAAGTCAATCACATCATTCTCTAATGATGTGATCCCGTTAATCAAATGACAACTCATGTCTCTCGCTAGGAAACTTAACCATGTTTGATTCAACGAGCTAGTCAAGTAGAGGCATACTAGTGACACTTTGTTTGTTTATGTATTCACACATGTATTATGTTTCCGGTTAATACAATTCTAGCATGAATAATAAACATTTATCATGAAATAAGGAAATAAATAATAACTTTATAATTGCCTATAGGGCATATTTCCTTCACCTGGGTGGCCCAGCCATTCCACCAAACCCCCTGGATCGCCTTCTCCTTCTTCTGTTCATCGGGCGAACCCGACCGCGTCCGCGGTCGCCACCGAGCCGACTCGCCGACGGCGTCGAGGGGATAAGGGCGCGCCTCCGGCACCTCAGTTTCCCATCCCCCACCTACAACTCCCACTTCCTCTCCCTCTCAGCTTCTCTCCCCCTCACCAGATCCCCTTCCCCAAGCTCGCCTGCTCGCTGCCGTCGTTGTTGCCGCGGCCACCCCGAGCACTGCCAGGTTGCCTACGGGCCCCGCCGCATCCTCTTCTTCCTCTACAACGATCCACAAGCGCCGGACGCCCCGAACACCATCCCCGACACCCTCTTCCTCCTCTGCACCATCGTCACCATCGCCGGAATCTGTGCCGCCCGAGCACCTCGAGTCTTCCCCGGGCCTTCTCATCAACGTCCGTGAGCCCCTCCGTCGAAACCCACTTCATTCCCCCTATGGTTATCATTGTAGGTCGCCAGTCACCACGACCGTCCAACGTCGCATTGCCATTCCCCCTTGCGCCCTGCTCACGCTCGCCCCGCGGCCTCGCTCACTGCTGACCCACGGTCGTGCTCCCGCCGTAGCTCCCGGCGCTGCCGCGCTCGCTTGATTACAGCCACACTACTACCACTGCTACTTCAGCCGCTACTCCTGCCGGCGCCTGGTCGCGCCCCGCATCTACCTCACGCGGCCTCGCTGTTGCCCACTATGCTCTGGCAGCCTCGCTCACCCCGATGCCGAGCCGTTGCCGCGCGCCTTGCCTGTGTCCTCTGCCCACGCGCCCGCTCACCTCAGCCACTCTACGTCGGCCAGCCGTTGCTAACTCCGCGCCTCGCTCGCCGCTTCTCCTGCTGCTGTAGCGCGCAACTCGCATCCCGTGAGCGTCCGCCCACACCCATGTTGCCCAGCGTAGCCGTGCCGTGCTCGCCGCCCGTCTCGCCACTGGCCCACACCCCGCCCCGCCTACTCCGGCCTACTGTGCCCGTGGTCATGCCCCTGGCCGCGCACGAGGCCCGAGGCTGTGACGCGCCGATGCCCTCGCGGCGAGAACGGCCACAACCTCGCCCGCAACCACATGCTCGTGCCCGCCCTGCTATGGCCCTAGGGCCCAACCCCTGGAAACAAAAAATAAAATGAATTAAAAATATATATAATAAATATTAATTAATTAATTCTATTATTTAACTAATGAAACTTAATTAACCCATTAATAAACCTTAATCAACTGTTAATTAGGAACAGACAATGGCCAACAGGCCCCACACGTCAGTTTGACCCACTCAACGGTCAATGTTGACTGCTCACATCATACTGACGTCATGGCGATGCAGTAAACATATTTTCAAATTAAATTAGTTCTGTTAATTTCAAAAATGTTTAAAACCTTGAAAAATCATATAAAATAAACCGTATCTCGGATGAAAATGTTTTGTACATCAAAGTTGCTCAGAATGGCGAGACGGATCCGAATAACCACTTTGTTCATCTGTCACGTGCCCCTAGCATAGCGGACATGCAACCTTCGCCTCTCTTTCATCTGCCCAGAAAATGCCAATCACCGGGAAAACTCCTCCGGATCTTTTCCCTCTCCATCTGCAATGTGTAACACCGCGTTAGAACACCCTAGCTTTGCATATTGTCATGTCAAGCTTAGTGATGCATGTGTTTGCTTATATTTATGGTTTCTTCCCCCTCTTCTCTCCGACAGACCCCGATACCTATGTTGCCCCTTTGATCGACTACGTCGACGACGACACTTCTTCCTTTTCAGCAGAGCTTCCAGACAAGCAAACCCCCCATTGATCATTCTGATATCGCCCATTCCCATCTCTCTTATGCTTGCATTAGAACTACTATTGTTTTTGTATTATCCTATTCTGATGCATAGCCTGTTTTTGTTACCTGCTTTCATATCTTACATGTTTATCCTAAACTACTTAGTATAGGTTGGTTAGTGATCCACTAGAGACCCCCCCTCCTTGTCCTAGTCGCCGTGCTTGATGACCGATGACTCGATCAACGTGATCGACGTCCAGACCCCAACATCGCACATCACCCCCTTAGTTGTATGACTCTGCAGAGATATTATCGAGTGCCAAGGATGATACCTCATTAGCACTTCAGATGTTAACCCTGTAGTCAAGCTATTCGGTCGTGGTAATCGAGGGTGATTCCTCCTTCACCACTCCCGATACCGACTCTGTCGTGCAACCCCTCAAGTGTGGACCATCGAGGGTGATTCCTCCAAGTCCACCTTGGCGGTTACATCGAGTGGGAACCCATTGAGGGTGATTCCTTAGGTTTCTCCCTTGTTGTTCCGGACACACGATTACTTTGACTTACCACAGAACCATGATGACATCGGGTCGGCCCCGAGGGGTACCTACGAGTGATGTCAAATCAGGTTGACCTGGAGGGTACCTGAGAGATAATTACGTGGCACGGCCGAGCATTCTTATCCCTTGACGTAAGTCCACGAGACGGGGCGATGGGGTCACATAATTGTGAGTCTCTGCTCGTTACCGCACACTACCAATACACTAACAGCTTGGATATTTGATCTAAGTAGGCCTTTGGACTTTTTCGCACTAACGACCACGCGGGAATAAGTATGGGCACTCTACGTCGTACGATTCTTCCGAAAGCTCACTAACGTCAGCGACTGAGTGGGGCGCGCCGGGTTGGATTGGTTAAGCCTGCACTTGTATAAGGGGCTAGGTCTACTCACCGGCCACGTTCGCAACGCGTAGGATCGCAAAGGACGATTGGCCCAGGACCGCTTCGCATTTAGGATGTAGACCAGCGTGTTGGCCTATTTGTTGAGTCTAGGTAGGACTACGGCGTGTCGATCGACCGTGGCCGGTCATGACCTGATGGTGTGTCTGATCAAAGTGGATCGAGCATGTTGGGTAAGCTGGCGCACTCATGCAGGGAAGTATTCTATCTATTCGAATAGCTGTGTCCAGGTAACGGACGCTCGGAGTTGTATCTCGATCGATAGAAGTAGAACTGGACACTGAATGCTGAGGCATGTTATGGATATGTGGCTCCGGGATTGCTTTCTCGCAAGGAGTCAAGAAAGGATCTCTGGGCGCTAATGTTACAACATACTTGTTAAACATAATATGCTATTCTATACTCTTCTATATGCTGCAACATGGTTGAAGATGCTAGTCTTCGATAGGCTAGGCTTTCGCTTTCTCTTCTGGCATTCTGCTGTATAGTCCACAGATACTACCCATTTCATTGATACCGATGCATATGTAGTGTAGACCCTTGCTTGCGAGTACTTTGGATGTGTACTCACGGTTGCTTTGCTCCCTCTTTCCCCCATTTTCCATTCTTCTCGGATGTCGCAACCAGATAGTGGAGCCCAGGATCCAGACGCTACCGCCGATGACTACGACTACACCGAGGGTGCCTACTACTACATGACGGATGCCGACGACCAGGAGTAGTTAGTTGGCTCCCAGGTAGGACGCCTTGCCTTTTCGATCTTTGATGTTTGTGCTAGCAATCTTAAGGCAACTTGTTTAACTTATGTCTGTACTCAGATATTGTTGCTTCCGCTGACTCGTTTGTATTCGAGCCCTCGAGGCCCCTGGCTTGTAATATAAAACGTGTATTATTATAATTTTCATCCAGAGTTGTGTAGTGATATCTTCCCGTGAGTCCCTGATCTTGATCATACACATTTGCGTGTATGATTAGTGTACGGTTGAATCGGGGGCGTCACAAGTTGGTATCAGAGCCGACTGCCTGTTGGAACCCCCCTTTCCAACTCCTTGGCCGAAGTTGAGTCTAGTCATTGATTTTTTTACTAACAAGGCTGTGCAGCTTACGGGCCCACGTCGCCATTGGGTGGTATTATGATCTTTTACTCCTCGTCTATACTCTGGGACTCTGATCTCTCTTCTATTCGGGTGAAATGACTGTGCTAACTCTAACTCTAGGTTCCCATAAATACTTTCTCCCAGAGAGCCACTCACTCCAGATGATTGCTTGGTGCACCAGAAGATTTTCAAGATACTCTTCGATATTTTTCCGAGACCCTTGTTCCCTTGGTCGCTGTGATCCCTACCACCAATAAATCCTTGTGGGTAACATTCTGCATTTGTCATTCATACCTTCATCCCCGGTTGCTCTTATTATTACAAGATGCCCTGAAATACTGTTCGATCTTCCGAAAATCCTCAACAACCTATTGCTCTTGAAATTCTTGCTTGCTTGCGATACGTCTCCAACTTATCTATATTTTATGAATTATTGATGTCATGTTCACAACAATTTTATATGGTTTGCATGGAACTAACCCGGACTGACGCTGTTTTCAGCAGAACTACCATGGTGTTGTTTTTCTTGTGCAAAAATGAAAGTTCTCCAAATGGGCTGAAACTTTTTGATGATTTTTTGTAGAACAAAAGAGACCCCCGAAGGTTTGTGGAAGGAATAGAAGGTGAAGGAGTAGGGCACAAGACACGGGGGCACGCCAGGCGGCCCAGGCGCACCCTGGTGGGTTGTGCTCACCTTGAGGCCCATCTTCGCATGAAACCGACGCCAAAAATCCTATAAATAGAGAAACCATCAGAAAAAACCCTAGATCAGAAGTTCCGCCACCGCAAGCCTCTGTAGCGACAAAAAACCAATCGGGAGCCCGTTCCGGCACCCTGTCGGAGGGGCAGATCATCACCGGAGGACATCTTCATCATCCCTATGGTCTCCACGATGAGGAGGGAGTAGTCCACCCTCGGGGCTGAGGGTTTGTACCAGTAGCTATGTGTTTAATCTCTCTCTCTCTCTCTCTCGTGTTCTTGATGGCGCGATCTTGATGTATCGGTGGCTTTGTTAATATAGTTGGAGCATATGGTGTTTTCCCCTCTCTACCTTGTTATGATGAATTGAGTTTTCCCTTTGAGATTTCATTTTATCAGATTGAATACTTCTATGGATTTGAGAGCACTTGATATATGTCTTGCATATGAATACCCGTGGGGACAATGGGTTATTATTTTGATTCACTTGATATATGTTTTGGCACCTAACTCGCGGATTCCTGAGGTGACATTGGGGTAGCCTATGCATAGGGGTTGATTCACGTTCTCGTCTTTGTTACTCCTGTAGAAATCTTGGGGCACTCTTTGAGGTTCTTTGTGTTGGATCGAGTATTATAAATCTGAATTTGCTTTGGTGTTATTTTAGTACGAACTCTTCATAGATTGACTAGAAAGAATAACTACAAATAATTTCTTCTGATGTTCTCCGCTAGATAAGAACTTTGGAGTGATTCTTTGTTGCACATTGAGAGATGGTTATGTGATCCAATTATATTAGCATTCTTGAGAGATTGCACTAGCGAAAGTACGGACCCTAGGCCTCATTTTCAAGAATGGCAATACCGTTTGTGCTCACTTTTGTTACTTGCTACATTGCTGTTTTTGTAGTTACTATTACAAAAACCAATATCTACTATCACTACTACACTTTTATTACCATCTCTTCACCGAATTAGTGCACATATACAAATTATCATTGTATTTGGTGTGTTGGGGACACAAGAGACTCTTTATTATTTGGTTGCAGGGTTGTTTGAGAGAGACTATCTTCATCCTACGCCTCCCACGGATTGATAAACCTTAGGTCATCCACTTGAGGGAAAATTTCTACTGTCCTACAAAACTCTGCGCTTGGAGGCCCAACATGTGTCTACAAGAATAAACTTGCGTAGTAGACATCAAGCTCTTTTCTGGCACTGTTGTCGGGGAGGTGAGTGCTTCAAGGTATATCTTTAGATCTTGCAATTGAATCTTTTAGTTTCTTATTTTATCACTAGTTTGGTTTATAAAAGAAAACTACAAAAAATGGAATTGAGGTTGCATCATATTATTCATCTTTATAATGGCTTTCGTGAAAATAATGGAAAGGAAAATTGTGCTCAATTGATAGAAGAAGAATTCTATAAAATGTTTGACAAAAAATCTTTGAATGATGAGCATGATTTCCAAGTTGTTGGTATGAACTCTTTGAATATCCATGATGCTAACAATATGCAAAGCCATAAGCTTGGGATGCTATATTTGATGAAGTTGATATTTTTAGTCCCCCAAGTTTTGATGAGGAGATTTATTATGATGTGCCTCCTATTTATGATGATTACAATGATGAAAGTGGATTTGGAAGAGTGTCAACTATAGGTACTAGTGATCCCACTATTTTGGAGGGTGTTGAATTTTATTCTAATAATTATGAAAGTGGATTTGGAGAGGTCATGACTTTATTTACTGATGAATCCACTATTTTGGAAGAGATTTCAATTGATTATGACAAAAAAGTTGCTATTTATGATGATTATGGTGATGACATATATGATATAAACAATAATGATAACCATGAAACTTGTCATCATGATTTTAATTTTCAACCACGTGATAGTTATTTTGTTGAGTTTTCTCCCACTACTATTGATGAGAATACATTTTCTTATGTGGAGACTAACAAAATTTCTTATGCTTATGTATCATGAAAAGAATGCTTTATGTGATAGTTATATTATTGAATTCATTCATGATGCTACTGAAAATTACTATGAGGGAGGAACATATGCTTCTACATATCTCAATAATATCATGTTTCCTCTCTAGGTGTTAAAAATCTTGAAGTTATGGTTGTTTTGCGTTCCTATGCTAGTTGATTCTTGCTCAAAATTTTTTTGCTAACAAAATCCCGATGCATAGGAAGTGGGTTAGACTTAAATGTGCTTGCCATGTGTTTAATGATGCTCTTGTTATGTTTCAATTCATATCTTTTATGCGAGCATCATTGAATAATCATGCCTAGCTAAAAGGCATTAAAGAAAAGCACTTGTTGGGAGACAACCCAACATTTACCCCTACTGTTTTTGTGTGTTAACATGATTAGGATACTATGGTAATTATGTTTTATAGATTTTGTTTCAATGAAGTTCCAAGTAGAGCCTTTGGGATTATGTTTGGTGATAATTGATTTGATCTTGTTGGAAAACATAAACTTTTGCATCCAGTAAAACAATTTTAGAAAATCACATAAGTGACGAAATCTTATGAAATTTTTACACAAGATTGATATACAAATTTCCTACATCTTCCTAATATTGCAGAATTTTTGGAGTTACATAAGTATGGTTAGACTCCAGATTACTACAGACTATTCTGTTTTTGACAGATTCTGTTTCCAATGCATAGTTTGCTTGTTTTCTATTTTCTATGGCTTATATTGATCAATATAAATTGTGGAAATGATGAGGTACAGTAGACATTGTGTGAGAACAATTATGAATCTTGTATTTGACAATACTAAAGTTAATGGTTTGCTATCTATCACACTAACCTATCTCACGAAGCTCTGTTAAGTTTTGTGTGATTGAAGTTTTCAAGTTTTGGGTGAGATATCAATATGAGGAGAATAAGGAGTGACAAGACCCTAAGCTTGGGGATTACCAATGCACTCCCAAGGTAATATTCAAGTAATATCCAAGCAACTAAGCTTGGGGATTCCCCTGAAGGCATCCCCTCTTTCGTCTTCAACATTATCGGTAACCTCACTTGGAGCTATATTTTTATTTGTCACATGATATGAGTTTTTCTTGGAGCATCATTTTATTTTGTTTTGATTTACTTTGTGTTATTTAGAATAATGTTTCATATCTTTTATTTCAATAAAAGTGGCAAGTATAGACTTTACCATGCTTATTTTGCAAGTATATGGGTTGCTGTTTCAAAACAAAAAGTTTGTCGCTGTTGCAAAAATTCCCGAGAAAAGTCAGAATGTGATAAAATGTTGAAACTTTTTGCACAATAATATCTGATAAATTTTCTACGGTGTGTTAAATTTTCAGAAATTTTTGAGCTAAATAAGTATGGATACTTCTTCATCCATTACAGATTGTCCTGTTTGGCAGATTGATGTTATGTTTGCATTGTTTGCATCTTTAATGATTATATTTGAGGATAGGAGTATTAAATATGCAGATGAATTTAGTATGCAATGTTAAATAATAATTTTAATGATTTGCTACAGTAGATAATGATAAGGTTATTGCATTGATTTATACTAACTTATCTCATGAGTTCTTGTTGAGTTTTGTGTGGATGAAGTTTTTAAGATTTAGGGAAACCATGATATACAAGGAATTAAGGAGACACAAAACTCAAGCTTGGGGATGCCCAAGGCATCGCAAGATAATATTTCATCCCAAGATAATATTTCAAGAAGTATCAAGCATCTAAGCTTGGGGATGCCCCGGTAGGCATCCCACCTTTCTTCATCAACAATTATCGGTTAGTATCGGTTGAGCCTAAGTTTTTTGTTCTTCACATGAGTTGTGCTATTCTTGGAATGTAATATTATTTTGTTTTGCTTTCTGTTTTAATAAAATACTTAAATATGAATGTTTTTTGTAAATAAGAGAGAGTCCACAATTAGCTACCTATTTACTTAACTACTCTCTTGATCTTCACTTATATCTTTTTGGAGTACCTTGTCATTTACTCTTGTGCTTCACTTATATCCTATGAGTAAATTGTTGAATGAACTGAATATCATGAAGTTGAAATTATATCATGCCTAGTGGTAGCTTCACATTGGGTTTAGAAAGTGAAATCTTTTGAAGCTTGACAATCACAATATTGGTCATACAAGGAATTCATGAATGATTTGTATAAGGAAGAGAACTTTCACATGCAAATCTTGGCCATCTTCTATGATTGTGAATAACCATTAATTATTTTCAAACTTGAGAAAATTAGTTGAAGTTGGACAAGGAAGACAAGGTAATGAGTGATGGCTATGTATATTTTCATAGAAGTTATATTGTCATGGATCCTCCAACATGTGGTGTTTGCATAGGATCTTTTGCTAGCCAAAAATTCGTACTAAGTAGAGATACCACTTCTTCATCCAAAAACTCCTTACACCCAGTTTCTTGCCATGAGTGTCCACCATACCTACCTATGGATTGAATAAGATCCCTCAATTAAGTTGCCATAGGTGCATAAAGCAATAAAAATTGCTCCTAAATATGTTTGATCTTTTATTGTAAGGGAAAATTGAGCGTTGTACGAACTTGTGATGGCAAAGTAATAAAAGCGACGGACTACATAATAAAGGTTGCTATCATAAGGGGCAATATAATGTGATATTCCTTTGCATTAAGAGCTTGGGCATCCAAATAAAAAGCGCGTGACAACCTCTGCTTCCCTGTGCGAAGGGCCTATCTTTTAATTTTCAGTATTTACTTTTATGCAAAGAGTCAATAATATACATCCTTATTCAACCTCAATTATTCTCTAGTTGGCAAGCATCATGTGGTGGGGAAAGATAGGCACATATGACCAGTTAAATATGTTGGATCTTGATTTATTATTGTTGACAATTATCTCTATGATAAATGAGTTGGGAGGCAAAATATTAAGCCCCTACCTTTCTTTGTGTTCGATGGATGCCATCTGTTCAAAGAAGATGCTTCGAGTAGTAGCAATCATGGAAGACTATATGATGATTGAGTATGTGGAGCTCTTACTTAGACTCTGTTGAATAAGTTGATTTGCAATTGTTTGGTGACTAAGAATATAGGTTGTTGAGTGTCAAGAGAATTCTGACATGTGAATTGGTTGCTACTTTGTCGTGATGAGTTTTATGAGAAAGAGTTGCGATTATGATGCTAGGAAAGGTGATTGAAATTATCATTGATCAAACTTGTTATATTGATGTATGGTAGAACCCTAGACGCCTGATCTTTCACGAAAGGAGCGGATCCCGAGATGAACATGAAGAACAAGAGGGGAAACACGAGAGAATCACTCAAACCAACAAGATTCGGTCACGCATATGCTAGATCCTCGAAACACAAAAGAGGTATAAGAACCAGGATCAACAAGGGACGATACAAGTAGCACGTTCTTCTGCGTGAGGAGGTCTTGAAGGACTTCCCGTAAGGGGTCTTGAATCCACTTGGGGGTTCTTCTCCGTAGAGGCCGTGAACTCCTAAGGAGAAGGGGATCAAGTGGAGAGAAAATCTTCTCAATGAGCTACTACTTTGCTAACCCTAGAAAGAGGGAGGAGGAGGAGTATACATAGTCTAGGTGGGAGAAGGGTTACATGGTCCTCGGCCCTTTACTGTGCGTAGAGAGGTGGAGCCGGACGTCCAAGCGTCGGGCCGGATGTCCGGGCTGGGGGTTGGATGTCCGGCGGATGGGGAAGAGCCGGATGTCCGGGCTGACGAGGTCCAGCCTCGGGTGTGTTTTGTGATGGGTGCCAGATTTCCAGGTGGAGGACGAATGTCTGGGCTGGCGTGAGGCCGGATGTCCGGGGCCTGGGTCGGATGTCTAGGCCCAGTAGCTTCTGCTGGTCGGCTGCTATGGTAGATGTTCCAGGGGGCGGATGTCCCGGGTTGTGGCCAGATGTCTAGGTCCTGGGAGCTGTCCTTGACTCCTTCCGTTGGTTCTCTTCAACTATGAACTTGTGGACTTGTCTGTCTTCATGCGCATCTTCGAGAGAGTCCTCTTGGTACCTAATCATGCACAACATTCCGGAGTTAGGTAGTAGCCATGTCTCAAGTGGATCATATGTGATATCACTAATGATGCGGAGCATCCCAAGGTCATCCCCATGGACCTACCTACATCTTCGATGACACCACATGGACAAATGACACAAGCTTGAGCAAAGGCTATCGAGAACGAGGTTAATTCTCTCCTTGTTGAACTCGCCTTTCACCCACTTGAGACATGGCTACTACCTCAAACGGAGATGCTTTGTGTGCTTAGGTACCAAGGAAGCAACCAAGGAGAAGTTATGGTGCAAGATGGACATCAAGAGCACGAAGAGAATCTGCCCAGTCTAGAAATTCCGGTACGACCGCCCATATACAGCTTTACTACCGCCCGGGCGGTACAGCCGCTCGACTACCTCCCTATTACCGGTCCAGCTTCTGTGATCGAGCGGTGCAAGACCGGTACAACACCGGTTTATCCCCGCAACAACCAAAAGACCGGTACAACCGCCCCGACCACCGGAATAACCACTACTCCCTTCCGCAAACACCTCCAGGAACCAACACCTGAGCTCCCAGCGGTACAACCGCCCCCGTGACCGGTACTACCGTCCTGCCTATGCGCAGTGAAAAGGGTTTCACCCAACGTATCCCCAACTTACCCCTTGGACTATATATACTTGTCCCTTGGCTCCGTACTAGGGTTAGCAATGTGATAGCTCATATGTGAGAAAGAGCTTTGCTCATCCATCCAGATCTACTCCATTGAGAGAGACCGCCACTTCGGAGAAGATCCATCTTGGATCCAAGACCCCTAACGGGAAGACCATCAAGACTTCCTCTTGGGATGACCTAGTTACTCTATGTATCGTCCTTTGTTGGATTCAGATCGTATATCTCTTTATGTTTCGGGGATCTAGCACATGTGTAATCGAATCTTGTTGGTTGGAGTGATTTCCTCTCGTGTTTTCCCCTCATGTTCTTCGTATTCTTCGTAGGATCCCCTCCATCTCGTGAAAGATCAGGCCACTAGGGTTCTACCCTATATCATCTTGGTATCATGAGCCACGTTGATCACGAATTTGGAGTCTCCCCTACTGTTTTTTTAGCCTTCTTTTGTTTGATTTTTGTACTAAATTCGAAAATCCCCACCAAAAATAGCCCCAATTTTTTTGTGATTTGTTGGTGTGATGAAGTTTTGTTGTATTTGATCCGTGGATTTCTTGTCTGGTAGGTAGATCTCCGCAATTTTGCCCCCGAAAACATCCATTTTCGTCCCAAATCCATCCCGATCTAGATCTGAGAATTTTTTTCCCGACAAAAGCGGTACAACCGCCCGCAAGCCGGTACAACCACTCAGCCATCACCTGACACTTCAGGACACTCCAGGAGTGGTACAACCGCCCCCGCAAGGGGTACAATCGCCCCTCCCAGTTTCAGCCTCAGCTGATTGATAGTTTTGTCCATAACTTTCACATCCGGATTCCGATTTTGATGTTCTTTAGCTCGTTGGATAGCTATTGACATCCCCCATCCATATAGATAGATTCCAACACCTTTTGACACCATCAATTTTTTCATTTTGGCATCTTTGCCTTGGTCCTCCAACATATCATCCACATTACCATCACCAACTTCCGCAACTTAACCCATTTTGATTCACATAACATTTGTGGTTGTTTGAGTTGTGATTTGAGTCTCCTAAGGTGTTTAGGATACTTAGGGACGGTTGTTTCTTCATCAACCACCACCACCACTTTCGCATTGCCAACTTTGAAACCACCTTTTGACTTTGGTTTTGAGAATTTGAGTTGTGGTTCATCGTTTCCTAACGTGTTTCGGCTACTTAGGGATGGTTCGACAACGACATCACCACCACTCATATTCGTCATCGACATCGACCACCTCACCACTTTCGCACCTTCACTGTAAGCAAGAACGGTAACCTCTATGTTATCCTCGTATCGTGGTATATCATCATTGTACATTCTTGCCATTGCATTGATAACCCCATCAACCATTTTTGCGTACCTTTCGCATCGAGACTAGCCTTTGAGTATTGTCGGCAACATACTTATGCACATTAGTGATCATAGTTTCCCTTTTCATACATACCATATCATATTGGTATACATATCTTGGTATCATATCTTGTGCCACAAAGTTGTCATCGCATATACACAATTGCTATCTTGGTTCGTGAAGTTTTGCATGAGAAAAGAGCTCCAAAGAAAAAGAGCCAAACAAGCTTTTAAGCAAAAGGAAAAGATAAGCAAAGAGCTTATAAGCAAGAACCATAGCATCATACTACATTAAGGTTGTCATACTTGATCATCTTGGATCATATCATCGGAATACCATACATATAGCATACTTGGGATAGAAGTCGTTGCATTTTTGCTTAGTAGGTTGTGCACAAGTTTCATATCCGTCTATTGTGCAACCGTGCTAGCGTCTCTCTAGTGTTGTGCAACAAGAGCATTTTCGTGGATTCCAATTTTGGCTCATTCCTTGATTGCACGACCCCATTATCTATCCGTGTGTCTGTGTGTGTTTTCATGTACCATATCTTGCTATTGGTCTACTTGTTGAATTTGCAAATTTGTGAATCTTTTCCAACATTATTGAAGCTCACTAACAATTGCATCAAATTTTGTGCCACCATCCTAACCGAGCTCCACCATAAGCTTTTACTTGTGTAGGTGTGAGATCCGACAAGAATTGGTACCAATTGTGCTATTTCCTTGTTACACATTTGAGTGATCATTGATCCATCTTCAACATCGGTCAAGGTACATTTGGTATAAGTTCTTATCTTTCTCCCACTCAAACATTTTCTTGGAATGATGGACGAGAACCCAAACAACTACGTCACCAAGATCCACCTCTTCGGTGCACAACGAGCTTTGCATGAAGAACAACAAGCATTGAGCGACCGCATCGACAATCTCGCCACTGACTTGCGACTCTCCGAGCAATGTACAAGAGACTACTTCGACAACAAGCTCGACGAACAAAAACAAGAGAGCCATGCAAGAATGGACGAGATTCGTGCCTTGTTGTTCAACTGCTCTTCTACCACTTTGTCCTGCTCAAGACGGAGCCGCTCGAGACGACACTCCAACGACACCATCTCCGACTGAAGTACTCCGACATCAAACACTCATCGACGAGCCGCACGCCAAGACCGTCAAGCAAACTGCAATCTTCTACACGCAATCCTACACGAGAGCAAGTCGACGAGCAAGCACATTGGCATCACCAAAACCAAGCTACCCTTGCACAAGCACAAGAACAACAATGCCAATGCCAATAAGAAGAGGAAGAGCGAGCACGATAACACCAAGACGCACAAGATGCCGAGGCACAACATGAAGAACAGCAATGACGTGAAGCTCAAGCACTCCAAGCGCAACGTTCCCTACGAGAATCAAGTCGAGGCGTAGCCACACGCAACCAACATAATTGTGAGCAACAAGAAGCGCTTCGCGAGAAAGTTCAAGAAAGGAACTATCAAGCACGCGTGCACCGACAAGTTCCTCAAGCTCCTCCACAAGCTCCTCCACAAGAACCCCATGTTCGCCAAGAGTAACATGAGGTTGACAACCCTCCATGCCAAGAGCAACATGAGGTTGACAATCCTCCACGATAAGGGCGTCATCATCCCCAATCCCAACACAATGAAGAGCAACATTATGGCAAGCTCAAGTTCACCATGCCCAAGTTCAGTGGAAGCAATGATCCTGAAGAGTACCTTGCATGGGCATTGAAGGTCGGCAAGATCTTTCGTTTGCACAACTATGAGGAAGAGAAGAAGATTGATAGAGGCGAAGCTGTCCCAATGTTTCGATGAGACAACTATCGTTTCTGTGGGAGTCGACTTTGACGATTCGACTACGAATGTGCAAAGATGCCGCGCCTTAGCAATCACTAAATCAAATTCTGAAGGGTTATTGACCACGCCGAAGCACGATAAACCTGGCCACGAGGGTCTATTTCCTATGAGCAAACGAAGAACAAGCAAGAAACTGAGATTGCATTCTGGATATTGCGAATATAAGAGGAAAGCTTTATTAATGAAGGTGGGGTTCCGTGACATTCTGGTCTGGTCGTTGAACACAAACGAAGTACACGAAGTTGCAGCTATGGCAAACTTTTAATCTAAACAAAACCCAAAGTCTAAACGACCCCCTAAGGGATGTATATATGGAGGAAGAGGGGGAATTTCATGGCCCTTGGGGGAGGGGTCCGAAACCAACCCTATCTCTTGTTTCCCCACACATACAGACTCTAAAAACAGCCTATACTATAGTATTTCGAAATTACATGGGCCTGGCGCAAGAATAAGGCGGCGCAACACCTATAATAGTCTCTGGACGAAATTTAGGAAGTGGCATCTTGTACTCATTATGGTGGCTTCAAAGTCCTGAAATCATCACTTGAAACTCCAGTCTTGTTTCCCTTGGGCATGCCATCATCTCCATGCTTGATCTTGCTCAAGTGATCATCCCTCTCATCCATGCTAGGCCTTCATTTGTAAGCAAAACAAACGTATCCAATTTAGGCAGCATCATATTCTTATGAACATTAGAATCATTACAAAGAAATGAAAGTACCTGATAATTTAATTGGCATGCGCGAGCTCTAGTAATTGGTCCAGTATGTATAGAAGCATGGGATGTGGGTGTAACAATGGTATTGATGTCCTCATCACCCTACCCTTCCTGAAATGAAGTCGTCCTTGATGGAAGCTACTACTTTGCTAACCCTAGAAAGAGGCAGGAGGAGGAGTATACATAGTCTAGGTGGGCGAAGGGGTACATGGGCCTCGACCCTTTACTGTGCGCAGACAGGTGGAGCCGGACGTCCGGGAGTCGGGCCTGATGTCCGGGCCTTCACGGGGAGCCGGATGTCCGGGATGGCGGGCCGGATGTCCAGGCTGATGGGGCTGGCTTTGGATCTTCTCTAGATAGGATTATCCAGATGTCCGGGCTGCAGGCTGGATGTCCGGTGCCTCGGGAAGAGCCGGATGTCCGGGCCTTTCGCCGGATGTCCAGGTTGATAGGGTCCAGCCTCGGGTGTGTTCTATGATGGACGCCGGATTTCCGGGCAGGGGCTGGATGTCTGGGCTGCCGTCGGGCCGAATGTCCGGGCCCTATAGCTTCTACTGGTCGGCTGCTATGGTAGATGTTCGAGGGGCCGGATGTCCGGGGTTGTGGCCGGATGTTTGGGTCCTGGGATCTGTCCTTGACTCCTTCCATTGGTTCTCTTCATCTATAAACTTGGGACTTGTCTATCTTCATGCGCATCTTCGAGAGAGTCCTCTTGGTACCTAATCATGCACAACATTTCGGAGTTAGGTAGTAGCCATGTCTCAAGTGGATCATATTTGATATCACTAATGATACGGAGCATCCCAAGGTTATCCCCATGGACCTACCTACATCTTCCACAACACCACTTGGACCAATGACACAAGCTCGAGCAAAGGCAATCGAGAATGAGGTTAACTCTCTCCGTGTTGAACTCTCCTTTGATCCACTTGAGACATGGCTACTACCTCAAACGGAGATGTTTTGTGTGCTTAGGTACCAAGGAAGCAACCAAGGAGAAGTTATGGTGCAAGATGGACATCAAGAGCATAAAGAGAATCTGCCCAGTCAAGAAATCCCGGTATAACCGCCCATATACCGCCTGGGTTGTACAATCGCTCAACTACAGCCCAACTACCGATCCAGCTTCTGTGATCGAGTAGTGCAAGGCCGGTACAACACAGGTTTATCCCCGTAACAGCCAAAAGACCGGTACAACCGCCCCGTCCACCGGTACAACCGCTACTCCCTTCCGCGAACACCTCCAAGAACCAGCACCTGAGCTCCCAGCGGTATAACCGCCGCGTGACAGCTACTACCGTGCTGCCTGTGCGCAGTGAAAGGGGTTTCACCCCATGTATCCCCAACTTACCCCTTGGATAATATATACTTGTCCCTTACCTCCGTACTAGGGTTAGCAATGTGATAGCTCATATGTGAGAAAGAGCTTTGCTCATCCATCTGGATCTAATCCACTGAGAGAACCACCTCTTCGATGAAGATCCATCTTGGATCCAAGACCTCTAATGGGAAGACCATCAAGACCTCATCTTGGGGATGAACTAGCTACCCTATGTGTTGTCCTTTGTTGGATTTGGATCGTGTATCTCTTTGTGTTTTGAGGATCTAGCACATGTGTAATCGATTCTTGTTGGTTGGAATGATTTCCTCTCGTGTTTTCCCCTCGTGTTCTTCGTAGGATCCCCTCCATCTCGTGAAAGATCTGGCCGCTAGTGTTCTGTAACACCCCGGATGTAATTTACCTTATCTGTATCCCAACTCTTGCCGTTTCCGGCCTAAGTTATTTTATTTTCCTCAGTGTCGGGTTTTTGTCTCTGTGTGTGTTTTCCTTTGTCATGCATCTCATATCATGTCATCATGTGCATTGCATTGCATACGTGTTCGTCTCATCCATCTGAACATTTTCCCCGTTGTCCGTTTTGCATTCCGGCGCTCCTATGTCACCCGGTGCCCCTTCCTACCTCTTTTCGTGTGTGGGCGTTTAACATTTCCAGATTGGACCGAGACTTGCCACGCGGCCTTGGTTTACTACCGGTAGACCGCCTGTCAAGTTTCGTACCATTTGGACTTTGTTTGATACTCCAACGGTTAACCGAGGGACCGAAAAGGCCTTGTTTGTGTTGCAGCCCAACACCCTTCCAATTTGGCCCAAAACCCACATAAACCTCCTCCATCATCTAGAGCGTTCGATAACGATCGCGTGGCCGCAAACCGTGCTCAATTTGGAGCCTCCTAGCTCCTCCTACCTATAAAATAGCATCTCCCCCATAATTTTTGGGTCATTCCACCCCTAACCCTAGCCCCGCTCCTCTCCGCGCGGCCGGACACGTCCGCCGGCCGCCGGACACATCGCCGCCACCACTCAGGAGCTGCCACATGGCCCCCTGCGCCGCCTCCCACCGCTCCGGCCCGGGAGGCCCAAGTCGGGCCCCCGCGAGCCCATCGTCCGCCGCCGCCCGGGTCTTCCTCCTCCTCCCGCGCGGTCGTGCGTCGCCCGAGCCGCCCTGCTACTCCGCCGCTCCGGCCGCTGCATACACCGACGCCGACGACCTCCGTCGCGGCCGCCCCTCGCCGGCAACCGCCGTCCTCCGCCGTTCCTTGCTCGCCGGCCACCGCGGCCTCCATCACCGGCGCTCGCCGCCCCGGCCACCGGCGCCCGCGTCCCTCCGCCGGCCTCCGCGGCTCCGGCAATCGCCGGCTGTCAAGTCCATCTCCGGCAGTGCCTCGAAGTCCGTGCTCCGGTGAACAGTATACGCGCCAGATCCAGATCCAGATTTGAGACGGTTCACTTTTTCATCCCCGAACCCTAAATATTTGCAAACTTTGGCATGTCATAACTCTCTCATCGTAGATCCGATTTGTGCGTGTAGCATATCAAAATGTTCGTCTCTACGAGTACATCATTTAATCTCATTGCATCATTTTCATTTGAGTTCATCTTGATGCCAGAAATGCTGTTGGAAGAGGGCTATGTGATGAATTTGTTAGATCTGTTTCAGCAAATAGGCTTTTGTCATTTTTGCCATGATTAATGTGTGCATGCTATGATCCTGAGCTCTACATGTGTTTTGTTATATGCCATGCCATCTTTACAGAGGTGCTTGCCATGTATGTTTGTGATATTTGTGGTGACTAGCACAAGCTTGCAAAGTAGCGTAATCGGTAATGCTGATTTCAGGGACTTAGTTTTTCACCAAGTCCTTGTCCTGATTTTGTTGTTATGCCTTATGTTCATGTTGTTTCCTAGTGATCCGTTCCTCTTTGGAGGATGATCAGTAAGGATGTTTTGTTAACATTATGGTGCTCTATCCATCCATGTCTTTGTTTGCAATTATGGAGCAACCTAGCTTGAGTCAATCGAGCTCTACTTTTGCTATAAAATAATCCTGGCAGAATGTTGACATGTTTAGCGATTTTGCCGAGGATGTTGCTATTGATCCGTGCAAGCTATGTTATTGTTCTTGCCATGTCTAGCTTCTATGCCATGTATTCTTGATGGGTGTATGCTTAGTTTGTCATGCCATGCTCTGTAGTGAGTGCATCGAGCTCGTAAACATGCCTACTCCTTAACTGTTTTGCATCCTCCAGTTTTTCACTAAGTCTGAATCTGTTTATGTTTTTGCCATGTTCACATGCTTGCAATTGTATTTTCTGATCCCTTTTGGCTTAAGGTCACTAAGGGACTTTTGTTAAGTGCTTTGAGTAGCTTCATGCCATGCCTTACTTTGCCATGTTAAGTTCCTGTAGCTTGTAGTTTTCATGCTCTAAAGTGTGCTTCCTGATGATAAATTCCAGACTTGTGTTAATTTCACGAAGTCTGAAACCTGTTATCATTTGCACTTTTGTCATGCTTGTTTGAACCTGTTATTGGATGAATTAGCCGTAGCTCAGTGTTCATCTTTTGTCTAGTATCATGAGTGGATCCCTTCCATGTATTTTGTTGTCATGTTTGTGTGTTGTAGAATATTTATCTTGATGCATTTAGTTGGTCACTTGCTGATTATCGCAGATCGGTGCCATATTTGTTTTGCTTGCCATTTCCAAACTGTGCATCCGATTCCGGTGATCTTTATATCGATTTCAACCAAAATCACCTCACCTTTCCAGTAGCACTCTTGGATTTCCAAGTTGAGGCCAGGTTCAATCATTCCTTTCCAAATCTTGCATATGCATCACATACCGCATCCCGCATATCATACCATGTTTGCATCATGTTGCTTGAGCATTGCATGTGGTCGATTGTGCTCCTTTTGCTTGTTGTTCTTATTTGGGTAGAGCCGGGAGACGAGTTCGTGAACGAGGAGCCCGTTGAGTTCGTTTACGAGGATCAAGTCAACTGTGAGAACTTTGCAGGCAAGATAACCATACCCTCGAAATCACTTCTGTCTTGGCTTGCTAGATGCTCGCTCTTTTAATATGCCTATGCTACGATACCTACCACTTGCTTATCATGCCTCCCAAATTGCCATGTCAAACCTCTAACCCACCATGTCCTAGCAAACCGTTGTTTGGCTATGTTACCGCTTTGCTCAGCCCCTCTTATAGCGTTGCTAGTTGCAGGTGAAGTTTGGAGATCGTTCCTTGTTGGAACATTGTTTATTATTGGGATATCACCTTATTATCTTGTTTATCTTAACGCATCTATATACTTGGTAAAGGGTGGAAGGCTCGGCCTTTTGCCTAGTGTTTTGTTCCACTCTTGCCGCCCTAGTTTCCGTCATATCGGTGTTATTATCCCGGATTTTGCGTTCCTTACGCGGTTGGGTTATAATGGGAACCCCTTGATAGTTCGCGTTGAATAAAACTCCTCCAGCAATGCCCAACCTTGGTTTTACCATTTGCCACCTAGCCTCTTTTCCCTTGGGTTTCCGGAGCCCAAGGGTCATCTTTATTTAAACCCCCCTGGGCCAGTGCTCCTCTGAGTGTTGGTCCGAACTGGGCAGCCTGCGGGGCCACCTCGGGGAGACTCGAGGGTTGGTTTTACTCGTAGCTTGACCTATCTGAGTGTGCCCTGAGAACGAGATATGTGCAGCTCCTATCGGGATTTGTCGGCACATTCGGGCGGTGTTGCTGGACTTGTTTTACCACTGTCGAGGATGTCTTGTAACCGGGATGCCGAGTCTGATCGGAAGGTCTCGGGAGAAGGAATATCCTTCGTTGACCGTGAGAGCTTGTGATGGGCTAAGTTGGGACTCCCCTGCAGGGATTTGAACTTTCAAAAGTCGTGCCCGCGGTTATGGGCAGATGGGAATTTGTTAATGTCCGGTTGTAGATAACATGAAACTTAACTTAATTAAAATGAATCAACCGCGTGTGTAACCGTGATGGTCTCTTCTCGGCGGAGTCCGGGAAGTGAACACGGTGTTGGAGTAATGCTTGGCGTAGGTTGTGCTAGGATCACTTCTTGATCATAGTTGTTCGATCGTGCTTTTGCCTTCTCTTCTCGCTCTCCTTTGCGAATAGGTTAGCCACCATATATGCTAGTCGCTTGCTGCAGCTCCACATCATACCTTGTCTTACCTATAAGCTTAAATAGTCTTGATCGCGAGGGTGCGAGATTGCTGAGTCCCCCTGACTCATAGATTACTTCCAAACCATATGCAGGGACCGATGATACCGCTCCAGACGATGCGCTTGAGCTCAAGTGGGAGTTCGATGAAGACTCTCGTCGTTACTATGTGTCTTTCCCAGATGATCAGAAGTGGTGCCTAGTTGGGGCGATCAAGGACTTTGTCGCATGTGGGGGTTGAACTTTATTTTGGTACCGTAGTCGGACCAAGAGTGTATTGGATGATTGTAATGTTATTCATGTATGTGTGACGTGGTGAGTGTAAGCCAACTGTGTACCTTTTTCCCTTTTATTTATTTACATGGGTTGTTGTGAAGATTACCTTACTTGCGACATAGCTTTCAATGCGGTTATGCCTCTAAGTCGTGCTTTGACACGTAGGAGATATACCACATCGAGGGCGTTACAGGTTCTACCCTACATAATCTTGGTATCATGAGCCACGTTGATCACGAATTTGGAGTCTCCCCTAATGTTTTCTAGACTTCTCTTGTTTGATTTTTGTCCTAAATTCGAAAATGCCCACCAAAAATAGCCCCAATTTTTTTTGTGATTTGTTGGTGTGATGAAGTTTTTTTGGATTTGATCCATGGATTTCATGTGTAGAAGGTAGATCTAGCTTCCACACCAGCTTCCCCACCTTCCATCCACGAAATCTCCGCAATCCCCCCCTCCCCTGAAATCATCCATTTCCGTCCCAAATCCATCCCGATCCAGATCTGAGAAATTTTTCTCGACAAATGCGGTACAACCGGCCCCCAAGGCGATACAACCACTCAGCCATTACCTGACACTTCAGGATGCTCCAGGAGCAGTACAACCGCCCCTGCAAGCGGTACAACCACCCCTCCCAGTTTTAGCCTCAGCTGATTGACAGTTTTATCCATAACTTTCACATCCAGAGTCCGATTTTGACGTTGTTTAGCTCGTTGGATAGCTATTGACATCCCCCATCCATATAGATAGATTCCAACACCTTTTGACACCATCAAACTTTTTTCATTTTGCCATCTTTGTCTAGGTCCTCCACCATATCATCCACATACCATCACCAACTTCCGCAACTTAACCCATTTTGATTCACATAGCATTTGTGGTTCTTTGAGTTGTGCTTTGAGTCTCCGAAGGTGTTTCGGCTACTTAGGGATGGTTGTTTCTTCATCAACCACCACCACCACTTCCTCATTGCCAACTCTGAAACCACCTTTTAACTTTGGTTTTGTGAATTTGAGTTGTGGTTCATCATTTCCTAACGTGTTTCGTCTACTTAGGGACGGTTCGACAACGACATCACCACCGCTCATATTCGTCATCGACATCGACCACCTCACCACTTTGACACCTTCACCGTAATCAAGAACGGTAACCTCTATGTTATCCTGGTATCATGGTATAGCATCATTGTACATTCTTGCCATTGCATTGATAACCCCATCGACCATTTCTGTGTACCTTTCTCATCGAGACAAGACTTTGAGTATTGCCGGCAACGTTACTTGTGCACCTTAGTGATCATAGTTTCCATTTTCATACATACCATATCATATTGGTATACATATTTTGGTATCATATCTTGTGCCACAAAGTTGTCATCACATACACACAATTGCTATCTTGGTTCGTGAAGTTTTGCATGAGAAAAGAGCTCCAAAGACAAAGAGCCAAACAAGATTTTAAGAAAAAGGAAAAGATAAGCAAAGAGCTTATAAGCAAGAACCATAGCATCATATTACATTAAGATTGTCATACTCGATCATCTTGGATCATATCATCGGAATACCATACATATAACATACTTGGGATACAAGACGTTGCATTTTTTCTTAGTAGGTTGTGGACAAGTTTCGTATCCGCCTATTGTACAACCGTGCTAGTGTCTCTAGTGTTGTGCAACAAGGGCATTTTCGTGCATTCCACATTTTGGCACATTCCTTGGTTGCACAACCCCATTTATCTATCCGTGTGTGTGTGTTTCCGTATACCATATCTTGCTATTGGTCTAATTCTTGAATTTGCAAATTTGTGAATCTTTTCCAACATTATTGAAGCTCACTAACAATTGCATCAAATTTTGTGCCACCATCCTAACCGAGCTCCACCATAAGCTTTTACTTGCGTAGGTGTGAGAATCGACAAGAATTGGTACCAATTGTGCTATTTCCTTGTTACACATTTGAGTGATCATTGATCCACCTTCAACATCGGTCAAGGTACATTTGGTATAAGTTCTTCTCTTTCTCCCACTCACACATTTGCTTGGAATGATGGATAGGCCAAGTTCTTCTACCAATACACTCTTCATCGAGCAAGACGAGGACCCAAACAACTACGTCACCAAGATCCACCTTTTTGGTGCACAACGAGCTTTGCATCAAGAACAACAAGCATTGAGCGACCGCAACGACAATCTCGCCACCGACTTGTGACTCTCCGAGCAACGTACAAGAGACTACTTCGACAACAAGCTCGACAGACAAAAACAAGAGAGCAGTACAAGAATGGACGAGATTCGGGCCTTGTTGGTCAACCGCTCTTCTGCCACTTCGTCCTTCTCAAGACGGAGCCGCTCGAGTCGACACTCCGACGACACCATCTCCGGCTCGAGTACTCCGACCTCAAACACTCATGGATGAGCCGGGCGCCAAGACTGTGAAGAAAACTGCAATCCTCTACTCGCAATCCTACATGAGAGCAAATCAATGAGCAAGCACATCGGCATCGCCAAAACCAAGCTACCCTTGCACAATCACAAGAATGGCAACGCCAACACCAAAAAGAAGAGGAAGAGCAAGCGCGACAACACCAAGACACACAAGATGCTGAGGCACAACATCAAGAACAACAACGACGTGAAGCTCAAGCACTCGAGGTGCAACGTGCCTCCGAGAATCAAGTCGAGCCGTAGCCACACGCAGCCGGCATAATCGTGAGCAACAAGAAGCGCTTCACGAGAAAGTTCAAGAAAGGAACTATCAAGCACACATGCACCAACAAGTTCTTCAAGCTCCTCCACAAGCTCCTCGACAAGAATCCCAAGTTCTCCAAGAGCAACATGAGGTTGACAACCCTCCACGCAAAGAGCAATAGGAGGTTGACAATCCTCCAAGACAAGGGCGTCATCATCCCCGACCCCACCACAATGAAGAGCAACGCTATGGCAAGCTCAAGTTCACCATGCCCAAGTTCATCGAAAGCAATAATCCCAAAGAGTACCTTGCATGGACATTGAAGGTCAACAAGATCTTTCGTTCGCACAACTATGAGGAAGAGAGAAGATTCATAGAGGCGAAGGTGTCCCGATGTTTTGATGAGATAGCTATCATTTCTGTGGGAGTCGACTTTGACGATCCGACTACGAATGTGCAAAGACGTCGCGCCTTAGCAATCGCTAAACCAACTTCTGAAGGGTTATTGACCACACCGGAGCATGATCAACCTGACCACGAGGGTCTATTTCCTGCGAGCAAATGAAGAACAAGCAAGAAAATGATATTGCAATCTGGATATTGCGAATATGAGAGGAAAGCTTTATTAATGAAGGTGGGGTTCTATGACGTCTTGGTCTGGTCGTTGAACACAAACGAAGTACGCGAAGTTGCAGCTATGAAGAACTTTTAATCTAAACAAAACCTGAAGTCTAAACGACGCCCTAAGGGCTGTATATATGGAGGAAGAGGGGAAATTTCTTGGACCTTGGGGGAGGGGTCCGAAACCAACCCTATCTCTTGTTTCCCACACATACGGACTCTAAAAATAGCCTATACTATAGTATTTCGAAATTACATGGGCCTGTCCCAAGAATAAGGCGACACATCACCTATAATAACCTCTAGACGAAATTTAGGAAGTGGCATCTTGTATATTTCATCCAAGCCTTCATACACTCATTATGGTGCCTTCAAAGTCCTGAAATCATCACTTGAAACTCCAGTCTTGTTTCCCTTGTGCATGCCATCATCTCCATGCTTGATCTTGCTCAAGTGATCATCCCTCCTGTTCATGCTTGGTCATTCATTTGTAAGCAAAACAAACGTATCCAATTTAGGCAGCATCATATTCTCATGAACATTAGAATCATTACCAAGAAATGAAAGTACCTGATAATTTAATTGGTGTGCGCGAGCTCTAGTAATTGGTCCAGTATGTATAGAAGCAGGGGCTGTGGGTGTAACAATGATATTGATGTCGTCATCATCCCCCCCTTCTTGAAATGAAGTCTTCCTCAATAGAAGCTCATCTTCCTCACCCAAATAAGGCTTCAAATCTGCAATGTTAAAAGTGGGACTAACCCCAAAATATGCAGGCAACTCAAGTTTATATGCATTATCGTTTATTTTCTCTAACACCTTAAAAGGACCATCAGCACATGGCATTAGCTTTGATTTGCACAAATCAAGAAATCTATCCTTACACAAATGTAACCAAACAAGATCTCCAGGTGCAAACACAACATGTTTTCTACCCTTATCTCCAGCAAGTTTATATTTAGCATTCATACGCTCAGTGTTTTCCTTAGTTAACTGATGCCTTTTTAAGATCAATTCAGCATGTTGTTTAGCATCAAAATTAACCTTCTCCAAAGATGGAAGAGGCAACAAATCAATAGGTGGACGAGGTAGGAAACCATATACAATTTCAAAAGGGCACATCTTAGTAGTAGAATTCAACTAACGATTATAAGCAAATTCAATATGAGGCAAGCATTCTTCCCACATTTTCTTATTATTCTTCAAAACAGCCCTAAGCATAGTAGATAATGTTCTATTGACTGCTTCAGTTTGTCCATCGGTTTGGGGGTGACAAGTAGTACTAAAAAGTAGTTTAGTCCCCAACTTAGCCCATAAACATCTCCAAAAGTGGCTAAGAAATTTAGTATCACGATATGAAACAATAGTATTTGGCACACCATGCAAGCGAATAATTTCACGAAAGAACAAATCATCGACATTAGCAGCATCATCGCTTTTATGACATGGTATAAAGTGTGCCATTTTTGGAAATCTATCCACACAACAAATATGCTATCCCCCCTTGTTTGTTCGAGGTAATCCTAAAACAAAATCCATACATATATCCTCCCAAGGAACACTAGGTACAAACAAAGGCATATATAAACCATGAGGATTGAGTCGTGACTTAGGTTTTTGACATGTAGTGCAGCGAGCAACAAAATGCTCAACATCCTATCTCATCTTTGGCCAAAAGAAATGTGTAGCAAGTATATCATCCGTCTTCTTCACGCTAAAGTGTCCCATTAATCCTCCTCCATGCGCCTCCTGCAACAGCAAAAGACGAACGAAGATACATGGAATTCATAGCTTGTTAGCACGAAACCCAAATTCATCATTCACAACGAACTAGTTCCATGTTCTCCCTTCTTTACAATTCTGCAATACATCTATAAATTCAGCATCATGGACATATTGATCTTTGATGGTCTCCAACCAAATATTTTAAAGTCAAGTTATGAAAGCATAGTATAGCGACGGGACAATGCATCAGCAATAACATTTTCTTTAACCCTCTTGTGTTTAATAACATAAGGAAAAGTCTCAATGAATTCTACCCATTTAGCATGTCTATGGTTCAGTTTTGCTTGACTTTTAATGTGTTTCAAAGATTCATGATCATAATGTATAACGAATTCTTTAGGCCATAAATAGTGTTTCCATGTTTCTAAGGTCCGAACAAGAGCATATAATTCTTTATCATAAGTAGAATAAGTCAGACTAGGCCCACTCAATTTTTCAGAAAAGTATGGAACAAGTTTGCCATCTTGTAATAACACACCTCCTAATCCAATTCCACTAGCATCACATTCAAGCTCAAAAGTCTTATTAAAATCAGAAAGTTGGAGGAAAGGAGCATGTGTCAACTTATCTTTCAATACCGTGAAGGCTTCTTCCTGTGCGGTACCCCAAATAAAAGGTACATCCTTCTTCGTAAGCTCATTGAGAGGTGTAGCAATGGTGCTAAAATCTCTCACAAAACGCCTATAGAAACCAATGAGTGCAAGAAAACTCCTCACTTGTGTGACCGTTTTGGGCGGCGGCCAACTCTCAATTGCTTTAATCTTGGCTTTATCAACTTTAATTCCCTGTGGAGTAACAACATGGCCAATAAAAGATACTCGGAAGGTGGAAAAGGTGCACTTCCTAAGGTTACCAAACAAATGTGCATCACGTAGAGCAATAAAAACATCACGTAAATGTTACAAATGTTCCTCCAAAGATCTACTATAAATCAGTATATCATCAAAGTAAACTACCACAAATCATCCAATGAAAGCATGTAAAACTTCATTCATTAATCTCATGAAAGTAATAGGTGCATTAGTTAACCCAAAATGCATGACTAACCACTCATATAGTCCAAACTTAGTTTTAAATGCTGTTTTCCATTCATCTACCAATTTCATATGAATTTGATGGTATCCACTACGCAAAACAACTTTGGAGAATATTGTAGAGCCACTCAATTCATCAAGCATATCAACTAGCCTAGGAATAGGATGACGATAATGAATAGTAATATTATTAATGCCTCTACAATCAACACACATACGCGATGTACCATCCTTTTTCGGCACTAGCATGATAGGAATAGCACAAGGACTAAGAGATTTGTGTATATAACCTTTGTCGAGCAGCTCCTGTACTTGACGCATAATCTCCTTCGTCTCCTCTGGATTGGTACGGTATGGTGCATGGTTGGGTAGTGATGCACTGGGAATTAAGTCAATTTGATGCTCAATCGCTCGAATAGGTGGTAATCTCGGTGGCACATCTTGTGGAAAGACATCAGCAAACTCCTACAAAATGTTAGTGACAGCAGGAGGCAAAGAGGAAGGTACATCCTTGAAAGAAAATAATGCCTCTTTGCACACAAAAGCATAGCAAAAGATTTGCTGAAATCTAGATCATCAAGATCAGATTTGGTGGTAAGTAAACATGGACTTTTCAATTTAATTTCAGAAGCAACACTAGATGGTTTATTATTAGGGTTCATTTGTTGCTCAAATTCCTTTGCCACAATATGATTTTCACTCTAATTTTTCTCCTGTTTTGCTTTATTAGCTCTATTAATATCATCTTTCAAAATGGAATCAGGAGTCATATGAAGCAAAGTAATATTTTTATCCTCATGAACAAGAGTATACTGTTTGTTTCTACCATGGTGTACATATTTTTTTATCAAATTGCCACGGTCTACCAAGTAATAAGGAACATGCTTGCATAGGTACCACATCACAATCAACAAAATTAGCATATGTAGAGATACTAAATTGCACACGAATAGTATGTGTTACCTTAACCTTGCCACTGTTGTTGAACCATTGGATGCAGTAAGGATGTGGATGTGGTGTTGTGGTGAGAGATAGCTTCTCCACCATCTCCATGCTAGCCAAGTTGTTGCATCTCCATCTATCTATGATGACGTGAACATAACGTTCCTTCAAAAATCCCTTTGTATGGAACAAATTATGCCTCTAATTTTGCTCAGCTTGTGTGACCTACACAATCAAAACACGTTGAGCAACTAAACATTCATACCTGTCAGTGTCTTCAGTAGCCATGTATTGCGTCTCATGATCAGAATCATCTCCACCTTATTCTTTACTTGTAATAAGAGCCAAAGTCTCCTAAACATAGTCACTAGCGGAGTCATACCCACCATCCTTAGTAGCAATCATCACAGGCTTAGATGGGCATTCTCTCGCATAATGACCTCCACCCTTGCAACGGCGACAAATAATATCATGTGTTTGCCATGTTGATCCCATGGATGAAGAAGAGCTCTGTGCGGAACCAGAAGGTGTACTCTTGGCAGATGGTGGTGGTGGTGCCGGCTTCCTTGTGTCATGGCTGAAGGTGGCAGCTGATGGAAGTGTTGGTGCATTAGAATGTGTGGAAGTAGAGGATGCACGTTGTGTCCATGATGAAGGTTGACTTGCAGAAAAGTTAGTTCGCGCCAATGCCTGTCGATCCTGCACTTCACATTCAGCTTTACAAGCAAGATGGAATAAATGAGTGATATTATTATACTTCTTATACTCTAAAATGATTTGAATATCTTTATTTAATCCACCCATAAAACATGCGAGCCTAGCTTCATTCTCCTCAACAATACCACATCTAATCATGCTAGTTTGCAATTCCTGATAATATTCTTCTACAAAAAATTTCCCTTGTCTCAAGCCCTACAATTTTTGAAGTAATTCATGTTGATAATATGGTGGAACCCAACAAGTACGCATGGCAGTTTTCAAAGCATCCCAAGTAGATGGAATAGGATATAATCTACAATGTTCAGACCACCAAACACATGCAAAACTAGTGAAAGCACAAACAGTCGCAGGAACACGTCTCTCCTCAGGATATTGTAAACATGTAAAACATTGTTCAGTTTCTAACTCCCAAGTAAGATATATATCAGGAACATATCTACCATCAAATGGTGGAATATTCAATTTTAGTTTAGGAAGATGGTCATGATCTCGTACCTCAGGTCATGGTGCACCTCTACCGTTGCGATGATATGCATGAGGACGACCTGGTGGTGGTGGTTGCACGTAGTTCTGATTTTGATCAACCTCATCCTCGTAATGGTCCTCCGCCTCTGAAGTAGCAGCAGGAGCTACAGAAGCATCAACAATACGTACAACGGCACCAGAATTTTGACCAGGCTCAAGGGAAACGCGCAGTGCTCGTCCCACTTGATTTGGAAGGCGATGTTGTTGTTGTTGTTGTTGTTGTTGGGCTGTTGAAGACGCATGAGCAATTCCTTAAACTTGTTATCAAGCTTTGTTTCAAACGCCTTCTTAATGCCATCTATCTTCTCCATGGCATCTTCAAATTTGTTTAGCACATCTTCCACCTGTCCACTCATCATTTGCTGAAACTTATCATGTAACTCTTTGTTCGTCATGTTCTCCTAGTCAGTCTCGCCGGCTTGTGATCCTACCATGGTTAGCAGCAAGAGACAAACACAAGAATATGATCCTATGGTTACTAGGAAATGGTTGTGGTGTTCTGGAGAGTCACAAATCCGTCAAGCAAATCTCAAATTCTTACCAGTTCTTACCAAGTAGCAGGTGGTGATTGACAACCGTTGTAGTCAAAAACTCTCGAAGCTTGGATAGAGCGATTACTAGGGAGAGTCAAATGCACGACGTAGATGTATGTGGAGCTGGGATGGCTTATAATATGGTAGAAAAAAGATCAGCAATAATCAATTCAGAGATGCAAAGTTGAATAAACGCTAACGAGGGTACTGTGCTAGTCCTAGGCTAGACCGTACTAGAGACGCGAGCCTAGAACACTAACAAAATCATGGCATGGCACAGAAACAAGGGAAAATCCCACTCTGGAATTTTTTTTGCTCTTTTTTATGCTCTCTTTTTTTGCGCTTCTCTTTTTTTGTGAAAAATCACTATAATGGCGAGTGTCTCAAAACTCTTCCCAAATCAAAATAACAGAATAGGCACGGAATTTTTTTGACTATATTTTTTCAGAAATCAGGGCAGCGACGATGAAAAAGTGTGACAGAAAATCACTATGATGGTGAGTGTCTCAAAACGCTCCCTGGGACCTAAAAACTGGATAGGGAAAAAATATTTTCAACTGCCAAAATTTTGGCCTAAGAACTGCCCGAGGGTCTCCAGACCCTTTTTTCTGAAACCTACTCAGACAAGGAAACACGAATCAAAAAATAGATGGATCTTGAAAACAAACCTAATATGAAAAGAACTCAGATTGGTGGTGGATATATGATGGTAGGATATAGCAGCGGTGGTGGTATATGCTAGCGGTGGTGGTATATGGATACGGATCAGTGGTGGTGTATGGAAGCAGTGGTGGTATATGGTAGCTGTGGTGGTATATGGATACAGATCAGTGGTGGTATATGGTAGCGATGGTGGTATATGGATACGGATCGGTGGTGGTATGTGGTAGCGGTGGGGATATATGGATACAGATCGGTGGTGGTATATGGATTCAGAGTGGTGGCGGATAAGCGGTGATGGTAGATGGCAGGGGCAATGATGATGGTGCGGCGCGGCGGTGTGACAACTTATGACTAGAACTCGAAACTCTAAAAGACTAGACCTAAGACCAGTAACTTGACACGACTATGCAACCGCAACTTCAACAAAGCAAAATACTGAAAAGACTATGCAAAGGCTCAGACTGGTTCGGATATGATGAACTAACCCTAATTTTTTTGTGGATTTTTCATGGACTGTAGATATGAAGAACAGACTCGATCTAAACAACGAAAAACTGTAAAATCGCATTGACCAACCTAGAAATCTGATACCACTTGATAGAGGCGAAGGTGTCTCGATGTTTCAATGAGATAGCTATTGTTTCTGTGGGAGTCGACTTTGACGATCCGACTACGAACGTGCAAAGATGTCGCGCCTTAGCAATCGCTAAACCAACTTCTGAAGGTTTATTGACCACGCCGGAGCACGATCAACCTAACCATGAGGGTCTATTTCCTGCGAGCAAATGAAGAACAAACAATAAACTGAGATTGCAATCTGGATATTGCGGATATAAGAGTAAAGCTTTATTAATGAAGGTGGGGTTCTATGACGTCTTGGTCTGGTCGTTGAACAGAAACGAAGTATGCGAAGTTGCAGCTATGGTGAACTTTTAATCTCAACAAAACCCAAAGTCTAAATGACGCCCTAAGGGCTGTATATATGGAGGAAGAGGGGAAATTTCATGGCCCCTTGGGGGAGGGGTCCGAAACCAACCCTACCTCTTGTTTCCCCACACATACGAACTCTAAAAACAGCTTATACTGTAGTATTTCGAAATTACATGGGCCTGGCCCAAGAATAAGGCAACACAACACCTATAATAGCCTTTGGACGAAATGTAGGAAGTGCCATCTTGTATATTTTGTCCAAGCCTTCATACACTCATTATGGTGGCTTCAAAGTCCTGAAATCATCACTTGAAACTCCAGTCTTGTTTCCCTTGCGCATGCCATCATCTCCATGCTTGATCTTGGTCAAGTGATCATCCCTCTTGTCCATGCTAGGCCCTTCATTTGTAAGCAAAACAAATGTATGCAATTTAGGCAGCATCATATTCTCATGAACATTAGAATCACCAAGAAACTAAAGTACCTGATAATATAATGGGCGTGCGTGAGCTCTAGTAATTGGTCTAGTATATGTAGCAATAGGGACTGTGGGTGTAACAATGGTATTGATGTCTTCATCAAATATTGCAATGGCATCCCTTGAGTTCCAAGACTATGTCCTCATATGGTGGGAACAAGTCATCGAGCGACGAGAAGCAAGAGGTGAACCACCCATCACCACTTGGGATCAAATGAAGGATGTCATGCGATCACGTTTTGTGCCAACATACTACAACCGCCACCTATTCATGAAACTCCAACTACTCAAGCAAGGAACAAAAAGCATTGAAGAATAATACAAGGAAATGGAGATTGCCATGATAAGAGCAAATGCCACAGAAGATGATGAGCAAAATATGGCACATTTCTTGAATGGACTCAATCATCCTATCAAGAAGATCGCTGACTTCCAATCATACTCGAACCTCATCGAGCTAGTGCATCAAGCTACCAAGGCAGAACGCCAAGTGCAAGATGACTTCAAGTATGCCAAGTACTCTTCCAAGAGCTACGACTTCTCCAACAACCAGGCTTCAACGACTCCAACACCTTCTACCTCAACCAAGCCATCTACAAGGAATGGCGACAAGTCAAGTTACCAGAAAACTTCGACAACCTCAAGTCGTCCTCCTACTAAAGAAACTTCAAGCCAAGAGCTTCATCATCATCTACTCCAACCGATGAGACCATTAAGACAAGTTCCATTAAATGTTTCACATGCGGAGGATGAGGCCACAAGTCCTTTGAGTGTACCAACAAGCGCATCATCATGCTCAACGACGACGAAACCTATGACTCCATGAGTGAAGAGGAAATGGAAGCTCTTGAGCAAGTGGTCAATGAGGATGAAGATGATCAAGTCTTTTGTGACAAAGATTCGAGCCCCGCTCTTGTTGTCTCCATGGTCATCACACTTGAACATCAACAAGATGAAGACCAAAGATGCCATATCTTCCACACAAAGGCCGGCATCAATGGAATGTCCGTGAAGGTCATCATTGATGGAGGGATTTGCCATAACTTAGCAAGTGAAGAACTATGCTCCAAGCTCCAATTGGTCAAGATGAAGCACACGCATCCTTACAAGGTTCAATGGCTAAGCGACCCCGGCACTATCCAAGTCGAGCATATGGTGCAAGTTTCCTTCAAGATCGGAGCATACGAAGACACTTTGGAGTGTGATGTCGTTCCGATGTCCGTTTGCCACCTCCTTCTTGGACGACCATGGCAATTTGACCGAGGCGTCATCCACAACGGGCGAATGAATCACTATAGCTTCAGGATGAAGGGAAAGGAATACGTGCTACGACCTATGTCTCCTAGCCAAGTGATCACCGACAAACGAGCCACCCATCATGGAGAGAACATTGAGAGAGAGAACTACCCAAAAGAGAGTGAGCACCACAAGGCGAAATTGAGCGCCTCCACGATGAGCGACAAGAAGAACTTAGTCCTATTGGCCACCAAAAGTGCGATGAGAGGAGTGTGTGAGAACCCATCACGTGTCATGCACTATGTCCATTTGTGCAAGGACGAGGCACCAAAAACTAACACCTCTCACAATCTACCTTTAGTGTTATTTTCTCTATTGTAGGAATTCCAAGATGTATTCCCCGACAAGCTACCTCCGGGTCTACCTCCACTACGAGGCATCGAACACCGCATCGACCTCATCCCCGGAGCACCCCTTCCTAACAAGGCTCCCTACCGTGTCAACCCCAAGGAAACTAAGGTGATCCAATGGCAAGTACAAAAACTCATCGACAATGGCTACGTACGCGAAAGCTTAAGCCCATGTGCCATACCGGTAATCCTAGTTCCCAAGAAAGATGGTACATATTGCATGTGTTCCTATTGTCGTCCTATCAATGCTATTACCATGCGTTATTGTTACTCCATTCCACGCCTAGATGATATGCTAGATGAGCTTAGTAGAGCCACAATTTTCTCTACAATTGATCTTAAAAGTGGATACTATCAAATACGCATACAAGAAGGTGATGAATGGAAAATTGCATTTAAGACCAAATTTGGCTTATATGAATGGCTTGTTATGCCAATGGGTTTATCCGAAGCACCCGATACTTTTATGCGAGTCATGCATTTTGTTCTTCGCCCCTACATTGGCGTATTTGTTGTGGTCTATTTTGAAAATATTCTTGTGTTTAGCAATTCTCTTAAAGATCATGTCACCCATATTAGAACTGTGTTGCAAACCCTTAGGAAAGAGTGCCTTTATGCTAATATGGACAAATGCCTTTTTGGTGTTGATAAGCTTGTTTTCTTGGGTTTTGTGGTGTCTTCTAAGGATGTTCATGTGGATGAATCTAAGATCAATGCTATTAAAACTTGGCCCCAGCCAACCAACTTTCAACAAGTGCGAAGTTTTCTTGGTATAGCCAGTTTCTACCGAAGATTTGTAAAGGATTTTAGCACCATTGCATCCCCTTTGCATGCTTTGAGTAAGAAAAATGCACCGTTTGTTTGGGAACCATCCCAAGATAGCGCATTTAGTGAGCTTAAGAATTTGCTTACTCATGCTCTGGTGCTTGCATTACCCAACTTTGACAAACCTTTTGAAGTTCATTGTGATGCTAGCGGTAATGGCATAGGAGGTGTGTTAACGCAAGGAAGCGCCCCATAGCATACTTTATTGAGAAACTCTCAGGAGCGCAACTCAATTATCCCATCTATGACAAAGAGCTATATGCTTAGGGCGAGTTTTGTATGAATGGGAACACTATCTTCGCCCTCATCAATTTATCATTCATACCGATCATGAAACGCTTAAATACCTCAAGGGTCAAAACAAGTTGAACAAGCGTCATGCTAAGTGGAGTGAGTTCATTGAGTCATTTCCTTATGTCATCAAATACATCAAAGGTCAGGAAAATGTTGTAGCGGATGCTCTTTCCCGCATATGCATGCTTGTAACCAAACTTGAATTGAATGTCATTAGCTTTGAGCACATAAAAAGACTTGTATGTGCATGATCCTAGTTTTTCTATTCCATATGCCAAATGTATGACGCATACATATTGGGAACGCTATTACATCAAAGATGATTATCTTATGAGAGCTAACAAACTTTGCATCCCCGAGTCTTCTCTTCGTTTGTTACTTTTGCAAGGATCTTATGGAGATGGGACACTTCAGACGCGACAAAACATTTTCTACGCTCTTTAAGAACTATTTTTGGCCCAAGATGTTTTGCGACGTCTCATGCTTCACCAACCGATGCTCTACATGTCCCAAAGCTAAGTCTAAAGCTCAATCTCATGGCCTATATATGCCACTTCCTATTCCTTATCACCCATGGGAAGATATTAGTATGGATTTTGTGCTTGGTTTGCCTAGGACTAGAAATGGAAAGGATTCCATGTTTGTTGTTGTGGACCAATTCTCCAAGATGGCTCATTTCATTCCTTGCAACAAGATAGATGGTGCTTCACATGTTGCATCGAGTGCCAAGGACGATTATCTTGGACCGTGACGTCAAGTTCTTGAGTTACTTTCGGAAGACCTTATGTGCCAAGCTCGGAATCAAGCTTTTGTTCTCTTCGGCATACCATCCTCAAACCGATGGCCAAACAGAGGTGATGAACCGAATGCTCTCCACTCTACTGCGCGTGTTTATCAAGAGGAACATCAAGGAGTGGGAGGAGTGCCTACCCATCGCCGAATACGCCTACAACCGCGCAAGACATTCGACTACTAGCAAGTCCCCCTTCGAGGTCATCTACGGATTCAACCCGTTGTCCCCATTGGGCATTCCTCCTCTACCACTACAAGAGCGCACCAACATGGATGCGAGTGCATGAGTGAACTATCTCAAGAACATGCATGAAGATACAAGGCACACCATTGAGCGTCAAGTACAACGACTCGCGACCAAGCTCAACATCAACAAGCAACCCATGATATTCAACATTGGAGATCTTGTGTGGCTACACCTTCGGAAGGAATGCTTCCCCAATGAGCGCAATTCCAAACTTCTACCATGAGCCGATGGAAAATTCAAGGTGCTAGCACGCTACAACAACAACGCCTACAAGATCGACCTCCCGCACGGCAAGTACAATGTGAGCGACGTCTTCAGCGTTAAGGATCTCTCGCCCTACCATGGTGATGAAGATTTTGATCCGAGTTTGAATCTTTCCCAAGGGGGGGGGAGAGATGATGCGGAGCATCCCAAGGTCATCCCCATGGACCTATGAACATATCCCATGACACCACTTGGACCAATGACACAAGCTCGAGAAAAGGCTATCGAGAACGAGGTTAACTCTCTCCTTGTTGAACTCCCCTTTGACCCACTTTAGACATGGCTACTATCTCAAATGGAGATGCTTTGTGTGCTTAGGTACCAAGGAAGCAACCAAGGAGAAGTTATGGTGCAAGATGGACATCAAGAGCACGAAGAGAATCTGCCCAGTCCAAAAATCCCGGTACAAACGCCCATGTACCGCCCAACAAACGCCCGGGCGATACAACCGCTCGACTACCGCCCAACTACCGGTCCAGCTTATCTGATCAAGCGGTGCAAGGCCGGTACAACACCAGTTTATCCCTGTAATAGCCAAAAGACCGGTACAACTGCCCCGACCACCGGTACAACTGCTACTCCTTTCCAGGAACACCTCCAGGAACCAGCACCTGAGCTCCTAGCGGTACGACCGTCCCCGTGACCAGTACTACCATCCCGCCTGTGTGTAGTCAAAGGGGTTTCAGCCCATGTATCCCCAACTTACACCTTGGACTATATATACTTGTCCCTTAGCTCTGTACGAGGGTTAGCAATGTGATAGCTCATATGTGAGAAAGAGCTTTGCTCATCCATAGGTATCTACTCCACTGAGAGAGACCGCCTCTTCGGAGAAGATCCATCTTGGATCCAATGCCCCTAATGGGAAGACCATCAAGACCTCCTATTGGGGATGAACTAGTTACCCTATGTATCATCCTTTGTTGGATTCAGATCGTGTATCTCTTTGGGTTTCGAGGATCTAGCACATGTGTAATCGAATCTTGTTGGTTGGAGTGATTTCCTCTCGTGTTTTCCCCTCGTGTTCTTCATGTTCTTCGTAGGATCCCCTCCATCTCGCGAAAGATCGGGCCACTAGAGTTCTACCCTACATCACCTCTCGTCAACGCCAGTGAGCCCCTTCGTTGAAACCCCCTTCTTCCCCCTCTGGTTATCGCCATAGGCCACCGGTCACCGCGACCGCCCAGCCTCACGTCGTCGTTCCCCCTTGCGCACTGCTCATGCTCGCCCCGTGCCCTCGCTCGCTCCTGACACGTAGTCGCGTGCCCGCTGTCGCTCCCGGCGCCGCGGCACTCGCCTTATTACATCTGCGCCGCTACAGCTGCTGCTTCTGCCGCTACTCCTGTCGGTGTTCGGTCGTGCCCCGCATCTTCCTTGCGCGGCCTCGCTGTTGCGCACTATGCTTTGGCCGCCTCGCTCGCCCTGATGTCGAGCCCCTTGTCGCGTGCCTTGCATGCGTCCTCCTTACACGCGCCCGCTCGCCTCAGCCACTCCATGTCGGCCAGCTGCTGCTAGCCCTGCGCGGCGCTTGCAGCTTGTCCTGGTGCTACAGCCTGCAGCTCGCGTCCCGTGAGCGCCTGCCAGCGCCCCTGTCGTCACGCGC
Source organism: Triticum aestivum (assembly GCF_018294505.1). Taxonomy (NCBI): domain Eukaryota; kingdom Viridiplantae; phylum Streptophyta; class Magnoliopsida; order Poales; family Poaceae; genus Triticum; species Triticum aestivum. Next base: position 304,354,179 of record NC_057797.1, read on the forward strand.
CGCCGTGCCCTCCTCGCCGCCGCTGGCCCATGCCCCGCCGCGCCTGCTCCGGCAGGCCGTGCCTGCCGGTCGTGCCCCCTAGCCACGCGCCAGGCCCCAGGCCCCAGGCCCCAGGCCGTGCCGCACCGGTGCCCCCATGGCCAGAATGGCCACGGCATCGCACGCAACCGTATGCCCGTGCCCGCCCCGCTGTGGCCCTGGCCTATGACGAACGGGGCCCAGCCCCTGGAAACAAATAGAAAAATAATTAAAATATATATCTATATAATAAGAAGAATTTAATTAATTAATTAATTCTATTTAGTTAACTAATGAAACTTAATTAACCTGTTAATTAACCTTAATCATATGTTAATTAGAGACAATGGCGAATGGGCCCCACGCGTTAGTTTGACCTTGTCAACGGTCAATGTTGACCGCTGACGTCGTACTGATGTCATGCCGATGTAGTAAACATATTTTCAAATTAAATTAATTATGTTAATTTCAAAAAAATAAACCTTGAAAAATCATATAAAATAAACAATATCTCGGATGAAAATGTTTTGTACATGGGAGTTGCTCAGAAAGACGAGACGAATCTGAATACCCACTCCGTTCATCCATCACATGCTCCTAGCATAGTGAACATGCAACCTTCCCCTCTCTTTCATCTGTCCAAAAAATGTCAAACGTCGGGAAAACCCCTCCGTATGTTTTCCCTCTCTGTGTGCAACATGTAGCACCGCGTTATAACACCCTAGCATTGCATATCATCGCGTCATGCTTAGTGATGCGCCTGTTTGCTTATATTTACGATTTCTTCCCCCTCTTCTCTCTAATAGACCCCGAGACCAATGCTGCCCCTGTGATCGACTATGTCGATGATGACACTTCTTGCTTTCCAGCAGAGGTTCCAGGCAAGCAAAACCCCATTGATCATTCCGATATCGCCCATTCCCTTCTCTCTTATGCTTGCATTAGAACTGCTATTATCTTCATATGATCCTATTATGATGCATAGCCTATTTTTGTTACCTGCTTTCATGCCTTACCTGTTTATCCTAAACTTCTTAGTATATGTTGGTTAGTGATCCACCAGAGACCCCTCTCCTTGTCCGAGTCGCCCCCGCTTGATGACTGATGACTCGGTCAATGTGATCGATGTCCAGACCCCGACACCGCTCATCACCCCCCTTAGTGTACGACTCTGCAGAGTTATTATTGAGTGACCAGGGTGATACCTCATCAACACTTCTGATGTTAGCCCTATAGTGTAGCTATTCGGTCATGATCATCGAGGTTGATTCCTCTTTCACCACTCCCGATAACGACTCTATCGTGCAACCCCTCAAGTGTGGACCATCGAGGGTGATTCCTCCAAGTCCACCTTGACGGTTACATCGAGTGGGAATCCATTGAGGGTGATTCCTCGGGTTTCCCCCTTGCTATTTCGGACACACAATTACTTTGACTTACCATAGAACCATGATGACATCAGGTCGGCCTCGAGGGGTACCCACGAGTGATGTGAAGTCGGGTTGACCTGGAGGGTACCCGAGAGATAATTACGTCGCACGGTCAGGAATTCTTAGCCCTTGCTGTAAGTCCATGAGACGGGGTGATGGGGTCACATGATCATGAGTCTCTGCTCATTACCGTGCACTACCATGACACTAACGGTTTGGATATTTGATCCGAGTAGGACCCTTGCCTTTTTCGCACTGACCACCACACGAGAATAAGTATGGGAAGTTTGCATCGTACGATTCTTCCGAAAGCTTACTGATGTCAGCGACTGAGTGGCGCGCGCCGGGTTGGACTGGTTAAGCCTACACTTGTATAAGGGGGCTAGGTCTGCTCACCGGCCGTGTTCGTAACGTGCAGGAATGGAAAGGACGATTGGCCCATGACCCCTTAGCATTTAGGATGTAGACTGGCGTGCTAGCCTCTCCGTTGAGCCCTAGTAGGACTACGACATGTTGATCGATCGAGGCCGGTCATGACCTGATGGTGTGTCTGACCGGAGTTGATCGAGCGTGTTGGGTAAGTTGGTGCACCACCGCTGGGAAGTATTCTATCTATTCAAATAGCCGTGTCCATAGTAATGAACGCTCGGAGTTGTATCCCGATCGATACAACTAGAACTGGATACTGAATGCTGAGGCATGTTATGGATATGTGGCTCCGGGTTTGCTTTCTCGTAGGGAGTCAAGAAAGGATCTCTGGGCGCTAATGTTACAACATACTTGTTAAACATAATATGCTATTATGTACTCTTCTATATGCTGCTAGTTGCTTGAAGATGCTAGTCTTCGATAGGCTAGGCTTTCCCTTTCTCTTCTGGCATTCTCCAGTCCAGTCAACAGATACTACCCATTTCATTGATATGATGCATATGTAGTGTAGATCCTTGCTTGCGAGTACTTTGGATGAGTACTCACGGTTGCTTTGCTCCCTGTTTTCCCCATTTTCCATTCTTCTCGGATGTCACAACCAGATAGTGGAGCCCAGGATCCAGATGCCACCGTCAATGACTACTACTACCCCGAGGGTGCCTACTACTACGTGACGGACGCCGACGACCAGGAGTAGTTAGGAGGCTCCCAGGTAGGAGGCCTTGCCCTTTCGATCGTTGATGTTTGTGCTAGGCATCTTATGGCAACTTGTTTAACTTATGTCTGTACTCAGATATTGTTGCTTCTGCTGACTCGTTTGTATTCGATCTTATGTATTCGAGCCCTCGAGGCCCCTAGCTTGTAATATAAAGCTTGTATTATTTTAATTTGTGTCTAGAGTTGTGTTGCAATGTCTTCCCGTGAGTCCCTGATCTTGATCGTACACATTTGCGTGTATGATTGAATCGGGGTCGTCACACAAATCCGTAAGAGCCATCATAGAATGCACCATCCAATAAAGTACGATTACAATGTTCGGATACACCATTACGCTGTCGTGTTTCGGGTGGCTTGAGTTGTGAAACAGTTCCACATTGTCTTAAATGTGTGCCAAACTCATCGCTCAAATATTCACCTCCATAATCAGATCGTAGAAACTTTATTTTCTTGATACGATGATTCTCTATCTCACTCTAAAATTCCTTAAACTTTTTAAATGTTTCAGACTTGTGTTTCATTAAGTGAATATACCCATATCTACTCAAATCATCCGTGAAGGTAAGGAAATAACAATATCCACGTGTTTCAACACTCATCGGACCACATACATTTGTATGTATTATTTCCAATAAGTTACTTGCCCGCTCCATTGTGCCGGAAAATGGGGTTTTAGTCATCTTGCCCATGAGGCATGGTTCACATGTTTCAAATGACTCCAAAAGTCCATCAGCATGGAGTTTCTTCACGCGCTTTACACCAATATGACCTAAGCGGAAGTGCCACAAGTATGTGGTAGTATCATCATTAACTTTTCATCTTTTGGCATCAATATTATGAACATGTGTATCACTATGATCGAGATTCAACAAGACTAACCATTCAAAAGGGGTGCATGACCATGAAAGATATTATTCATATAAATAGAACAACCATTATTCTTTGACTTAAATGAGTAATCATCTCGCAATAAACATGATCTAGATATAATGGTCATGCTCAATGTAGGCACCAAATAACAATTATTAGGTTCAAAGCTAATCCCAAAGGTAGACGTAAAGGGAGCGTGTCGAAGACGATAACATCAACCTTGGAGCCATTCCCAACGCGCATCGTCACTTTGTCCTTAGCTAGTATCCATCCATTACACAACTCCTGTTTTGAGTTACAAATATTAACAACCGAACCAGTATCAAATACCTAGGCGCTACTGCTAGCACTAGTAAGGTACACATCAATAACATGTATATCAAATATTCCTTTGTTGACGTTGCCAGCCTTCTTATCTGCCAAGTACTTATGGTAGTTCCGCTACTAGTGACCATTCCCCTTGCAAAAGAAGCACCCAGTCTGTGGGTCTAGCCTTGGGTTTCTTCACGGGACCGGCAACTGGTTTTTCATTCTTCTTGAAGTTCCCTTTCTTTCCCTTGCCTTTTTTGAAACTGGTGGTCGTGTTGACCATCAAGTCTTGATGCTCTTTCTTGATTTCTACCTCCACAACCTTAAGCATCACGAAGAGCTCATGGATCGTTTTCTCCATCCCTTGCATATTATAGCTCATCACAAAGCCATTCTAGCTTGGTGGAAGTGACTGGAGAACTCTGTCAATCGCTACTTCATCCGGAAGATTAACATCCAACTGATTCAAGAGGTTGTAGTACCCAGACATTTTGAGTATGCGCTCACTAACACAGCTATTTTCCTCCATCTTGCAGCTAAAGAACTTATCGGAGGTGTCATACCTCTCATTTCGTGCATGGGCTTGAAATAGCAATTTCAGCTCCTGGAACATCTCATATGCTCTGTGGTGCTCAAAACGCCTTTGGATCCTGATACGTCTCCGTCGTATCTACTTTTCCAAACACTTTTGCCCTTGTTTTGGACTCTAACTTGTATGATTTGAATGGAACTAACATGGACTCACACTGTTTTCAGCAGAATTACCTCGGTGTTGTTTTATGTGCAGAAAGCAAATATTCTTGGAATGACCTGAAACTCCACGGGAGGTCTTAGAAAAAACAATAAAAAATCCTCGCCAAATATGAAGACCAGGGAGCCCACACCCTTTCCACGAGGCTGGGTGCGCCCCCCCCCCCCCTAGGGCGCGCCCCCTACCTCGTGGGCCCCCTGGAAACCCTCCGACGCCAACTCCAACTCTATATATTTGCTTTCGGAGAGAGAAAAAAATCAGAGAGAAGAAATCATCGCGTTTTACGATACGGAGCCGCCGCCAAGCCCTAAAACCTCTCGGGAGGGCTAATCTGGAGTCCGTTCGGGGCTCCGGAAAGGGGGATTTGTCGATGTCGTCATCATCAACCATCCTCCATCACCAATTTCATGATGCTCACCGTCGTGCGTGAGTAATTCCATCGTAGGCTTGCTGGACGGTGATGGGTTGGATGAGATTTATCATGTAATCGAGTTAGTTTTGTTAGGGTTTGATCCCTAGTATCCATTAGGTTCTGAGATTGATGTTGCTATGACTTTGCTATGCTTAATGCTTGTCACTAGGGCCCGAGTGCCATTATTTCAGATCTGAACCTATTATGTTTTCATGAATATATGTGAGTTCTTGATCCTATCTTGCAAGTCTATAGTCACCTACTATGTGTTATGATCCGGCAACCCCGAAGTGACAATAATCGGGACCACTCCCGGTGATGACCATAGTTTGAGGAGTTCATGTATTCACTATGTGTTAATGCTTTGTTCCGGTTCTCTATTAAAAGGAGGCCTTAATATCCCTTAGTTTCCAATAGGACCCCGCTGCCACGGGAGGGTAGGACAAAAGATGTCATGCAAGTTCTTTTCCATAAGCACGTATGCTATATACAGAATACATTATATTGACGAACTGGAGCTAGTTCTGTGTCACCCTATGTTATTACTGTTACATGATGAACCACATCCGGCATAATTATCCATCGCTGATCCGGTGCCTACGAGTTTTCCATATACTGGTTTACTCTTATTTACTTTCCCGCTGCTACTGTTACAATCACTACAAAATACCAAAAACATTACTTTTGCTGTCTTTACTTTTGTTGCCGTTACCACCACTATCATATTACTGTGCTACTAAACACTTTGCTGCAGATACTAAGTTTCCAGGTGTGGTTGAATTGACAACTCAGCTGCTAATACTTGAGAATATTCTTTGGCTCCCCTTGTGTCGAATCAATAAATTTGGGTTAAATACTCTACCCTCGAAAACTGTTGCGATCCCCTATACTTGTGGGTTATCATGACCTTTTTCTGGCGCCGTTGCCGGGGAGCATAGCTCTATTCTTTGAGTCACTTGGGATTTATATCTGCTGGACACTATGAAGAACTTGAGAGATCCAAAAACCAAGATCTATCCCTCAACTACGAGGGGAGGTAAGGAACTGCCATCTAGCTCTGCACTTGATTCACCTTCTGTTATGAGTAAGTTTGCGACACCTACATCTGCTTCTGCTATTCGTTCCGATATGTCGCATGTTATTGATGATGCCACTTCTACTATGCATGATACTTATGATGAAACTGCTTCTATGCCTTATACTACTGTGCCCCTTAGTGAATTTCTTGAAGAACAAATTGCTAGGGATAGAGAAAGAGAAACTGATGAAACTGAATACGATGATGATAGTGATGATGAAAATATGCCTGTTATTCCTGAAGGTTATCTTTTTCATAAAGATTCTTCTTTAGCTATTTTAGCCTGCAAAGATAGATATGAGCTTAAAAGGTTATTAATTAAATGGAACAAAGAATCACTTAGAGATAAAATGAAACCCAATCCTGCTTTTGCTACTTCACCTATATGTGTTCCTGATAAAGATTATGAATTCTCTGTTGATCCTGATATAATTACTTTGGTTGAATCTGATCGGTTTTATGGCTATGAATCTGAAACTGTTGTGGCACATCTTACTAAGTTAAATGACATAGCTGCCCTGTTCACTAATAATGAGATATCACGTTACCTCTATTTACTCAAAATATTTCCGTTCTCATTAAAGGGTGATGCTAAGATATGGTTTAATTCTCTTGATCCTAGTTGTGTGCGTAGTCCTCAGGATATGATTTATTACTTCTCCGCTAAATATTTCCCTTCTCATAAGAAACAAGATGCTTTGAGGGAAATATACAATTTCGTGCAAATTAAAGAAGAGAGTCTCCCACAAGCTTGGGGGAGGCTTCTCAAGTTACTTAATGCTTTGCCTAATCATCCTCTTAAGAAACCTGAAATACTTGATATCTTTTATAATGGACTAACCGATGCTTCCAGAGATTACCTGGATAGTTCTGCTGGTTCTCTTTTCAGGGAAAGAACACCGGATGAAGCTGAAATTCTATTGAATAATATGTTGACAAATGAAAATAATTGGGCACCTCCTGAGCCAGCTCCTGAGCCAGCTCCTGAGCCAGCTCCTGCTCCAATTAATGATCCTATTCCTAAACCAACTCCGAAGAAGAGAGGTGTTCTATTTCTCAGCCCCGAAGATATGTAAGAGGCAAAGAAATCTATGAAAGAAAAAGGTATTAAAGCTGAAGATGTTAAGAATTTACCTCCTATTGAAGAAATACATGGTCTTAATATACCGCCTGTTGACGAACTATATGATCTTAATCCTTTATTCATTGAGGAACCTCCCGATATCCCGACACAGGTAGTAAAGGTAAATTCTCTCTATAGATTTGATGAAGGTGATATCCCTCACTATAAGTCTGCTAGGCAATGCTTTGATGAGTTTGATAATTTTATTGTCAAACAAGAAAATTTCAATGCTTATTTTGGTAGACAATTGAAATATGATTCCAATATAATTAAATACTTGGGTGATTATATGGCTAATATTAGAGGTGAACTTAAACTTGTTAGCAAACATGCTTCTATGGTTACCACTCAAGTAGAACAAGTACTTAAGGCTCAAAAAGAATTGCTCAATGAAATGAATAGTAAGAAAAATGATTATGCTGTTAGAGTGGCTACTAGAACTGGTAGAATGACTCAGGAACCTTTGTATCCTGAAGGCCACCCTAAGAGAATCGAGCAAGATTATCAGAGAAATAATATTGATGCACCTAGTTCTTCTAAAAAGAAGAAAAAGAAAAATGATAGAACTGTGCAAACTTCTAGTGAACCTATTGCTGAACTACCTGATAATCCAAATGATATTTCTACGTCTGATGCGGAAACACAATCTGGTAATGAAAATGAACCTAGTAAAAATATTAATGATGATGTTCATGATGATGCTCAACCTAGTAATGATAATGATGTAGAAATTGAACCTGCTGTTGATCTTGATAACCCACAATCAAAGAATCAATGTTATGATAAAAGAGACTTTGTTGCTAGGAAACATGGGAAAGAAAGAGAACCTTGGGTTCATAAACCCATGCCTTTTCCTCCGAAACCATCCAAGAAGAAGGATGATGAGGATTTTGAGCGCTTTGCTGAAATTATTAGGCCTATCTTTTTACGTATGCGATTGACTGATGTGCTCAAAACAAATCCTTATGCTAAATATATGAAGGATATCATTACTAATAAAAGAAAAATACCAGAAGTTGAAATTTCCACCATGCTTGCTAATTATACTTTTAAGGGTGGAATACCAAAGAAACTTGGAGATCCCGGAGTACCTACTATACCTTGCTCCATTAAAAGAAATTACATTAAAACTGCTTTATGTGATCTTGGAGCCGGTGTTAGTGTTATGCCTCTCTCTTTATATCGTAGACTTGACTTGAATAAGTTGACACCTACTGAAATATCTTTGCAAATGGCTGATAAATCAACTACTATACCTGTCGATATTTGTGAGGACGTACCCGTTGTGGTTGCAAACGTTACTATTTTAACGGACTTTGTTATTCTTGATATTCCCGAGGATGATAGTATGTCTATTATTCTTGGAAGACCTTTTCTTAATACTGCAGGGGCTGTTATTGATTGCAACAAAGGCAATGTCACTTTCCATGTTAATGGTAAGGAGCATACGGTACACTTTCCGAGGAAACAACCTCAAGTTCATAGTATCAACTCCATTGGAAAAATTCCATCGATTATATTTGGAGGTTTTGAATTTCCTCTACCAACTGTCAAGAAGAAATATGATATTCTTATTATTGGGGATGTTCATATCCCCGTTGAGGTAACTTAGTGTTATTTGAAATTTCTCCGGTTTCATGATTATCGGAATGAGTTTGTTAACAAGACCCGATCAACCTTGTTAGTGGATTCTTTTTGATGAGCATCAGATGGATGAAACTAGAAGCACAAACTTCTGCACATTCTTTATACTTTCTGTTATTTATATTAAATAAAGTAAAAATAGTTTTTTCTGTCTGTTTCCGGACTTATCATACAATATAAAAATATCCCAAAAATAAAAGTCCTCAGAAAGCCATGCCAATTTAATATGATTTTTTCGGGAATATTTTAGGATTTACTGTGCAAAAATTACCGCGGGAGGAGCTACCACCTGGCCACGAGGGTGGTGGGCGCGCCCCCCTGCCTCGTGGGCCCATGGTGGCCCTCCACTTATCCCAGCACCCATCTTCTTCCTCTGCCTCACACAAACCCGAAAAACCAACTCAAGCGCGAGTTCCAGCCACTTTTGCTATGATTTTCGATCTCCTTGCTCAAAGCACCTCTCGCAAAACTACTCGGGAGATTGTTCCTTGGTATGTGACTCCTCCATTGGTCCAATTAGTTTTTGTTCTAGTGCTTTATTCATTGCAAATTTATGCTGCATAGGTGACCATGTTCTTGAGCTTGCATGTCAAATTTATATGGTTCCAAGTAGTTTTGATGCGTGATATAGGCTCCAGGCACTTGTGGGATTAGTTGCTATCAGTTTTATTGAGTTTGGTTTACTTTTATTTTGAAGTTACTAAAAATTTCAGAATTTTTTAGAGAAAAACAATATGCTTAGGAAGATGTTCCAAGGTGGTTCCTCTAAGAAGCAAGGACCGAAGATTTCTATGCGCGATGCTGACGAGGATCCACCAAGAGACGCTCCAGTACGGCCTTGCGAATGGCCGTCAGAAAATTTTATGGACCGTGCAGGAATTAAAGAAGAATTCAAAGTATATTTGCGCAATGCCGGTCTTGAGGAATTTGAGGCCAACAAATGCCCCCAGTATCATGATCTCACAAGTTCATTTGTGGGGAGGTTTGAGTATTCATCTTCACGTAATTCTCCTTCAATCATGTTTGATCTTTATGATAAATCTTATAGAATGGACTTAGAGGATTTCACTCTTGTGTGCAAACTTCCGTCATGGGGCAGTATTAGGGATCCCCCTAAATCTGAATTTAGAATCTTTCTTGCTAGTATAACTGTGGGGGAATCCAGAGACATAACACAGGCTACCATAGGGAGCATTCACTTTCCTGCTATACATTATTTTGCTCTCTTTATCGGTAGAGGCATAAATTCTAAGAATGAAGCATGTCACATGTGTGTCCCTGATCTTAGCATTCTTAGGAGTGCTGTGTTAGGAGACCAATCTTATCATATGGGAGCCATTGTAGCTCATAGGTTGCATCATAATAGACATAATGGAGATTTCTTTGGAGGAATTTACGCAACCCGCTTAGCTCATTTTCTTGAAATAGACATTCGTGAGGGTGATATGGAGTTTCCTCCTGCATATTTAGATTATAACTCTATGGCTTCGCACCAGTTTGTTGAGAGGCCTGAATCACCTCGCTTATATCGCTTATTTTTTGATAAACGACGTGTTTTCCGTATTACTCTCCCTGCTCCTGCCTTCTTTGATTCACATACAAAAGGAAGATATGTTATTACCAGAGAGGAGGCAGAAGAGTACGAGAGGAGAGCGGAGGCAGCTCGACTCCACGCTGCAGCTCAGCAGGTGATAATCGCTGCACAACAGTATGATCCCAACTATTCTTCCTCATCACAGTACGACCCCAACAACTATTATTATGGATATCCACCAGGCCAGCCGTGGCCATAGACCAACTTAGGCCAAAAGCCTAAGCTTGGGGGAGTACGTATTTCTCACCAACATTACATTTATGTTCACACACACTCATTGCTAGATGTCGGTGCTCATACTTTTTCATTGTAATATCCATGCTAGTTTATTTTCCTTTTCCTGCTTTCTTCTTGTGTGTTTGTTAAACCTTAAGAAAAACAAAAAAATTACTAGTAGTTTATTTTTCTGCTGTAGTAGTAATAATTAAAAGGAAAACCCAAAAATATTTCCCGTTCTTCTTTTGCTTGTTGGGAGCTTTCCCGTGTAAATAGTTTTATTTCTTTTCTTTTCTTTGGGGGTAAGTAGGAGAAGACCATAATTAAATTGTTGTAGTGGCTCTTATATGCATTATTGTTGAATTAACCGAAGAGCCCATATTGCCTTGTCTTCTGCTGTTTATTGAATGCTCACAGATTCCAGCTTAGTCCAATGCACGTGCACTCTTATTATTGTTCACACTGTTCGGTCGTGCAAGTGAAAGGCAATTATGATGATATATGATGGACTAACTGAGATGAGAAAAACTGGTATGAACTCGACCTCTTGTTTTTGTAAATATGATGAGCCCGTCGTTCTTGATTCAGCTTATTATGAATAAACATGTTTGCAATGACAATTAGAGATCATAGTTGCTTGTGCCATGCTTGATTAGCTATGAGTTATAATGATTTACCTTGTGTGCCAACATGCTATTGAGATGACTATGATGTGGTATGATGGGGTGGTATCCTCCTTTGAATGATTTAAGTGACTTGACTTGGCACATGTTCACGCATGTAGTTGAAACAAAATCAACATAGCCTTCATGATATTTATGTTCATGGTGGATTATATCCTACTCATGCTTGCATCCAATGTTTATTAATTTTAATGCATGTACATAGCTGTTGTCGCTCTCTAGTTGGTCGCTTCCCAGTCTTTTGCTAGCCTTCACCTGTACTAAACAGGAATACTTCTTGTGCATCCAATCCCTTAAACCCCAAAGTTATTCCAGATGAGTCCACTATACCTTCCTATATGCGGTATTTACCTGCCGTTCCAAGTAAATTTGTATGTGCCAAACTCTAAACCTTCAAATAAACATTCTGTTTTGTATGCTCGAATAGCTCATGTATCAACAAAGGCTGTCCTTATCTTCTGTGTTAGGCGGGTTATTCTCAAGAGGAGTGGACTCTGCTCCTCACTCACGAGAAAATGGCTGGTCACCGGGATGCCCAGTCCCATGCTTTATGCAAACTAAATCAAAATTAATTGCAAATAAAACTCCCCCTGGGACATGATGTATGTTGGAGGCACTCGTCGTTTTGAGCAAGCCATGGATTGATGCTTGTTGGTGGAGGGGGAGTATAAACTTTACCATTCTGTTTGGGAACCGCCTATAATTTGTTTAGCATGGAAGATATCGCCATCTCTTAGTTGTTACGTTGACAATGAAAGTATACCGCTCAAAATGCAATTTATCTCTATTTCAACACCGAGCTCTGGCACATCTACAAATCCCTGCTTCCCTCTGCAAAGGGCCTATCCATTTACTTTTATGATGAGTCATCACCCTCTTATTAAAGAGCACTAGCTGGAGAGCACAACTGTCATTTGCATTCATCACTATTAATCTATGTTGGGTATGACTATGATTGGATCTCTTTTACCATGAATTACAATGTCTAGTCAGTCCTTGCTCTTTAAAGGTGCTCTGCATTTATGTTTTGCGGTCTCAGAAAGGGCTAGCGAGATACCATCTTGTTATATCATATTATGATTGTTTTGAGAAAGTGTTGTCATCCGAGATTTATTATTATGACTTGCTAGTTGATTATGCTATTGATACGAGTAATTGTGAGACCTGAGGATTATTGCAAATGTGGTTAGTTATGATCTATGTTGAAAACTTGAATGCTGGCTTGACATAGTTACAACAACAAGAGCAAACAGAGTTTGTAAAAGTTTTTCTTTCTTTCTTTCAGTTTGTCAACTGAATTGCTTGAGGACAAGCAAGGGTTTAAGCTTGGGGGAGTTGATATGTCTCCGTCGTATCTACTTTTCCAAACACTTTTGCCCTTGTTTTGGACTCTAACTTGTATGATTTGAATGGAACTAACCTGGACTGACGTTGTTTTCAGCAGAATTACCTCAGTGTTGTTTTATGACCTAAAACTCCACGGGATGTCTTAGAAAAAAACAATAAAAAATCCTCACCAAATATGAAGACCAGGGGGCCCACACCCTTTCCACGAGGGTGGGGGGCGCGTCCCCCCCCCTAGGGCGCGCCCCCTACCTCGTGGGCCCCCTGGAAACCCTCCGACGCCAACTCCAACTCTATATATTTGCTTTCGGAGAGAAAAAAATCAGAGAGAAGAAATCATCGCGTTTTACGATACGGAGCCGCCGCCAAGCCCTAAAACCTCTCGGGAGGGCTGATCTGGAGTTCGTTCGGGGCTCCGGAGAGGGGGATTCGTCGTCGTCATCATCAACCATCCTCCATCACCAATTTCATGATGCTCACCGCCGTGCGTGAGTAATTCCATCGTAGGCTTGCTGGACGGTGATGGGTTGGATGAGATTTATCATATAATCGAGTTAGTTTTGTTAGGGTTTGATCCCTAGTATCCATTATGTTCTGAGATTGATGTTGCTATGACTTTGCTATGCTTAATGCTTGTCACTAGGGCCCGAGTGCCATGATTTTAGATCTGAACCTATTATGTTTTCATGAATATATGTGAGTTCTTGATCCTATCTTGCAAGTCTATAGTCACCTACTATGTGTTATGATCCGGCAACCCCGAAGTGACAATAATCGGGACCACTCCCGGTGATGACCATAGTTTGAGGAGTTCATGTATTCACTATGTGTTAATGCTTTGTTACGGTTCTCTATTAAAAGGAGGCCTTAATATCCCTTAGTTTCCAATAGGACCCCGCTGCCACGGGAGGGTAGGACAAAAGATGTCATGCAAGTTCTTTTCCATAAGCACATATGACTATATACGGAATACATGCCTACATTATATTGACGAACTGGAGCTAGTTCCGTGTCACCCTATGTTATGACTGTTACAGGATGAACCGCATCCGACATAATTATCCATCGCTTATCTGGTGCCTATGAGTTTTCCAGATCCCCGGTTCTAAGCCGTAAAGCATGGTGCACTGAACTATCATGTAGCCATCATCTCTTGTCTGCCAGGCATTCGTAGCATCTAGATTTGCGGGAGCAGGTGGTTCACCTAGCGGTGCATCAAGGACGTAAGCCTTTTGTGCAGCAGTGAGGATAATCCTTAGATTACGGACCCGGTCCGCATAGTTGCTTCCATCATCTTTCAACTTAGCTTTCTCTAGGAATGCATTAAAATTCAGGGGAGCTACAACCCGAAATATTAAGCTACAACATAAATTTGCAAAGACATTTAGACTATGTTCATGATAATGGGTTCAGTTAATCAAATTACTAGTGAACTCCCACTTAAATCAACATCCCTCAAGTTGTCTAAGTGTTACATGATCCAAATCAAGTGGCCCATGTCCGATCATCACGTGAGATGGGGTGGTCATCAACGGTGAATATTTCCATGTTGATCATATCCACTATATGACTCACGTTTGACCTTTTGGTCCTCTGTGTTCCGAGGCCATGTCTGTACATGCTAGGCTCATCAAGTTTGACCTAAGTAGTCCACATGTGTAAAACTAGCTTACACCATTGTATATGAACGTAGAGTCTATCACACCCGATCATCACTGCTTCGAAACTACAAACTTTCGCAATGGTGCATACTTAGGGGGAACACCTTTTATGTTGAAATTAAGTGAAGGGATCATATTATAATGCTACCTTCATCCTAAGAAAAATAAGATGAATAAAAGAAAAACATCACATGCAATCAATATATGACATGATATGGCCATTATCATCTTGTGCTTTTGATCTCCATCTCGAAAGCACCGACATGATCTCCATCGTCACCGGCATGACACCATGATCTCCATCATCGTGCCATCATGTGGTTGTCTCCACCAATTATTGCTTCTACGACTATTGCTAACACACAATGATAAAGTAAAGCAATTACATGGCATTTAATTGACACACAGGTCATACAATAAATTAAAGACAACCCTATGTCTCTTGCTAGTTGTCGTACTCATCAACATGCAAGTCCTGAACCTATTACAAAACATGATCATCTCATACATCAACATACATCACACCAGTTTTGGCCATACCACCTCAAAACATGCCCTGCAAAAACAAGTTAGACGTCATCAACATTGTTGTCGCAATTTTTGTGTGGCTGCTAGGGAAAACTATAAGAACCATTATTATTAATGCAAAAGCACAATAGTGATATACAAGTCACCATTTAACCTTCTACAAGGACCACCATTGTCAAATCAGATTCAACTAAGGTGGGAGAGACAGACACCCGCCAGCCACTTTTAGGCAATACAAGTTGCATGTTAGTCAGTGGAACTGGTAGCTTGTGCAAGGACAAGTAAGGTTAGTCTGAGATGCTTCATCCCACAATACCGCTGAATCCAAATAAGACAAGGGAGGTAAGCAATCTGAAAATCAATGCCCACAACATCTTCATGTTCTACTCATGCATATACATCTATGCATAGACCTAGATTCGATACCACTGATGGGGAACAAAGCATGAAAACCAATTTTGTTTTCCTACAAAACACCCAAGATCTGGACTAGGAGATGCATAGCAACGAGAGTAAAGTGTGTCTACATACCCTTGTAGACCGAAAGCGTTAACGTATGTAACGCGGTTGATGTAGTCGTACTCTTCATGATCCAATCTCGATCTAATCCGATCTAGTGCCAAACGGACGACACCTCCAAGATTAGCTGATGCGGAGCATTCCATCTCATCCCCATGGACCATCCTACATCTCCCAAGACACCACATGGACCGATGACACGAGCTCATGCAAGGGTTATCGAGAACGAGGTTAACTCTCTCCTTGTTAAACTCCCCTTTGACCCACTTGAGACATGGCTACTACCTCAAACGGAGATGCTTTGTGTGCTTAGTTATGAAGGAAGCAACCAAGGAGAAGTTATGGTGCAAGATGGACATCAAGAGCATGAAGAGAATCTGCCTAGTCCAGAAATCCCGGTACAATCGCCTGCTACCTCTTGAGCATGCGTTGGTTTTCCCTTGAAGAGGAAAGGGTGATGCAGCAAAGTAGCGTAAGTATTTCCCTCAGTTTTTGAGAACCAAGGTATCAATCCAGTAAGAGGCAATGCACAAGTCACCTAGTACATGCACAAACAATCAAGAACCTCATAACCAACGCGATAAAGGGGTTGTAAATCCCTTCACGGTCACTTGCGAAAGTGAGATCTGATAGAGATAATAAGATAAATATTTCTGGTATTTTGTTGTATATATTGGAAAGTAAAGATTGCAAAATAGTAAACAAGATGCGATAATAAAAGAGATGTAATATAATAAGAATGAGACCGGGGGCCATAGGTTTCACTAGTGGCTTCTCTCATGATAGCATGTATTACGGTGGGTGAACAAATTACTGCCGAGCAATTGATAGAAAAGTGTATAGTTATGAAGATATCTAAGGCAATGATCATGGACATAGGCATCACTTCCGTGTCAAGTAGATCGAAACGATTCTGCATCTACTACTACTACTCCACACATCGACTGCTATCCAGCATGCATCTAGAGTATTAAGTTCACAAGAACATAGTAACGCATTAAGCAAGATGACATGATGTAGAGGGATAAACTCAAGCAATATGATATAAACCCCATATTTTTATCCTCATGGCAACAATACAATACATGCCTTGCTGCCCCTACTATCACTGGGAAAGGACACCGCAGGATTGAACCGAAAGCTAAGCACTTCTCCCATTGCAAGAAAGATCAATCTAGTAGGCCAAACTAAACCAATAATTCGAAGAGACTTACAAAGATATCAAATCATGCATATAATAATTCAGAGATGAACCAAATAATATTCATAGATAATCAAGTTCATAAACCCATAATTCATCGGATCTCGACAAACACCCCGCAAAAGAGTATTACATTGAATAGATCTCCAAGAACATCAAGGAGAACTTTGTATGAAGATCAAAGAGAGAGAATAAGCCATCTAGCTAATAACTATGGACCCAAAGGACTGTGGTAAACTACTCACGCTTCATCGGAGAGGCTATGGTGTTGATGTAGAAGCCCTCCGTGATCAATTCCCCCTTCAGCAAATCACCGGAAAAGGCCCCAAGATGGGATCTCATGGGTACATGAGGTTGTAGCGGTGGAAAAGTGGTTTCTTGGATCCCCCTGATGTTTTTGGGTATAAGAGTATATATAGGCGAAAGAAGTATGTCGGTGGAGCTCCATGGGGCCCACGAGGGTGGGGACGCACCTACCCCCTAGGCGCACCCTCCTATCTCGTGGACACCTCACGGAGTTCCAGACTTCCACTCCAAGTGTCCTGGTTTGCTTTCGGTCCAAGAAAGATCATCGCGAATGTTTCATTCCGTTTGGATTCCATTTGGTATTCCTTTTCTGTGAAACACTGAAATAGGCAAAAAAACAGAAACTGGCACTGGGCCTCCGGTTAATAGGGTAGTCCCAAAAATAATATAAAAGAGCATATTAAAGCCCATAAAACATCCAAAATAGATAATATAATAGCATGGAACAATAAAAAATTATAGATACGTTGGAGACGTATCAAGCATCCCCAAGCTTAATTCCTGCTCGTCCTCGAGTAGGTAAATGATAAAAATAGAATTTTTGATGTGGAATGCTACATAACATATTTATCAATGTAATTTTCTTTATTGTGGCATGAATGTTCAGATCCAAAGATTCAAGAGAAATGTTTATTGGCATAAAAATAATAATACTTCAAGCATACTAACAAAGTAATTATGTCCTATCAAAATAACATGGCCAAAGAAAGCTCATCCATACAAAATCATATAGTTTGGTCATGCTCCATCTTCGTCACACAAAATACTCAAATCATGCACAACCCCGATGACAAGCCAAGCAATTATTTCATACTTTAGTAATCTCAAACCTTTTCAACTTTCACGCAATACATGAGCGCGAGCCATGGACATAACACTATAGGTGGAATAGAGTGGTGGTTGTGGAGAGGACAAAAAAGGAGGAAGATGGTCTCACATCAACTAGGCATATTAATGGGCTATGGAGATGCCCATAAATAGATGTCAATGTGAGTGAGTAGGGATTGCCATGCAACGGATGCGCTAGAGCTATAAATGTATGAAAGCTCAACAAAAGAAACTAAGTGGGTGTGCATACAACTTGCTTGCTCACGAAGACCTTGGGCATTTGAGGAAGCCCATTGTTGGAATATACAAGCCAAGTTATATAATGAAAATGCCCACTAGTATATGAAAGTGACAAAATAAGAGACTCTCTATCATGAAGATCATGGTGCTACTTTGAAGCACAAGTGTGGAAAAAGGATAGTAGCATTGTCCCTTCTCTCTTTTTCTCTCATTTTTTTCTTTTTTTCTCTTTTTTGGGCCTTCTCTTTTTTATTTGGCCTTTCTCTCTCTTATTTATTTATTTATCTCCTCACATGGGACATTGCTCTAATAATGACGACCATCACACTTCTATTTATTTACAACTCAAAGATTACAACTCGATACTTAGAACAAAAATATGACTCTATATGCGTGCCTTCGGCGGTGTACCGGGATGTGCAATGAATCAAGAGTGACATGTATAAAAATTATGAACGGTGGCTTTGCCACAAATACAATGTCAACTACATGATCATGCAAGGCAATATGACAATGATGGATCGTGTCATAATAAATGGAACGGTGGAAAGTTGCATGGCAATATATCTCGGAATGACTATGGAAATGCCATAATAGGTAGGTATGGTGGCTGTTTTGAGGAAGGTAAATGGTGGGTTTATGGTACCAATGAAAGTTGTGCGGTACTAGAGAGGCTAGCAATGGTGGAAGGGTGAGAGTGTGTATAATCCATGAACTCAACATTAGTCATAAAGAACTCACATACTTATTGCAAGAATCTACAAGTCATCAAATACCAAGCACTACGCGCATGCTCCTGGGGGATAGATTGGTAGGAAAATACCATCGCTCATCCCGACCGCCACTCATAAGGAAGACAGTCAAAAAATACCTCATGCTTCAAATTTGTTACACAACGGATACCATTCGTGCATGTTGCGGGACTTGCAAAGCTCAACACAAGTGTTTCTCAAATTCACAATTACCCCACTAGCATGACTCTAATATCACCATCCTCATGTCTCAAAACAATCATCAAGTATCAAACTTCTCCTACTATTCAACACACTTTATATGCAAGTTTTTATTATACCTAACTGGGATGCCCATCATATTAGGACTAGTCTTATAACCAAAGCAAATTACCATGATGTTCTAAAAGACTCTCAAAATAATATAAGTGAAGCATGAGAGATCAATAGTTTCTATAAAATAAAACCACCACCGTGCTCTAAAAAGATATAAGTGAAGCACTAGAGCAAAATTGTATAGCTCAAAAGATATAAGTGAAGCACACAGAGTATTCTAATAAATTCCGATTCATGTGTGTCTCTCCCAAAGGATGATTGTGGTAAACTAAAAAGCAAAGACTCAAATCATATAAGATGCTCCAAGAAAAACACATATCATGTGGTGAATAAAAATAAAGCCTCAAGTAAAGTTATCGATAGACGAAGACGAAAGAGGGGATGCCCCAAGCTTAGGCTTTTGGTTGTCCTTGAATTTTACCTTGGGGTACCTTGGGAATCCCCAAGCTTAGGCTCTTGCCACTCCTTGTTCCAAAATCCATCAAATCTTTACCCAAAAACTTGAAAACTTCACAACACAAAACTCAACAAAAAATCTCGTGAGCTCCATTAGTATAAGAAAATAAACCACCACTTTAAGGTACTGTAATTAATTAATTATTTATTTGTATTGGTATTAAACCTACTGTATTCCAACTTCTCTATGGTTCATATCCCCCGATACTAGCCTTAGATGCATCAAAATAAGCAAACAAAACGTGAAAAACAGAATCTGTCAAAAACAGAACAGTCTGTAGCAATCTGTAGGTTTCGAATACTTCTGTAACTCCAAATTTTTTTTGAAAAATTAGGACGACTAGGACAATTTGCATATTGATCTACTGCAGTTGGAATTGGTATTTTTATTGCCCTCTGGTAAAAAATGGTAATTATTTTTTTTGAGTGCATACTTTCTGTTTTTATCAGCAAGATCAAACAACAATCACCCAAGAAGATCCTAAAGGCTTTACTTGGCACAAACACTAATTAAAACATAAAAAACACAATCATAACAGAAGCTAGATGAATTATTTATTAATAAATAGGAACAAAAATAAAAGAACAAAAATAAAATTGGGTTGCCTCCCAACAAGCGCTATCGTTTAACGCTCCTAGCTAGGCATTGAGAATTCAATGATGCTCACATGAAAGACAAGAATTGAAGCACAAAGAGCGCATCATAAAACATATGACAAACAAGTTTAAGTCTAAAATGCTTCCTATGCATAGGGATATCATAACCAAACAAATTATCAAGACAAGCAAAAACCACCATATCCAAGGAAGAAGAAAGAAACAATAGCAATCTCAACCTAACGAGAGGTAATTTTGTAACATGAAAATTTCTACAACCATGTTTTCCTCTCTCATAACAATTACATGTAGGATCAAAATCAATTTAAACAATACAACTATCACATAAAATTTTCTCTTCATGATCCACATGCATGCAAAGTTGACACTCTTCCGAAATAGTGGGATTATCATAAAATAAAGTCATGACCTCTCCAAACCCACTTTTATCAAAAACTTCGTAACATTGAATGTTATGAAAATATATGGGATCCAAAGTTGACATTCTTCCAAACCCAGTTTCAATATTATTGCAAACATTATTATCAATCTCATATTCATCATGGGGCTTAAATAAATTTTTAAGATTATAAGAAGAATCACCCCAATCATGATCATTGCAACAAGTAGTAGACATAGCAAAATTAGCATCCCCAAGCTTAGGGTTTTGAATATTATTAGCACAATTTATATTAATATAATTGCAATCATGCTTTTCATTAAAGGAGCTATCGTGAATCACTTCATAAATTTCTTCTTTCAACACTTCATCACAATTTTTAGATTCACGAATTTCAAGCAAAACCTCATAAAGATAATCTAGTGCACTCAACTCACTAGCAATTGGTTCATCATAATTGGATCTTTTAAAAATATTAGGAAGTGGATGAGGATCCATAAACTCTTAGCAAGCGAAGATGTAAGCAAAAAGAAGGCACATGGTAACACAAGATCGAACGGAAGAAGGGCGAAAGAAAAGGCAAAGGTGAAGTGGGGGAGAGGAAAACGAGAGGCAAATGGAAAATAATGTAATGCGAGGGAGAATAGTTTATGATGGGTACTTGGTATGTCTTAACTTGGCGTAGATCTCCCCGGCAACGGCACCAGAAATCCTTCTTGCTACCTCTTGAGCATGCGTTGGTTTTCCCTTGAAGAGGAAAGGGTGATGCATCAAAGTAGCGTAAGTATTTCCCTTAGTTTTTGAGAACCAAGGTATCAATCCAGTAGGAGACAACGCACAAGTCACCTAGTACATACACAAACAATCAAGAACCTCACAACCAACACGATAAAGGGGTTGTCAATCCCTTGACAGTCACTTGCGAAAGTGAGATCTGATAGAGATAATAAGATAAATATTTTTGGTATTTTGTTGTATATATTGGAAAGTAAAGATTACAAAATAGTAAATGAGATGCTATAATAAAAGAGATGCAATATAATAAGAAAGAGACCCGGGGCCATAGATTTCACTAGTGGCTTCTCTCATGATAATATGTATTACGGTGGGTGAACAAATTGCTTCCGAGCAATTGATAGAAAAGTGCATAGTTATGAAGATATCTAAGGCAATGATCATGAACATAGGCATCACGTTTGTGTCAAGTAGATCGAAATGATTCTGCATCTACTACTATTACTGCACACATCGACCGCTATCCAGCATGCATCTAGAGTATTAAGTTCATAAGAACAGAGTAACACATTAAGCAAGATGACATGATGTAGAGGGATAAACTCAATCAATATGATATAAACCCCATCTTTTTATCCTCGATGGCAACAATACAATACATGCCTTGCTGCCCCTACTGTTACTGGGGAAGGACACCGCAAGATTGAACCCAAAGCTATGTACTTCTCCCATTACAAGAAAGATCAATCTAGTAGGCCAAACTAAACCGATCAAAGAGACTTGCAAAGATATCAAATCATGCATATAAGAATTCAGAGAAGAACCAAATAATATTCATAGATAATCAAGTTCATAAACCCACAATTCATCGGATCTCGGCAAACACACCATAAAAGAGTATTACATTGAGGAGAACTTTGTATTGAAGATCAAAGAGAGAGAAGAAGCCATCTAGCTAATAACTATGGACTCGAAGGTCTGTGGTAAACTACTCACGCTTCATCGGAGAGGCTACGGTGTTGATGTAGAAGCCCTCCGTGATCAATTCCCCCTCCAGCAGATCGCCGGAAAAGGCCCCAAGATGCGATCTCATGGGTAAAGAAGGTTGCAGCGGTGGAAAGTGGTTTCGTGGCTCCCCCTGATGTTTTTAGGGTATAAGAGTATATATAGGCGAAAGAAGTACATCGGTGGAGCTCCGTGGGGCCCACGAGGGTGGGGGCACACCTACCCCACTGGGCGTGGCCACCTATCTCATGGACGCCTCACGGAGTTGCAGACTTCCACTCCAAGTCTCCTGGTTTGCTTTCGGTCCAAGAAATATCATCGCAAAGGTATTATTCTGTTTGGATTTCGTTTTGTATTCCTTTTCTGCGAAACACTGAAATAGGCAAAAAAAAAACAGAAACTGGCACTGGGCCTCTGGTTAATAGGTTAGTCCCAAAAATAATATAAAAGAGCATATTAAAGCCCATTAAACATCCAAAATAGATAATATAATAGCATGGAACAATCAAAAATTATAGATACGTTGGAGACGTATCACCACCCATGTACCGCCCAACTACCGCCCAGGCGGTACAACCGCTTGACTACTGCCCAACTATCGGTCTAGCTTCTGTGATCGAGCGGTGCAAGGCCAGTTCAGCGCCGGTTTATCCCCGTAACAGCCGGAAGACCGGTACAACCGCTCCCAACACCGGTACAACCGCTACTCCCTTCCGCGAACACCTCCAGGAACCTGCACCTGAGCTCCCAGCGGTACAACCACCCCCATGGCCGGTACTACGGCCATGCCTATGCATAGTGAAAGGGGTTTCACCCCATGTATCCCCAACTTACCCCTTAGACTATATATACTTCCCCTAGCTCCGTATTAGAGTTAGCATTGGTTTAGCTCATACTTGAGATAGGGCTTTGCTCATCCATCCAGATCTACTCCACCGAGAGAGACCGCGGCCTCTATGGAGAAGATCCACCTTGGATTCAATACCCCTTCTAGGGATGACCCCTCAAGGCCTCCTCACGGAGATGAACTAGTTACCTATTGTATCGTCCTTTGTTTGATTCGGATCGTGTATCTCTTTGTGTTTCAAGTATCTAGCATATGTGTGACCGAATCTTGTTGGTTTGAGTGCTTCTCTCATGTTTTTCCCTCATGTTTCCCCTTGAGTTCTTTGTCTTCCTTGCTGGGATCCGCTCCTTCCATGAAAGATCGGGCAACTAGGGTTCTACCCTACATGATTAGCACACGTTCAGATCGATGGCTTCCTCTCCTTGTTGATCCAGCAAGCGATGGTGAGGAGGCAGATGAGATCAGAACCAACACAATAGTATGGTGGTGGTGGTGATAGCAGAATTCTGGCAGGGCTTCGCCAAGCGCGTACCGGAGAAACATGGGAGGAGTTCGGAGAGGCAATGGGAAGGGTGAAGGGGTGGCTGCCCCCTTGCGCCTCCCCCTCTATATATAGGCTAGGGGGCAGGGGAGGGCGCCCAAAACCCTCCTAGGGCCGGCCACAAGGGAGAAATACCTTTAAACCTGGAGGTAACATCTTATCTCTAGATTCAACCCTTTAAATGTAGAGATAATACCTTATCTCTAGATTTAAACGACACGTGCCTTGGGGAATGGTGCGGCCAGCCCATGCGGGTTGTCGCCCCACCTCTCGGTCCATGTGGGCCCTTCTCGAATCATTGGGCCCATGTAGGATTGAAAGTATGTCTAAAGGGGGGGTGATTAGACTACTTGACCGAATAAAAACCTATCCTTTTCCTAATTTTAGTTGTAGGCAAGTTTTAGCAATTCTACCCACTCAAGAACACCCTACACATGCAAGTCTAAGAGTTGACCAGCGTAAAGTAAAGACTTTGCATATGATCGTAAAGGAGGGATTGTAGAAATTAAGTGCAATGAAGACACAATGATTTTTGTTGTGGTTCCGATAGGTGGTGCTATTGTACATCCACATGGATGGAGACTTCATGCAACACCCACAATGCGGCTATATCTCCCACGTGTTGGGGCATGGCTTAGAGGCATAGCCGCATGGTAGTTTTGTCGCAAGAGGGGTAATCTTCACACAATCCCATGTAGTGAATAAGAAAGGGATAAAGAGTTGGCTTACAATTCCCACTTCACACAATACATAAATAATTCATACATCATCCAAATACACTCAAAGACCTACTACAGTCAAAACCGAATAAAAAGGAAGATAAACCCCAAATGCTAGATCCCCGATTGTCCCAACTGGGCTCCACTACTGATCATCAGGAAAAGAAACATAGTAATGGCCTGAATCCTCATCGAACTCCCACTTGAGTTCGGTAGCATCACTTGCACTGGTATCCTCGGCACCTGCAACTGTGTGGAAGTATCCGTGAGTCACGAGGACTCAACAATCTCACACCCGCGAGATCAATACCATTTAAGCTTATGGGCAGGAAAGGGTAGTGAGGTGGAGCTATAGCAAGCACTAAGCATATATGGTGGATATCATACGCAAATGAGAGCGAGAAGAGAAGCAACACAATGGTCAAGAAGCTAGAAGTGATCAAGAAGTGATCCTGAAACTACTTACGTTCAAGCATAACACAAGACCGTGTTCGCTTCTCGGACTCCGCCAAAAAGAGACCATCACAGCTACACACGCAGTTGATTCATTTTAATTAAGTTAAGTGTCAAGTTCTCTACAACCAGATATTAACAAATTCCCACCTGCCATTTAACCACGAGCATGGCTCTCGAAAGTTTATTCCCTGCAGGGGTGTCCCAACTTAGCCCATCACAAGCTCTCACGGTCAATGAAGGATATTCCTTCTCCCGAGAAGACCCGACCAGTCTCAAAATCCCGGTTACAAGACATTTCGACAATGGTAAAATGAGACTAGCAAAGCCGCCCGATGTGCCGACAAATCCCGATAGGAGTCGCACGAATCTCGTTCTCAGGGCACACCAGATGAGCACTCCATACAACTAAAACCAGCCCTCGAGTTTCCCTGAGGTGGTGATGTAAAAGACTCTATTTCGGACCAACACTCAGAGGAGCACTGGCCCGGGGGGGTGGTTAAAATAAAGATGAACCTTGAGTCTGCAGAACCCAAGGGAAAGGTATAGGTGGTAGGTGGGCAAATGGTAAAACCAAGGTTGGGCCTTGCTGGAGGAGTTTTATTCAAAGCGAACTGTCAAGGGGTTCCCATAACACCCAACCACGTAAGGAACACAAAATCAAGGAACATAACACTGGTATGACGGAAACTAGGGAGGAAAGAGTCGAACAAAACACCAGGCATAAGGCCGAGCCTTCCACCCTTTACCAAGTATATAGATGCATTAAAGTAAACAAGAGATAATAATGATATCCCAACAATATCCATGTTCCAACATGGAACAAACTTCAACTTCACCTGCAACTAGCATTGTTATAAGAGGGGCTAAGCAAAAGCGGTAACATAGCCAAACAACGGTTTGCTAGGAAGGTGGGTTAGAGGCTTGACATGGCAATATGGGAGGCACGATATAACAAGTGGTAGGTAGCGCGACATAGCGATAGAGCGAACAACTAGCAAGCAAAGATAGAAGTGATTTCAAGGGTATGGTCATCTTGCCTGCAATGTTCTCAGAGTTGTCGAAAGCTTGATCCTCGTTAGCGTACTCAACATGTTCCTAGTTCACGTACTCGTCTCCAGGCTCTACCCAAAGCAAGAACACAAGCAACGGAACAACAACCAATCATGGTGCAACGCACAAGCAACATGATGCAATACATGGCATGATATGCAAGATATGGTATGCAATGCATATGAGTTCTCTGGAAGGGAAAGGATGATCAAGGCATCAACTTGGCAAACCAAGTATGGCGCTGGAAAGATGAGGTGATTTCAGTCGAAATCAATATAAGGATCACCGGAAACGGATACACGGTTTGCAAATGACAAGCAAACACGGATGATGCGTGCGTGCGTGGACGTAGTTGAAGTAGTGGGTCTTCGGGGATCTCTCCATGGTGGCCGGAGGGTTGGAGGCACGACAAGGAAGCTACCCCGAGCTCGAGCTCTTGCTCACTTGGTTCATGGCGGCCGCAGCGAAGGCGTGGGCGTGGAGACTTACCTAGGTGGCGGTGAGGGAAGGGGAGGATATGAATGGTTAGAGGACAGGCCGGGGTAGGGTTTCGACATGATTTATAGGCGCTAGGGGTTCCAGACGTCCGTCAAATCATCGGGCGTGCCAACGTGGCTCCTCTGGATGGTCTGCTGTACTGGAGGACGATGCTCCTGTCGCTTGCGGGCTAGCTGGGCTGTGGGAGGCTGACTGGGCCGGTTCTGGAGGGAAGAGGCCCAGGTGGCTGCGAGTAAGTTGGGCCTTTTCCTTTTCATATTATTCTGCCCATTAAATAAATAGCCAACAAAAGGGAAAATGCTAGAGATATTCGGTATGAAATAGAAATAAGTAAGGATACCTATGGACTCCTGGAATTATGCACCATTTTATAAAATAGGTTTGGGCATTTTTAGAGGTAGAAAAATAAAACAAGTATGAATAAAATTCAAACTTGAGGCATTTTTGAACCTAACCAAATCAACTCCAAAATAGGTGAAACTTGACAAATAAGTGACATGAGGCTAGAATTATGAGGCAAAGATGAACATTAAAAGGGAAGGGAATGTGGCACTCGCGAAAAGAAGGAAGTTGAGGGAAGGAGAAGGTGATGATGCATAGAGCAACATTATGAGCACCTCAAGGCATATGTTGAGCATGTAAAGACAAGAGGCAAAACAACCACACAATGACCATGATGCCATGCCATAGTAAGAATAAAATGCAATATGACAAGGATGGCATGAGATGAATATGCCCTATATGATGACGACATGGCAACCAACAACAATGCTAGAAAGAAAACAACAAAATGACCCAAAATGAAGGAGACCAAAATGGAATTGATCATGTTCAAAGTTGGATATATTTCCAAAATGGCAAGTTTTACATCTGGGGTGTTACAATTCTCCTCCACCATAAGAGGATCTCATCCCGGGATCTAGGACTGAAAGAACTCCGGATATTCGGAACGGAGGTGATACTCGCGCTCCTAGGTGGCTTCTTGATCGAAATGGTGTGACCACTTCACTTTCAGGAATTTGATTGACTTGTTGCAAGTCTTGTGCTCGGTTTCTTCAAGAATAGCAATGGTATACTCATGATAAGACAGATCTTCTTGAAGGTCAATCTCTTTGAAGTTCATAGTGCGCTCAGGAGTCTTGAAGCACTTGCGAAGCTGTGACACGTGAAACACATCGTGCACATTTGCGAAGTTGGACGGAAGCTCTAGTTGATAGCCGAGGTCGCCTCTTT
Source organism: Triticum aestivum (assembly GCF_018294505.1). Classification (NCBI taxonomy): domain Eukaryota; kingdom Viridiplantae; phylum Streptophyta; class Magnoliopsida; order Poales; family Poaceae; genus Triticum; species Triticum aestivum. The sequence goes on from NC_057797.1 coordinate 304,381,684, forward strand.
TGCCTATGATCTTAAAAGGACCCACGTATCACATGGTCTCCGATCTCGAAAGCCAAGTCACGGTGCTTGCTATCATAGTAACTCTTCTGGCGCGATTGAGCGGCTTTGAGATTTTCACGGATGACTTTACACATTTCTTCAGCTTCTGTGATCAAGTCGTTGCCTAGAAGTTGACGTTCACTAGTCTCTGACCAATTGAGATGAGTATGACACTTCCTGCCATAGAGAATTTCGAATGGGGCCTTGCCCGAACTCGATTGGAAGTTGTTGTTGTAGGATAATTCGCCATATGGAAGACAATCTTCCCTACTGAAGGAGATGACAAAAGCCCTGAGCATATCTTCAAGGATTTGATTGACTCGCTCGACTTGGCCACTAGTTTGAGGATGGAAAGTTGTGCTGAAGTGAATGTTGGTGCCCATGGCCTTCTAGAAGGAGTCCCAGAACATAGATGTGAAAATGCTTCCATGATCTGAAGAGATCAATTGCAAAATACCATGAAAGGAGACAATCCTGGAGGTGTATAGCTCTACCAACTGAGCTTCTGTGATAGATTCTTTGATTGGAAGGAAATGAGCCACTTTTGTAAGCTTGTCGATGACAACGAAGATAGCATCATTTCCACGCTTGGACTTGGGAAATCCAGTAACGAAGTCCATCTCGATATGGTCAAACTTTTATTCTCGAATAGCAAGAGGTTGGAGGAGACTAGCTGGTCATTGGTGTTCTGCTTTCACCCTTCTGCAGACATCACATTCATTCACGAACTGAGCGATCTCTCGCTTCATTCGAGTCCACCAATACGACTGCTTGAGGTCATGTTACATCTTCGTACTTCCAGGATGAATGGATAGAAGGGAATTGTGCGCCTCGTTCATAATGACTTTCCTTAGATCACCTTTTGGAATCACAATCCGGTCCTTGAAGAATATAGTGTCTTTGTCATCAATGCGATAGCACTTGTATTTGGATTGGCTCTTGGCAATCCCATGTTTCACCTTCTTCACCATGGTATCCAGAAGTTGTGCCTCACGAATTTGATCTTCCAAAGTAGGAGAGACTTGGAGATTGGCAAGAAAGCCTTGAGGAACAACTTGGAGATTCAGTTTGCGGAAAGCTTCACAAAGGTCCGGTTGGAAGGGCTTGAGAATTAAGCTGTTGAAATAGGCCTTCCTGCTCAAAGCATCTGCAATGACATTGGTCTTGCCTGGAGTATATTCAATACTCGGATTGTATTCTTTAATCATTTCGACCCATCGAGTCTGCCTGAGGTTTTGGTTGGGTTGAGTGAAGATGTACTTGAGGCTCTTATGATCTGTGAAGATGTCCACTTTCCTTCCCAACAAGAGATGTCTCCATGTTAATAATGCATGGACAACCGCTGCCAACTCAAGATCGTGAGTGGGGTAGTTCCTTTTGTTGGGCTTCCACTGGTGAGAGGTATAGGCCACAACTTTCTTCTCTTGCATTAAGACAGTGCTGAGACCTTGCAAGGAAGCATCACAGAAAACTTCGAATGGTTTGGATTCGTCAGGAGGAGTCAAGACAGGAGCTGTGACCAGCTTTTTTTGAGGGCGTTGAAGGCAACGTCACACTCAGGCGTCCAGACATACTTGACATGCTTTTGGAGGAGGTTGGAAAGAGGCTTTGCAATCTTAGAGAAATTCTCAACGAATCTTCGACAATAGCTTGCAAGCCCAAGAAAACTACGGAGCTGCTTGACATTCTGAGGAGGTTCCCAATTCACAATTGCACACACCTTCTCGGGATTAATAGCGATGCCCTTGGCGGAGATGATATGACCAAGGTAAAGAACTTCGTCAAGCCAGAACTCACACTTGGAAATCTTCACATAGAATTGATGCTCTCTGAGTTTGTCAAGCACCAATCTCAAATGCTTGGCATGATCCTCCTTATTCTTGGAAAAGACTAAAATGTCATCGAGATACACAAGGACAAAATCATTTGTGTAAGTGTTGAAGATGAAGTTCATCATGCGAGAGAACGTTGGAGGAGCATTGACAAGGCTGAAAGACATGACAATATATTCGTAAGAACGATAGCTTGTTCTCAATGCTGTCTTGGGGATATCTTGTTCACGAATGAGAATCCGATGATAACCCATACGGAGGTCAAGCTTGGAAAATACTTTAGCACCTTTAAGTTGCTTTAATAGCTCATTGATGTTGGGAAGTGGATACTTGTTCTTTATTGTCTTCTTGTTTAGTGGACGGTAGTCGACGTAGAGTCGTTCCATTCCATCCTTCTTCCGGACAAAAAGAACACCACAACCCCATGGAGATGAACTCGGTCTAATCAGACCCATATGCTCCTGTTCATCGAGTTGTTTATTCAACTCCTTTAACTCCTCTGGTCCAAGCTTGAAAGGCTGCTTGCAAACAGGTTCCATGCCTGGCTCAAGATCGATAACGAATTCAACTGGCCGGTGAGGAGGCATTCCCGGAAGCTCTTTTGGAAAAACATCTTGATATTCACAAACGACTGGAATCTGAGAGATGGCATTCAACTTTCCCTTCTCATTGAGAGAAAACAATCGAATGGTTTCGTCCCGAGCAGCATAGATGATCACCTCCTCAGAAGAGTGTGTCAATTGAATTTCCCTGGTAGCACAATCAAGCTGAGCCTTGTGCTCAGAAAGCAAGTCCATGCCAAGAATCAGATCAATATCCGAGTCACCAAGAATAATTGGAGAAGACAGAAATTTATAATTTCCCATCTTGATAGACACATCCGGGAGACAATTATTAGATGTCATTTGCTTACCTGGGGACACAACTGATAACATTCTAGGCAATTCTTGATAAACCCACTCATGCTTTGATGAAAAAGGTCTTGAAATGAAACAATGCGATGCACCAGTATCAAATAAAACTTTTGCAGGAATATCATTAAATGGAAGATTACCCATGATCACTTCAGAAGAATCCTCTGCCTGAGCTGCGTTCATCATGTTCACCTTAGCATGCTTGGGATTATGCTTGACCACTGCATTGCTGGAAGATCTCACATGAGGAGGAGGCGAAAGGCACCTTTGGTTGAAGCACTTGTTTGCATAGTGCCCTTTCTGCTGACACTTGTTGCAAGTAACCTCTAAGAGCGGACGATGATAAGTAGCACTTGACCTTGGAGTTTGAGACTAATCTTTGTTCTGATAGACTGGGTTGGGTGGGTGGGAAGATCCATTGCCACCTTTGCTCTTCTGCTGGTAAGGCTGGCGAAATGGAGGAGGAGGCAACCTAAACTTTTGTTGCTTAGCTGCCACTTGTGATGAAGAAGAAGACTGAACTGCATCCCTGACTCTCTTCTTAGAAGCCTCACACATGAGCTGGGCAGTGTAACGCCCCGGATGTAACTTACCATATTTGTACTCCGACTCTTGCCATTTCTGGCTTTAAGTTATGAGATTCACGGTTGGGTTTTTGCCTTTGTTTTGATTTTGTTCTTGTCATCCATTTCATATCATGTTCATCTTGTTGCATCATGGCATCATCATGTGCATCTTCATCTTAGCATGTTGCATTGTGGCATGTTCTTTGTGGATCCAAGCATCATCTTTTCCCCTTCACTCATCACCACCTCTTCCCCTCTTTTCTTTCTTTGGCAAGTGCACCTCTACCCTCCTCCGTTAATGTTCAACTTTGCCCCAATTTTCCATCACCATGCCATAAAGCCCCCTGCCAAATTTCACCTCTTTTGGAATTGATTTGGTTAGGTTCAAAAATGCCTCAAGTTTGAATTTGATTCAAACTTGAATTATTTTTGTTTCCTCTAAAAATGTCCAAACCAATTTTGTATAATAGAGCATAATTCCAGGAGCTCAGGTATATCTTTTGTTTCTGCCAAATACCTCTCCTACCTCCCTAGACCTTTCTTTTTCTACAACTGTGAATTTATATTTACAGATTTAAGTAAAAGGGGAAAGCCCTCCTAGTGCAGCAACTTGGGCCTCCCCCTCTCCTGCAGCCCAACAGAGCTCACCAACTGCGCCCAGTCAGCCCACGCATACAGGAGCTTCGTCCTCCTGTACGGCAGTGCATCCAGTGTGTCCACGTCGGACATGGGCGTGATTTGGCGGTCGTCCGGCGTCCCTAGCCCATATATATATTGTCACCGGTGCCCTAGGGTTCCTTCTCGACCGATCCCCCTCCTCTACCTGCCTCACCGCCGCTTAGGTTAGCGCCACAGGCCTCGCCCTCGCCCTGCCCACCATGCCCCCGCCGAGCTCGAGCTCAAGCTCGGGGTAGCCTCTCCGACCACGTCTGATCTCTCCTGCCGCTGTGGGGGAGTCCGCCAAGTTCCCCTACGTCTCCTTCCACGATGAACGCGATCTCTACGGCCTCAGGATCGACTTCTCCGACCTGTCTTCTTCCTCTTCTTCTCGGATAGCAGCCCCGCCAGGTTCAGAGCTCGTCCACGTCGCCGCAGGCTCGACTCCGTCGCTGTATTCTTGTCCTAGGGTAAGCATGTATACCCAACTTCCTCCCCGCTCCTTCCTGTCGTCAATAGATCACCGCAGGCGCTGCTTCGATTCAATCTTTCCCGTGCTCTCGGTGCTCCGGCGAAGTTGTAATTGTTTTGGGTAGTTCGTGTCATGGCCGTGGCTTGCCCGTGCGTTCCCCCACTCCGCCTTGCCACACTCGCCTCAGCACTTAAGCTAGCACGCTCACACGCGCCTCCTTGCCCCATCTCGCACGCCCGTCGGTGCTCTGCAGCTGCAGAAATTGCTACATTTGCTTGCCGTCGACGCCGGAACTCTGCTGCGCGTTCATGGCGTTTTCCAGGACCGGGCTTCTCTCTGTTCAAAGGGAGACGCACCCCTTCATGTTTACAGTCCGGGCTCGTAACCCACTGGTTGCTCCCGCACGCTCAGTTGTAGGAGGTATCGGGTTTGAATTCCCATGGCTACACCTTTTGTTTCCACCAGTTTCGTCTCAGCAGGTCCAAGCGTTGTTGTTATTTGATCTAGCATAGAGCCCACTCTAGATCACCAACACACAGCCAGCGCAGTGGTCAGCGCACTCGTTTCCGTGCGGGAGGTGCTGGGTTCGAGTCCCAGGGGCCCCTATTTTTGCCAACGACTTATCTTATTCTGGAGTCGCTGACAACCGGCCCCCACATGGCATCCACACTCTCCAACCGGCCCCTGCATGTCATCCACAGCCCCCCTCCTTTTTTTCTCAGTAACCCCACGGTTTCCATTTCTGGCCATGGCAAATTCTGCACCTTCCATATTAGGCAGTTGCCCATTTCTGTTTATTTTCTTTTTAGGTAGTATTTGTTTTTGCATTTTTGTGATGACTTTCCTACACTAACCTAGACATATTATATATGTTTTTGGGGTAGAAAAATCCCAGAAATCCCGTGGTTGCATTAGTTTCTGCATTTGAGCAAGTTCATAAACATGTCATTTATATCATGATGTTGTTTTGTCATTTTCGTGTGATTTAATTCAATCATGCCATGAGGTTGCTTTGCACATGGATAGCTTTATTTTCATGTCTACTTCATGATAGATTTTGTTCCATGCCATGACATGCCTTGTAGTGAGTTAATCAAGCTTGTAAAGATGCCATGTTGAATCTGTTTCTGCTATGTCTAGCATTTTCACCAAGTCTTTAAAACTGTTATCTTTTGCATTATTGTCATGCTGTTTTAGTCATGCTCTTGTGGTTTATAGCTTTAGCTCAGTGTTCATCTTTTGTCAAGCATCTTGAGTAGATCACTGGCATATGCCTTGTTGCTATGTTGGAGTGTAGTAGCTTAGTTTATTATTGCATTCTAGACGGCATCGTGCTGTTAATCGCAGAATGGTGTCATTATTGTTGTGCTTGCCATTTACAAACCGTGCATCCGATTCAGGTGATCTTTATATCGATTTCGACCTAAATCAACTCACTTTTCTAGCGGCGCACTTGGTTTGCCAAGTTGAGGCCTGGTTCAATCTTTTCCTTCCGGAGCACACATATGCATTGCATATTGCATCCCGCATATCATGCCATGTTTTGCATCATGTTCCTTGCGCATGGCACCGTGGTTGATTGTGGTTTCTTTTGCTTTTGTTCTTGCCTTGGGTAGAGCCGGGAGACGAGTACGTGATCGAGGAACCCGTTGAGTACGCTTACGAGGATCAAGCTTACGCAACTCGGAGAACTTTGCAGGCAAGATGACCATACCTTCGAAATCACTTCTATCTTTGCTTGCTAGTTGTTCGCTCTATTTGCTATGCCGCGATACCTACCACTTGCTATATCATGCCTCCCACATTGCCATGTCAAGCCTCTAACCCACCGTTCCTAGCAAACTATTGTTTGGCTATGTTACCGCTTTGCTCAGCCCCTCTTATAGCGTTGCTAGTTGCATGTGAAGTTGAAGTTTGTTCCTTGTTGGAACATGGATAGTTGTTGGGATATCATTATTATATCTTGTTTACTTTAATGCATCTATATACTTGGAAAAGGGTGGAAGGCTTGGCCTTATTCCTGGTGTTTTGTTCCACTCTTGCCGCCCTAGTTTCCGTCATACCGGTGTTATGTTCCTTGATTTTGCGTTCCTTACGTGGTTGGGTTATAATGGGAACCCCTTGACAGTTCGCCTTGAATAAAACTCCTCCAGCAAGGCCCAACCTTGGTTTTACCATTTGCCACCTAAGCCTTTTTCCCTTGGGTTCCGCGGACTCAAGGGTCATCTTTATTTTAAACCCCCGGGCTAGTGCTCCTCTGAGTGTTGGTCCAAACTAGAGTCCTTTGCAGCGCCCCCTCGGGGAAACTCGAGGTTTGGTTTTAGTTGTACGGAGCGCTCATCCGGTGTGCCCTGAGAACGAGATATGTGCAGCTCCTATCGGGATTTGTCGGCACATTCGGGCGGCTTTGCTGGTCTTGTTTTACCATTATCAAGATGTCTTGTAACCGGGATTTCGAGTCTGATCGGGTCGTCCTGGGAGAAGGAATATCTGGTTAACCGTGAGAGCTTGTGATGGGATAAGTTGGGACACCCCTGCAGGGATTTGAACTTTCGAAAGCCGTGCCCGCGGTTATGGGCAGATGGGAATTTGTTAATATCCGGTTGTAGAAAACCTGACACTTAACTTAATTAAAATGAATCAACAGTGTGTGTAGCCGTGATGGACTCTTTTCGGCGGAGTCCTGGAAGAGAACACGGTCTCGTGTTATGCTTGAACGTAAGTAGTTCTAGGATCACTTCTTGATCATGATAGCTTATCAATCATGCCTTGCTTCTCTTCTTGCTCTCATTTGCGTAAGATAGCCACCATATATGCTAGTGCTTGCTGCAGCTCCACCTCACTACCTTTTCCTACCCATGAGCTTAAATAGTCTTGGTCGCGAGGGTGTGAGATTGCTGACTCCCCGTGACTCACAGATTACTTCCAAAACCAGATGCAGGTCCCGATGATGCCAGTGCAGGGGTCGCGACCGAACTCAAGTGGGAGTTCGGCGAGGATTCGAGACGTTACTATGTTTCCTTTCTAGACGATCAGTAGTGGAGCCCAGTTGGGGCGATCGGGGATCTATGCATTTGCGGTTGTCTTTATTTTGGTTCCGTAGTCGGACCTTGAGTGTATTCTGGATGATGTAATGCTATATTCATGTATTGTGTGAAGTGGCGATTGTAAGCCAACTCTTTATCTCTTTCTTATTCAGTACATGGGATGTGTAAAGATTACCCCTCTTGCGACATGGCTACTATGCAGTTATGCCTCTAAGTCGTGCTCAGACACGTGGGAGATATAGCCGCATTGTGGGTGTTACAAGAAGCTTCTTTCTTTAGTGCCATGTTATAGAATTGATCGAACTTGGTCGGCTCAAGAAGCACGAGAGATAACTGCAGATCTTCTCTGAGGCCACCTCTAAATTGATAGATCATACTCTTTTCATCAGGAACGTCTTGTTTACCGAAGCTAGCAAGTTTCTGAAACTGAATATTGTATTGATACACGGACATGCTGCCTTGCTTGAGATTGTGGAACTCCTCATGCTTGCTCTCAGCAACACTTGGTGGGATGTGATGAGCTTTGATGTCTCGGCGGAAATCATCCCAGGTAATCACACGACCTCCTATGGAATCTCTGTATTGTTGATACCACTCAATAGCTTGGTCATTGAGTTGAAACGAAGCAAACTTGACAAAGTCCTCAGGACTAACATTGCTACATTCCAAATGCTTGCATATGTCCACGAGCCAGTCATCGGTGTCTGTGGCCTCGACACAGTTCCTGAGAGACTTCGGCTGGTTTGCGAGGAACTGGTTGAGGGTAGCAAACTGAGGCTGATTGTTGCCTTGGCCTTGATTTCCTTGGTTGCCTTGACCTTGGTTGCGCTCTTGCAAGATTTGCAAAGGCATCTGAGTGTTGGCGTTGGTGGCTGCATGACAGCTTGCCATGCCTCCAGAGGTGGAGGTGGTGGCGGAGGGTTCAACTGTTCTGCATCATTGTGGTCCGGATTCTGAAGCGTTGGAGGAGCCATCCTGAAGAGGGTGACATCCATTAGAATCTTGATAGACAAATAGACAAGCTGAATCAATGGATAGAAATTGCAACATATAGTCTTAACATTCGAACAAGGATGAATGAATGAATTCCAAAGTAAATCATCACACGTCCATAAGGTTGAGAAGCCACTTAGATAAAGGTAGATGAATAAAGCAACAAGGTACGGATATGAACAAATAAGCGGTAAGGATTCCCCAATCACAAACCAAATATCTGCGGGAAGAATACTAGAGCTACTTGAATTCCCACCTATGAAACTCCCGAAACTTTCTGGTTATGCAATCAGGTGTTGGGGATACAGGGGAAGCATAATATCTCACCCAAACTAACAATTCCTACATCCAGTTGTATCCATCCTTCAAGACATAACCAAGAAACCTTCGGAAATCATGTACCTCAACCTTCGAAAAGCATCTGTTGTACGAGTTATGGCAATACTCCCAAACACCCGCCCCAGTACTGGGTGGCATCGAGGTTATCTCACCAACAACTACATAAAAGAGATTTTCAATGTCGGTGAACTCAGGTATTCCAGAACTGCAATGATAAAATTATGACAACAACACCTCAAAGCTCAACTCCCCGGGACACTGCCACAACCCCTAAATATCAGGAGGCACCAAGAACATTGTTCTCGTCACAAGAATATCAGAACGATTCCAAGAAACCCGCGTGATCCTAATTTTTTCATGAAATTTGAGGAGAGAAAAGTCAAAACTTCTATGTCAGGAGGCCTCACCAGTGCGATGAAGGGACCGAGGAGTAAAAGAATCCTACTCTCCGATATATATAATCCTAAGACTAAAAACATTTTGTTCTAGACTCAACAACGTCAGCGATTCGATCAAGCAGGGGGCTACTAAGTCGGGGATGACTCCGATTACCAACTTGTAACACCCACTATGCGGTTATATCTCCCACGTGTCGGGGCACGACTTAGAGGCATAGTCGCATGGTAGTTTTGTCGCAAGAGGGGTAATCTTCACACAGTTACATGTACTGAATAGGAAAGGGATAAAGAGTTGGCTTACAATCACCACTTCACACAATACATAAATAATTCATACATCATCCAAATACACTCAAAGACCTACTACGGTCAAAACCGAATAAAAAGGAAGATAAACCGCGAATGCTAGATCCCCGATCATCCCAACTGGGCTCCACTACTAATCATCAGGAAAAGAAACATAGTAACGGCCCGAATCCTTGTCGAACTCCCACTTGAGTTCGGTAGCATCACTTGCACTGGTATCCTCGGCACCTGCAACTGTTTGGAAGTATCTGTGAGTCACGAGGACTCGGCAATCTCACACCCGCGAGATCAAGACTATATAAGCTTATGGGGAGGAAAGGGTAGTGAGGTGGAGCTGCAGCAAGCACTAAGCATATATGGTGGCTATCATACGCAAATGAGAGCGAGAAGAGAAGCAACGCAATGGCCTAGAAGCTAGAAGTGATCAAGAAATGATCCTGAAACTACTTATGTTCATGCATAACACAAGACCATGTTCGCTTCCCGAACTCCACCAAAAAGAGACCATCACGGCTACACACACGGTTGATTCATTTTAATTAAGTTAAGTGTCAAGTTCGCTACAACCGGATAGTAACAAATTCCCATCTGCCACATAACCGCGAGCACGGCCCTCAAAAGTTTATACCCTGCAGGGGTGTCCCAACTTAGCCCATCACAAGCTCTTACGGTCAACGAGGGATATTCCTTCTCCTCGGGGAAGATCCGATCAGTCTCGGAATCTCGGTTACAAGACATTTCGACAATGGTAAAACAAGACCAGCAAAGCCGCATGATGTGCGGACAAATCCCGATAGGAGTCGCACGTATCTCGTTCTCAGGGTTCACCGGATGAGCACTCCGTACAACTAAAACCAGCCCTCGAGTTTCCTCGAGGTGGCGCTGCAAAGGACTCTAGTTCGGACCAACACTCAGAGGAGCACTGGACCGGGGGGATTAAAATAAAGATGGCCCTTGAGTCTGCAGAACCCAAGGGAAAGGTATAGGTGGTAAGTGGGCAAATGGTAAAACCAAGGTTGGGCCTTGCTGGAGGAGTTTTATTCAAAGCAAACTGTCAAGGGGTTCCCATAACACCCAATCTCGTAAGGAATGCAAAATCAAGAAATATAACACTGGTATGACGGAAACTAGGGCGGCAAGAGTGGAAAAAACACCAGGCATAAGGCTGAGCCTTCCACCCTTTACCAAGTATATAGATGCATTAAAGTAAACAAGAGATAATAATGATATGGCAACAATATCCATGTTCCAACATGGAACAAACTTCAACTTCACCTGCAACTAGCAACGCTATCAGAGGGGCTGAGCAAAAGCGGTAAGATAGCCAAACAATGGTTTGCTAGGAAGGTGGGTTAGAGGCTTGACATGGCAATATGGGAGGCACGATATAACAAGTGGTAGGTAGCGTGACATAGCGATAGAGCGAACAACTAGCAAGCAAAGATAGAAGTGATTTCGAGGGTATGGTCATCTTGCCTGCAATGTTCTCAGAGTTGTCGAAAGCTTGATCCTTGTTAGCGTACTCAACAGGTTCCTCATTCACGTACTCGTCTCCCAGCTCTACCCAAAGAAAGAACACAAACAACAGAACAACAATCAATCACGGTGCAATGCACAAGCAACATGATGCAATACATGGCATGATATGCAAGATATGGTATGCAATGCATATGAATGCTCCGGAAGGGAAAAGATGATCAAGGCATCAACTTGGCAAACCAAGTATGCCGCTGGAAAGATGAGGTGATTTTTGTCGAAATTGATATAAGGATCACTGGAAATGGATACACGGTTTGCAAATGACAAGCAAAACAAGGATGATGCAAATCTGCGATTAACAACATGATAGCACTTAGAATGCAACAAGAAACTAAGCTACTACATTCCAACATAGAAACAAAGCATATGGAAGTGATGTACAAGAGATTCTTGACAAAACATGAACACTGAGCTATGGCTAAATCATACTAGAACAGGTTCAAACAAGCATGGCAAAAGTGCAAAAGATATCAGCTTCACAAACTTTGTGAAAATACTAACATGGCATAAACAACATCAGGAAGCAATGTTTAGAGCAAGAAAACATCATGCTATAGGAACATATCATAGCAAACAAAAGAATGGCATGCTTCTACTAAATGCACTTAACAAAACTCCCTTACTTAACATGAGCCAACAAGGCACATAAAATATGATGGCACCCATGCAAATATAGCAAGTTATATTAACAGTTTCAGACTTGGTGGAATTTCAGAACATGGTAGAAACAGATTTATGATAGCATGTTTTGCAAGCTTGTTGCACTCATTACAAGGCACGTCATGGCATGAAATAAATCCTAGCAGTAATATGGCATAATGAAGAACATGTTCATATGCAAAAATTCTTCATATCATAAATGGTATTAAATGCACAAAAATGGCAAAATGCTTCATGCTGCAAATATAACATGTTCACAAACTTTCTCAAAGATGAAATGGATGCCACAAATGTATTAGTTGGATTTTTCTAGTGCAAAATGATATATAAAATGCATATGTTAATGTAGAAAAAAATTCTCACAAGTATGGAAAACAATAAACTGCCTAAAAAGAAAACTTGACAGAAAAGGAAGACTGCCCGATCTGGAATGTTCAGATTTGGACATGACCCAAAATGGAAACTGGGCCCTTTCTACAAATGGAAATCGCTAGAAATAAAAGGTTAAAGGAAAAGGAATAGAAAAGAGGGGGGCGGTGTGTGTATGACAGTGGGGCCCTATTGTGAGTGACACACTGAAATTAAAAACGCCAAGCGGAAACTGTGTGCAGGCTGGGGTTCAAACCCGAGACCTCCTGCATGTGTGCGTGTGTGAGTAACCAGTGGGCTACGAGCCCGACTTGTGCATAAGATGGGGCATGATTCTCTTTGAATAGGGAGCGCCCGATCCAGGAAAAAACCATGGACACGTAGCAAGGTTCCGGCGTTGACAGCGAGCGAAGGTGGCGACTTCTGCAGCAGCAGAGCACCGGCGGGCGTGCGGGATCTGCAAGGGAGTGCAGGTGTAGTGGCGCGCTTGCAAACGCTCGAGCACGAGCTCGTTCTCGTCTCAGGCGCTGCACTGGAGGCGAGGCGGCGGCGGGAGGAACCTAGGCAGGCGACGAGCGAGGCCCTGGGTGTGCGCGCAAGCTACGGCGAGGTGCTGCGTCCTAGTGGGCTTGCAGAAGAATGGGATCCCACGCTGAGGGATGCACAGGCAGCCATGGACACAGAAAAAACATACAGTCTTGGGCAGAGCAAGAACAGCATGGAAAAGACACGACGAGGGAGGAGACTACGACCTACTAGATGGTGCGATAAACAATAGGGACGAAGAGGGTGTTACCTAGCTCACCAAGGACATGAAGAAGGGTCTTGTAACGCAACGGAGACGATGCGAGGAAGTGCTGAACTTGTCGGTCTTCGGGTCCGGGAAGAAGAGGAAGAAGATGGGACGGGGTAGTCGATCCAGAGGCCGTAGAGGTGCGTGCGTGGATGTAGTTGAAGTAGTGGGTCTTCGGGGATCTCTCCACGGTGGCCGGAGGGTCGGAGGCGCGACGAGGAAGCTACCTCGAGCTCCAGCTCTTGCTCGCTTGGGTCATGGCGGCCACAGCGAAGGTGTGGGCGTGGAGACTTACCTAGACGGTGATGAGGGAAGGAGGGTGTCCGAATGGATATAGGAGAGTCCGGGGTAGGGTTTGGACATGATTTATAGGGGCTAGGGGCGCCGGACGGCCGTCAAATCACCGGGTGTACTGACGTGGCTCCTCTGGATGGTCTGCCGTACAGGAGCACGAAGCTCCTGTCGCTTGCGGCCAAGCTAGGCTGTGGGAGGCTGACTGGGCCAGTTCTGGAGGGAAGAGGCCTAGGTGGCTGTGAGTAAGTTGGGCCTTTTCCTTTTCATATTATTCTGCCCATTAAATAAACAACCAACAAAAGGGAAAAGGCCAGGGATATTGGGTATGAAATAGAAATAAGTAAGGATACCTATGGACTCCTGGAATTATGCACCATTTTATAAAATTGGTTTGGGCATTTTTAGAGGTAGAAAAATAAAACAAGTATGAATAAAATTCAAACTTGAGGCATTTTTGAACCTAGCCAAATCAACTCCAAAATAGGTGAAACTTGACAAAGAGGTAAGTGACATGAAGCTAGAATTATGAGGCAAAGATGAACATTAAAAGGGAAGGGAACGTGGCACTTGCCAAAAGAAGGAAGTTGAGGGAAGGAGAAGGTGATGATGCATAGAGCAACATTATGAGCACCTCAAGGCATATGTTGAGCATGTAAAGACAAGAGGCAAAACAACCACACAATGACCATGATGCCATGACATAGTAAGAATAAAATGCAATATGACAAGGATGGCATGAGATGAATATGCACTATATGATGATGACATGGCAACCAACAACAATGCTAGAAAGAAAACAACAAAATGACCCAAAATGAAGGAGCCCAAAATGGAATTGATCATGTTCAAAGTTGGATATATTTCCAAAATGGGAAGTTTTACATCTGGGGTGTTACACTTCAACCCATGAAGGGTAACTGGTGCACGAGTCCACGAAGGGATCCACCCATGAAGGGTCAACGAAGAAGCAACCTTGTCTATTCCATCATGGCTTACGCCCATGAAGGACTAGCCTCACTCGGGTAGATCTTCACAAAGTAGGCGATCTCCTTGCCCTTACAAAACTCCTTGGTTCAAATCCTCAATCTCTTGGAGGCTCCCAAGTGACACCTAACCAATCTAGGAGACACCACCCTCCAAAAGGTAATAAATGGTGTTTTTCGTGATGCACTCCTTGCTCTTGTGCTTAAAATAATAGTCTCCCCAATAATCAATCACTCTCTCAGATATTTGGCTTTGGTAGGATAGGGATTGAATGGAAATCAACATGGGGAAGGCTAGAAATCAAGGCTCAAATGGTAGGATTGGAATCTCCTGATATCAACACATGAGTAGGTGGTTCTCTCAGAAAATGAGTAGTCAAAGTGAAGTTTCATTCTGATGGCTCTCTAAGAGAGATGGGGTGGAGGGGTATTTATAGCCTTCACCCAAAAATCCAACTGTTACAAGATTTTAACCCAAGTCGGTGACAGCAGACCAAAATCTCGGTGAGACTGACTAGTGTAAAAGATTCGAACGTTCGAAGTATCGTGATACCAAAGCAGAACATCTCGGAGCGATGGAACTGAAATGGCTAGGGCAAGACCTCGTTTCCTTAGTTCCCATCATTTCATCTCCGTAATTTTGAAATGAAGCAACTTCATTATAGAAACTTGGTCACGCCATCTCACTAAGATCGAGATCCATATTGGTAGAACTGAAATTCTAGGGTTTGGCTTAGGCAATGTATGTGATCAACTCGGTGTGTCCGGGATAGGGAATTTCGATGGGACCGAGATGCCACTTTAGGGTTTTGGACAGATGTGATGTGGATAATGTGGTTGATGGTTTTGGAGCAATATCACTAAGCACTTGAGCATTTGAGTCATGATCAAAGCCTCATCCCCTTTTAGTAGTATTGGCTTTTCTATGGACTCAATGTGATCTTGGATCACTTAACCAAAAAATGAAGTGTCTTAGAGATTTGCCAATTCTTGTCCTTAGCATTTTGAAGGGGTCCACATCGTCATGTCCTTGCCATGCCATCGTTGCACTTAACAAAAATATACTAGGTAAAAGTGTTAGTTAAACAATATGTATGTTGAGATGAATTACCAAAACCACCAACGGAGCAAGTGTGCTTTCAAGCTCGCCCTTTTTGGTAATTGATGACAAGATACATCAAAGTTTCAAGTAAGGATATGGCAGATAATGTATGAAAGCTTTGAGAGGACATGTAACATGCATATGCCCCCTAGAGGTGTGCAAACATAGAAGTGATGACAACTCATGAAATGTGAGTGCGCAATAGGAAGGAATGAGTAATGAGTTACATGTATCTTGGCTATATGCATCAGAGTAAAGGAATGGAAGTGTGACACCTTCATGTCCTTTATTCTTTCTTGCAAACAATATGTGCACTAAGAAACAGATCATCATGCACATGAGTGTAATGCATATACTTACCATGAGGTTCTTGATCAAATTCTTATAGAAATAAGCTTGATAAAACAAGGTTAGATAACACAAGACAATTTCAACAAGAGAGTAGACACAAGACCAACAAGAGTACCAAGGTTGGGATGACATGTATGAGGTAAGTATCACTAGGTGAATACTTCTTTAAGTGCAATAATGTCCCCCAAAGTATCCAATAAGATTTGCAATAGAGTTCCAAAAGTGATTTTTCTCCCCTAAACTTGAACTTCATATCCCCCTGAATCTAGCATTGGATAATGGGAGTAGGTAGGGTGAGATAAAATCAGAGCAAACCAAATCAGAGCAAAAACTAAAGCAATTTCTTAGCAAAAGACTCAACTGGGATTGTCAACATGTTTCTCTACTCTTAGAAACATGTAGGTTCACTCTTGCTTCGTAAAATGCATATCTCTTCCTAAGGGTATTCCTTTTGATACATAAGAGATTTGTAATAAGCTTTGATGTGCATCTCTCTCCCCCTTTGACATCAATTTCCAAGAAGGGTCTAGCTTCAAGGTTATTGGCCAAGTGGGTGTGGTCTTGGAGAGGCACAACTAGGCATGATGTGATTTTAGATGCAGGCAGAGGTAAATAATCATTGAGTGGAGCTGGACAGAAATAAGGATGATCTTGACAAAAGATTCTTTCAGTAGTGAAGTTGGTGACTCCGAGTTGTTTTGGTCGGTGACTTCGAGATAGAAGGTTCACAGATAGATCATGTCAGTTGGTATGATTTGGTCCTTTTTTGGTTGTACCGATGAACTGTGTGTAGTGTTTCATTGCACTTTGTTGTGACCGATGTGTTTCAAGTCAGAGGGACCGATTTCAACACAAAGAGAAGATATTTCAACTCTGCTCACTTGGCACTAAGTTCTCAGAAAGATATTCAAGGAATTCAAATAAGATTTGTAATGAATAGACTAGAAGAGAAGAAACTAGCTAAAAAACATGAAAAAGAAAGACATCAAGATGAAGTTTTTTTCTGAAAGGGGGAAACAATCTAACAAGAAGGAAAGCAAACTAAAGAGATACTAGAGAACTTCATCTAGAGGAGGCACTACAAAAAAATACACATCCGTGACATTATGGCCTGAACGAATTTTTTTCCTGTCATGATTATGACACTTCTATGACGATAATTGTGACAAAAACACGTGTAATCATAGATGTGGTGGCCTCCCACTTTCATGACAAAAAATCATGACAGAAAATGAGCTTTTCATCCTGGGCGGGCCAGGGACGCACCTGCATGACATTCTTTGGGTCGTCCATGACATAAAAATCATGGTAGAAGTGAGGGCGAGGAAATTTTTGTGCAGTTCCCGATTATGGTGGGTGGTCGGTGCCGAGCGATGCGTGTGGTTTGTGCATTTCTCTCTCGTACACATGTGGTGTGAGCCGTGTTGCTTTAACTGAACCTGAGTGAGAGGCGTTCGCTGACTGAACCGAGCAAACACACTGCTGCATACTAAAGCAGATCGATCAAGCCCTTTGCTAATAACTGAACCCGACTGAGTCCTTCACTGCTAACTGAACCTGATCGATCGCTGCTGCTGCTTACTGAAGCCGACCGATCGCTGCTGCTGCTTATTGAAGCCGGTCAAACCCCGCGCGAGACGTAGCTAGCCGGTAGGGTTGCCTCTGGATGAACAGTGCTCATAGCTGCCGTGCGAGCGATACATAGAACAAGTCAAGACATGGTGAGTCCTGCCGGTTGGTTGGCTGTGGATGAACAGTTCCCAGTGGGGGTTGGATGAACAGGATCCCGGTCGTGTGTAGGCAGTTGCCCGCTGGATGAACATGGCCCTGTGGTAGTAGGAAGTTGCCACTGGATGAACAGGACACCCAGGAGGCCGCCACACACCCCAGCTGGTTGGGGGTGGATGAACATGACCCCATGGAGGCTGGTTGAACAGTAGTCGGTGGAGGTTGGATATGTTGGGGAACGTAGTAATTTCAAAAAAATTCCAACGCACACACAAGATCATGGTGATGCATAGCAACGAGAGGGGAGAGTGTCGTCCATGTACCCTCGTAGTCCGTTAAGCGGAAGCATTATGACAACGCGGTTGATGTAGTCGTACGTCTTCACGATCGACCGATCCTCAGTACCCAACGTACGACACCTCCGTGTTCAGCACACGTTCATCTCGGTGACATCCCGCAAACTCACGATCCAGTAGAGCTCGAGGAAGAGTTTCGTCAGCACGGCGGCGTGGTGATGATGTCGATGAAGCTACCGTCGTCGGGCTTCACCTAAGCACTGCTACAGTATGACCGGGGTGGATTATGGTGGAGGGGGGCACCGCACACGGCTGGGAGAGATCAATGATCAACTTGTGTGTTCTAGGGTGCCCCCTACCCCCGTATATAAAGGAGCAAGGGGGGAGGCCGACCGGCCCTATAGGGTGCGCTAGGAGGAGGAGTCCTCCTCCTAGTAGGAGTAGGACTCCCCTCTTCCCTACTCCTACTAGGAGGGGGAAAGGAAGGGGGAGAAGGAGAAGGATAGGGGGTGCCCCCCCTTCCTAGTACAATGCGGACCAGAGGGAGAGGGGGCACGCGGCCTGCCTCGGCCGGCCCCTCTCTCTCCACTAGGGCCCAACAAGGCCCATTAGCCCCCGGGGGGTTCCGGTAACCCCTCCGGCACTCCGGTAAAATCCTGATTTCACCCGGAACTCTTCCGGTGTCCAAATGTAGGCTTCCAATATATCAATCTTTAAGTCTCGACCATTTCAAGACTCCTCATCATGTCCGTGATCATATCCGGGACTCCGGACTACCTTCGGTACATCAAAACATATAAACTCATAATACTGATCGTCACAGAACTTTAAGCGTGCGGACCCTACGGGTTCAAGAACTATGCAGACATGACCGAGATACGTCTCCGGTCAATGACCAATAGCGGAACCTGGATTCTCATATTGGTCTTTACATATTCAATGAAGATCTTTATCGGTCAAACCGCGTAACAACATACGTTGTTCCCTTTGTCATCGGTATGTTACTTGCCCGAGATTCGATCGTCAGTATCTCAATACCTAGCTCAATCTCATTACCGGCGAGTCTCTTTACTCGTTATGTAATGGATCATCCCGCAACTAGCTCATTAGTTGCATTGCTTGCAAGGCTTATAGTGATGTGCATTACCAAGAGGGCCCAGAGATACCTCTCCGACAATCAGAGTGACAAATCCAATTCTTGATTTATGCCAACTCAACAAGTACCATCGGAGACACCTGTAGAGCACCTTTATAATCACCTAGTTACGTTGTGACGTTTGGTAGCACACAAAGTGTTCCTCCAATAATCGGGAGTTGCATAATCTCATAGTCATAGGAACATGTATAAGTCATGAAGAAAGCAATAGCAGTAAACTAAAACGATCAAGTGCTAAGCTAACAAAATGGTTCAAGTCAATCACATCATTCTACTAATGATGTGATCCCGTTAATCAAATGACAACTTGTGTGTATGGCTAGGAAACTCAACCATCTTTGATCAACGTGCTAGTCAAGTAGAGGCATACTAGTGACACTATGTTTGTCTATGTATTCACACATGTATTATGTTTCTGGTTAATACAATTCTAGCATGAATAATAAACATTTATCAAGATATGAGGAAATAAATAATAACTTTATTATTGCCTCTAGCGCATATTTCCTTCAGTCTCCCACTTGCACTAGAGTCAATAATCTAGATTACACAGTAATGATTCTAACACCCATGGAGTCTTGGTGCTGATCATGTTTTGCTCGTGGAAGAGGCTTAGTCAACGGGTCTGCAACATTAAGATCCGTATGTATCTTGCATATCTCTATGTCTCCCACCTGGAATTGATCCTAGATGGAATTGAAGCATCTCTTGATGTGCTTGGTTCTCTTGTGAAATCTGGATTCCTTTGCCAAGGCAATTGCACCAGTATTGTCACAAAAGATTTTCATTGGACCCGATGCACTAGGTATGACACCTAGATCAGATAGGAACTCCTTCATCCAGACTCTTTCATTTCCTGCTTCCAAAGCAACTATGTACTCCGCTTCACACGTAGATCCCGCCACGACGCTTTGTTTAGAACTGCACCAACTGACAGCTCCACTGTTCAATATAAACACATATCCGGTCTGTGATTTAGAATCGTCCGGATCAGTGTCAAAGCTTGCATCGACGTAACCATTTACGACGAGCTCTTTGTCACCTCCATAAACAAGAAACATATCCTTAGTCCTTTTCAGGTATTTCAGGATGTTCTTGACCGCTGTCTAGTGATCCACTCCTGGATTACTTTGGTACCTCCCTGCTAAACTAATAGCAAGGCACACATCAGGTCTGGTACACAGCATTACATACATGATAGAGCCTATGGCTGAAGCATAGGGAACACTTTTCATTTTCTCTCTATCTTTTGCAGTGGTCGGGCATTGAGTCTTACTCAACTTCACACCTTGTAACATAGGCAAGAACCCTTTCTTTGCTTGATCCATTTTGAACTTTTTCAAAACTTTATCAAGGTATGTGCTTTGTGAAAGTCCAATTAAGCATCTTGATCTATCTCTATAGATCTTGATGCCCAATATATGAGCAGCTTCTCCGAGGTCTTTCATTGAAAAACTCTTATTCAAGTATCCTTTTATGCTATCCAAAAATTCCATGTCATTTCCAATCAACAATATGTCATCCACATATATTATTAGAAATGCTACAGAGCTCCCACTCACTTTCTTGTAAATACAAGCTTCTCCAAAAGTCTGTATAAAACCATATGCTTTGGCCACACTATCAAAACGTTTATTCCAACTCCGAGAGGCTTGCACCAATCCATAAATGGACCGCTGGAGCTTGCACACTTTGTTAGCTCCCTTTGGATCGACAAAACCTTCTGGTTGCATCATATACAACTCTTCTTCCAGAAATCCATTCAGGAATGCAGGTTTGACATCCATTTGCCAAATTTCGTAATCATAGAATGCGGCAATTGCTAACATGATTCGAACAGACTTAAGCATCGCTACGGGTGAGAAAGTCTCATTGTAGTCAACTCCTTGAACTTGTTGAAAACCTTCTGCAACAAGTCGATCTTTGTAGACAGTAACATTATTGTCAGCGTCAGTATTCTTCTTGAAGATCCATTTATTCTCGTTGGCTTGCCGATCATCATGCAAGTCAACCAAAGTCCATTCTTTGTTCTCATACATGGATCCCATCTCAAATTTCATGGCCTCAAGCCATTTTGCAGAATCTGGGCTCAAAATCAGTTCTTCATAGTTCGTAGGTTCATTATGGTCAAGTAACATGACTTCCTGAATAGGATTACCGTACCACTCTGGTGTGGATCTTACTCTGGTTGACCTACGAGGTTCGGTAGTAACTTGATATGAAGTTTCATGATCATTATCATTAGCTTCCTCACTAATTGGTGTAGGTGTCACAGGAACCGGTTTCTGTGATGAACTACTTTCCAATAAGGGAGCAGGTACAGTTACCTCATCAAGTTCTACTTTCCTCCCACTCACTTCTTTCGAGAGAAACTCCTTCCCTAGAAAGGATCCATTCTTAGCAACGAATGTCTTGCCTTCGGATCTGTGATAGAGGTGTACCCAACAGTCTCCTTTGGGTATCCTATGAAGACATATTTCTCTGATTTGGGTTCGAGCTTATCAGGTTGAAGCTTTTTCACATAAGCATCGCAGCCCCAAACTTTAAGAAACGACAACTTTGGTTTCTTGCCAAACCACAGTTCATAAGGCGTCATCTCAACAGATTTCGATGGTGCCCTATTTAACGTGAATGCAACTGTCTCTAAAGCATAACCCCAAAATGATAGCGGTAAATCAGTAAGAGACATCATAGATCGCACCATATCCAGTAAAGTACGATTACGACGTTCGGATACACCATTACCCTGTGGTGTTCCGGGTGGCGTGAGTTGCGAAACTATTCTGCATTGTTTTAAATGTAGACCAAACTCGTAACTTAAATACTCTCCTCCACGATCCAATCGTAGAAACTTTATTTTCTTGTTACGATGATTTTCCACTTCACTCTAAAATTCTTTGAACTTTTCAAATGTTTCAGATTTATGCTTCATTAAGTAGATATACCCATATCTTCTCAAATCATCTATGAAGGTGAGAAAATAACGATACCCGCCGCGAGCCTCAATATTCATGGGACCACATACATCAGTATGTATGATTTCCAATAAATCTGTTGCTCGCTCCATTGTTCTGGAGAACGGCGTTTTAGTCATCTTGCCCATGAGGCATGGTTCGGAAGTACCAAGTGATTCATAATCAACTGATTCCAGAAGTCCATCAGTATAGAGTTTCTTCATGCGCTTTACACCAATATGACCCAAACGGCAGTGCCACCAATAAGTTGCACTATCATTATCAACTCTGCATATTTTGGCTTCAACATTATGAATATGTGTATCACTACTATCAAGATTCAACACAAATAGACAACTCTTCAAGGGTGCATGACCATAAAAGATATTACTCATATAAATAGAACAACCATTATTCTCAGATTTAAATGAATAACCGTCTCTCATTAAACAAGATCCAGATATAATGTTCATGCTTAACGCTGGCACCAAATAACAATTACTCAGGTCTAAAACTAACCCCGAAGGTAGATGTAGAGGTAGCATGCTGACAGCAATCACATCGACTTTGGAACCATTTCCCACATGCATCGTCACCTCGTCCTTAGCCAGTCTTCGCTTAATCTGTAGTCCCTATTTCGAGTTGCAAATATTAGCAACATAACCAATATCAAATACCCAGGTGCTACTGCGAGCTCTTGTAAGCTACACATCAATAACATGTATATCACATATACCTTTGTTCATCTTGCCATCCTTTTTATCCGCCAAATACTTGGGGTAGTTCCTCTTCCAGTGACCAGTCCCTTTGTAGTAGAAGCACTCAGTCTCAAGCTTAGGTCCAGACTTGGGTTTCTTCTCTTGAGCAGCAACTTGTTTGCCGTTCTTTTTGAAGTTCCGCTTCTTCTTCCCTTTACCCTTTTTCTTGAAACTGGTGGTCTTGTTGACCATCAACACTTGATGCTCCTTCTTGATTTCTACCTCCACCGCCTTTAGCATTGCGAAGAGCTCGGGAATTGTCTTATTCATCCCTTGCATATTATAGTTCATCACGAAGCTCTTGTAGCTTGGTGGCAGTGATTGAAGAACTCTATCAATGACACTATCAATAGGAAGATTAACTCCCAGTTGAGTCAAGTGGTTATGATACCCAGACATTCTGAGTATATGTTCACTAACAGAACTATTCTCCTCCATCTTGCAGCTGTAGAACTTATTGGAGACTTCATATCTCTCAATTTGGGCATTGGCTTGAAATATTAACTTCAACTCCTGGAACATCCCATATGCTCCATGACATTCAAAACATCGTTGAAGTCCTAGTTCTAAGCCATAAAGCATGGCACATTGAACTATCGAGTAGTCATCAACTTTACTTTGCCAGACGTTCTTAATGTCATCAGCAGCATCTGCAGCAAGCCTGGCACCTAGCGGTGCTTCGAGGAAGTAATTCTTCTGTGCAGCAATGAGGATAATCCTCAAGTTACGAACCCGGTCCATGTAATTGGAACCATCATCTTTCAACTCTGCGTTCTCAAGGAATGGATTAAAATTCAACGGAACAACAACACGAGCCATCTATCTACAATAACATGGACAAACAAAATACTATCAGGTACTAAGTTCATGATAAATTTAAGTTCAATTAATCATATTACTTAAGAACTCCCACTTAGATAGACATCCCTCTAATCATCTAAGTGATCACGTGATCCATATCAACTAAACCATAACCAATCATCACGTGAGATGGAGTAATTTTAAATGGCGAACATCTCTATGTTGATCATATCTACTATATGATTCACGCTCGACCTTTCGGTGTCAGTGTTCCGAGGCCATATCTACATATGCTAGGCTCGTCAAGTTTAACCCGAGTATTCTGCGTGTGCAAAACCGTCTTACACCCGTTGTAGATGAACGTTGAGCTTATCACACCCGATCATCACGCGGTGTCTTGGCATGACGAACTTTGGCAACAGTGCATACTCAGGGAGAACACTTTTACCTTGAAATTTAGTGAGAGATCATCTTATAATGCTACCGTCAAACAAAGAAAAATAAGATGCATAAAGGATAAACATCACATGCAATCAATATAAGTGATATGATAAGGCCATCATCATCTTGTGCCTTTGATCTCCATCTCCAAAGCACCGTCATGATCGCCATTGTCACCGGCGCGACACCTTGATCTCTATCGTAGCATTGTTGTCGTCTCGCCATCTATTACTTCTACGACTATCCCTACCACTTAGTGATAAAGTAAAGCAATTACAGGGCGATTGCATTGCATACAATAAAGTGACAACCATATGGCTCCCGCCAGTTGCCGATAACTCCGTTACAAAATATGATCATCTCATACAATAAATATAGCATCATGTATTGACCATAACACATCACAACATGCCCTGCAAAAACAAGTTAGACGTCCTCTACTTTGTTGTTGCAAGTTTTACGTGGCTGCTACGGGCTGAGCAAGAACCGTTCTTACCTACGCATCAAAACCACAACGATAGTTCGTCGGGTTAGTGATGTTTTAACCTTCACAAGGACCGGGTGTAGCCACACTTGGTTCAACTAAAGTTGGAGAAACTGACACCCACCAGCCACTTGTGTGCAAAGCACATCGGTAGAACCAGTCTCGCGTAAGCGTACGTGTAATGTCGGTCCCGGCCGCTTCATCCAACAATACCATTGAACCAAAGTATGACATGCTGGTAAGCAGTATGATTTGTATCACCCACAACTCACTTGTGTTCTACTTGTGCATATAACATCTACGCATAAACCTGGCTCTGATGCCACTGTTGGGGAACGTAGTAATTTCAAAAAAATTCCTATGCACACGCAACATCATGGTGATGCATAGCAACAAGAGGGGAGAGTGTCATCCACGTACCCTCGTATACCATTAAGCGGAAGCGTTATGACAACGCGGTTGATGTAGTCGTACATCTTCACGATCGACCGATCCTCAGTACCGAACGTACGACACCTCCGCGTTCAACACACGTTCAGCTCGGTGACATCTCGCGAACTCACGATCCAGTAGAGCTCGAGGGAGAGTTTCATCAGCATGAGGGCATGGTGACGGTGTTGATGAAGCTACCGTCGCAAGGCTTCACCTAAGCACCGCTATAATATGACCGAGGTGGATTATGGTGGAGGGGGCCACCGCACACGGCTGGGAGAGATCAATGATCAACTTGTGTGTTCTAGGTGCCCCTGCCCCCGTATACAAAGGAGCAAGGGGGAGGCCGGCCGGCCCTGTAGGGTGTGCCAGGAGGAGGAGGAGTCCTCCCAGTAGGAGTAGGACTCCCCTCTTTCCTATCCGACTAGGAGGAGGAAAGGAAGGGGGAGAAGGAGAAGGAAAGGGGGGCGCCGCCCCCCTTCCTAGTCCAATTCGGACCAGAGGGGGAGGGGGCGCGTGGCCTGGCCTGGCCGGCCCCTTTCTCTCCACTAGGGCCCAACAAGGCCCATTAGCCCCCGGGGGGTTCCGGTAACCCCTCCGGCACTCCGGTAAAATCCTGATTTCACCCGGAACTCTTCCGATGTCCAAATGTAGGCTTCCAATATATCAATCTTTATGTCTCGACCATTTCGAGACTCCTCGTCATGTCCGTGATCATATCCGGGACTCCTAACTAACTTCGGTACATCAAAACATATAAACTCAAAATACCGATCGTCACTGAACTTTAAGCGTGCGGACCATACGGGTTCGAGAACTATGTAGACATGACTAAGACACGTCTCCGGTCAATAACCAATAGCGGAACCTGGATGCTCATATTGGTTCCTACATATTCTACGAAGATCTTTATCGGTCAAACCGCATAACAACATACGTTGTTCCCTTTGTCATCGGTATGTTACTTGCCCGAGATTCAAACGTCGGTATCTCAATACCTAGCTCAATCTTGTTACTGGCAAGACTCTTTACTCGTTCTGTAATGCATCATCCCGCAACTAGCTTATTAGTTGCATTGCTTGCAAGGCTTATAGTGATGTGCATTCCCGAGGGGCCCAGAGATACCTCTCCAACAATCGGAGTGACAAATCCTATTCTTGATTTATGCCAACTCAACAAGTACCTTCGGAGACACCTGTAGAGCACCTTTATAATCACCCAGTTACGTTGCGACGTTTGGTAGCACACAAAGTGTTCCTCCGGTAATCGGGAGTTACATAATCTCATAGTCATAGGGACATGTATAAGTCATGAAGAAAGCAATAGCAGTAAACTAAAACGACCAAGTGCTAAGCTAACAAAATGGGTTAAGTCAATAACAACATTCTACTAATGATGTGATCCCATTAATCAAATGACAACTCATGTCTATGGCTAGGAAAATCAACCATCTTTGATCAACGAGCTAGTCAAGTAGAGGCATACTAGTGACACTATGTTTGTCTATGTATTCACACATGTACTATGTTTCCGGTTAATACAATTCTAGCAGGAATAATAAATATTTATGATGATATGTGGAAATAAATAATAACTTTATTATTGCCTCTATGGCATATTTCCTTCATGATAGTAGCATGTGGATGAATAGTGGCTAGTGGAGGCTGGACGAGGTCAACGGTGCATGAACAGTAGCAGATGGAGGTTGGAGGAAGTCGATGGTGGATGAAAAATAGCAGTGGAGGATGAAGAGGTAGTTGACAGTGGATGAATAGTAGCTCATGGAGTCCTATTTTGCGGTACGCCACACCCCTCCCAATGAACAGGACCCCGTTTCGACCGTAGGCGGTTGGAAATAAGTCTGTTTCCTCCGTTTTGCGGTATGCCACACCCCTCCCGATGAACAAGACCCTGTTTCGACCATAGGCGGTTGGAGAGAAGTCCGTTTCCTCCATTTTACGGTATGCCACACCCCTCCCGATGAACAAGACCCCGTTTCGACCATAGGCGGTTGGAGAGAAGTCCGTTTCCTCCATTTTACGGTATGCCACACCCTTCCCGATGAGCAGGACCCCGTTTTGACCATAGGTGGTCGAAGAGAACTCTGTTTCCCTGGTTTCGCGGTACGCTAGACCCCAGCCGATGAATTGGACCCCATTTCGGCTGTTCCGTCCAAGCCTGTTGGCTCCCGATGAACAGGATGCATTCTGACCTAGTCGATTGCCTCCCGATGAACACGATGTTGTTTCCTCAGTTCTGACCCAGGCGGTTGGCTGCAGATGAACATGACACCATTGCTATACGCATTCGTGACCCCGCCCGTATGTACATATGTGGCCATAATTACTTTCTTGAAGCGTGGCCGTGTACACGATTTAGATAGGACGGCCTAAACTCCTATGCCGGGGCTCTACTACAACATGTGGCGCTCCTTGCTCGACCAATTTTCATCGTTGGAAAGAGACTGATCCGCCAGTATGTACGTACATGTTTGCGAGCAGACACATAGTGCTACGTACACTTCGACCTGGTGGGTCCCAACTACCAGGGTAGTTATGGAGGTACTTCCTTCCATGCGAAGATATAGCTGGTGGGTCCCAGCTGTCAGGGGGAAGAATCATTTTTTGCGCGTAATAAGGACACACTTCCTTGCGTGCGAAGATGTAGCTGGTGGGTCCCAGCTGTCAGGGGGAGGAAATATTATTTTTCGGTGTAAAAAGGAGGCAGTTGCATGCCTACGTCCATGGGCGTGGTTCGTCTCCACTGTCAGCCCCTCCATGTATAGTCATCTTCCGATGACTCTTGCTTGTTGACCACATTGACCATGCCATGCCAAGCGCACCAAAGCGGTGGACGATGACAAGGCCCCAAACGGGAATGCCCCGTAGATGGGGAAGACATGGTAGTGGAGTCGTAGATGGAGGGGAGTGCAATACTTGACATGTTTAGGTAGGGGCTGGGGCTACACTCAGTGGTGAATAACAGGAGGTGCGGAGGAGTGGAGGGATGGCCTGGCTGTCCGTGGGGTAGTGTTTCCCTGCGAGGCGCGCAAAGAAGTGCCGTTGGATGCTGGATGCTGGATAAGGCGGTCCTGCTAGCGTTGGATGAAGAAGAAGAGATATTGAAGAAGAATGCCAGCCGTTGGATGTAAATCCAATGCCTTGCTTAGGCTTTGACCTATTGGCCCACTGTCAGTGAGTCCATTTGGTCGGCTGGGCGAAACAATAATGTAGCGTCTATGCAACCCATTTATATATTATTAGAATTTATAGCCCATTTGCATTCTTCTAAAATACACAGATTTGCTGGGCTGGGTTATCATGTTGGGATGGATGGATAAATGTTATAGAAACATAAACACGT
The DNA here is from genome assembly GCF_018294505.1 of Triticum aestivum. NCBI lineage: Eukaryota > Viridiplantae > Streptophyta > Magnoliopsida > Poales > Poaceae > Triticum > Triticum aestivum. The sequence goes on from NC_057797.1 coordinate 304,409,751, forward strand.
GATTGCACGTCTATTACTGCATTGGTCAGTAAAATCTTAGCAAGCTTATGTACGCAATCACCCGGTATTAACTTGCCAGCTTATTGTTAAACAATTATTATTATTATTTTGTAAGAACTTGTTGATTTATGAAATAAAACGTTATTATAATTTGATGAGTTAATACGACGTGGGTTATTATTATCTTTTAGGCTAGATATGGGACAATTGAGTTGGTTGTAGGGAAAACTAGTTGGAGAAAAATTGGATTACCTCAAAAAAGAAAGTGGGTGAAAAATCAGATATATGATTAATAGAAAAGAAAAATAAAGGAAGTGGGAAGGTCTATACAAAGGTTGGATGAAGGACATGTCAAACGAGAACCTTAGGTTGTTTCAAATATATATATAATAAAATAAAATATAAATATATATACTATTATAGAAGGGAAAACATAGGTTCAGTTTGGCATTCTTATAAAAAATAGAACTGGGTTGTGCCTTCTCTTGAAAAAACAAACATAAGTTGGGTGTAACACCCACGATGCGGCTATATCTCCCACGTGTCGGAGCACGACTTAGAGGCATAACCGCATTGTAGGCATGTCGCAAGAGGGGTAATCTTTACACATCCCATGTACTGAATAAGAAAGAGGTACCGAGTTGGCTTACAATCGCCACTTCACGCAATACATAAATATAGCATTACATCATCCAGATACAATCAAGGTCCGACTAAGGAACCAAAATAAAGACAACCCCAAATGCATAAGATCCCGGATCGCCCCAACTGGGCTCCACTACTGATCGTCTGGAAAGGAAACGTAGTAACATCCTGAGTCCTCGTCGAACTCCCACTTGAGTTCAGTTGCATCCCCTGGAACGATATCATCGACACCTGCATCTGGTTTTGGAAGTAATCTGTGAGTCACGGGGACTCAGCAATCTCACACCCTTGCGATCAAGACTATTTAAGCTTATGGGTAGGGAAAGGTTGTGAGGTGGAGCTGCAGCAAGCACTAGCATATATGGTGGCTAATTTACGCAAATGAGAGCGAGAAGAGAAGGCAAAGAACGGTCGAGAATCTATGATCAAGAAGTGATCCTAGAACTACTTACGTTCAAGCATAACACAAGACCGTGTTCTCTTCCCGGACTTCCCCGAAAAGAGACCATCACGGCTACACACGTTGTTGATTCATTTTAATTAAGTTAAGTGTCAAGTTCTCTACAACCGGACATTAACAAATTCCCATCTGCCCATAACCGCGGGCATGGCTTTCAAAAGTTCAAATCCCTGCAGGGGTGTCCCAACTTAGCCCATCACAAGCTCTCACGGTCAACGAAGGATATTCCTTCTCCCAGGACGGCCTGATGAGACTCAGAATCCCGGTTACAAGACATCTCAACAACGGTAAAACAAGACCAGCAAAGCCGCCCGAATGTGCCGACAAATCCCGATAGGAGCTGCACATATCTCGTTCCCAGGGCACACCAAATTGTCCAAGATTCTGGTAGGCCAACCCAGAGTTGCCCCTGGTGGCCACCGACTGCTGACAGGTTGGACCAACACTTAGAGGAGCACTAACCTGGGGGTTTAAAATAAAGATGACCCTTGAGTCCGCGGAACCCAAGGGAAAAAGGCTTAGGTGGAAAATGGTAAAACCAAGGTTGGGCCTTGCTAGAGGAGTTTTATTCAAGGCGAACTGTCAAGGGGTTCCCATTATAACCCAACCATGTAAGGAACGCAAAATCAAGGAACATAACACCGGTATGACGGAAACTATGGCGACAAGAGTGGAACAAAACACCAGGCATAAGGCCGAGCCTTCCACCCTTTACCAAGTATATATGTGCATTTAAGTAAACAAGATATAATAGTGATTTCCCAACAATAATCATGTTCCAATAAGGAACAAACTCCAATCTTCACCTACAACTAGCAACGCTATAAGAGGGGTTGAGCAAAGCAGTAACATAGCCAAACAACGATTTGCTAGGACAAGGTGGGTTAGAGGTTTAACATGGAAATATGGGAGACCTTATATAGCAAGTGGTAGGTATCGCGGCATAGGCATAGCAATAGAGCGAGCAACTAACAAGCAAAGATAGAAGTGATTTCGAGGGTATGGTCATCTTGCCTGCAAAGTTCTCCGAGTTGACGTAATCTTGATCCTCGTAAGTGTACTCAACGGGTTCCTCGATCACGTACCCGTCTCCCGGCTCTACCCAAAGCAAGAACACAAGCAAGGGAAACACAATCAACCACGGTGCAATGCGCAAACAACATGATGCAAAACATGGCATGATATGTGGGATGTAATATGCAATGCATATGCGTTCTTTGGAAGCAAAAGGTTTAACCAGGCCTCAACTTGGCAAACCAAGAGTGCCACTGGAAAGATGAGTTGATTTCGGTCGAAATTGATATAAAGATCACCGGAATCGGATGCGCGGTTTGCAAATGGCAAGAAAAAACAATAATAGCACTATTATGTGATTAACATCATGATGCCATCTAAAATGCAACAAGAAACTAAGCTGCTGCACTCTAACATAACAACAAAGCACATGGCAAAAGATGAACATTGAGCTACGGCTAAATCACATAATAGAAGGTTCAAACAAGCATGGCAAAAGTGCAAAAGATATCAGGTTCTCAGACTTGGTGAAAATAACATGTCAGGATTTAACATCAGGAAGCAATGTTTAGAGCAAGATAACAACATGCTATAGGAACAAATCATGGCAAAGCAAGGCATGGCATGAATATACTCAAAGCATATAACAAAAGTCCCTTACTGACCATAAGCCAAAAGGGATCAGAAAATATGATGGCACCCATGTAAACATAGCAAGTTTCATTAACAGATTCAGGCTTACCAGAAAACTGGACATGGCAAAAACAGAGTTACGTAGGCATGTTTACGATCTCAATGCACTCACCACAAGGCATTGGATGACAAACTAAGCATAAACACAGCAAGAAGACATGATCGAGAAGCTAAACATGGCAAGAACCAACTCATAGCATGCATGGATCAACTACAACAACCTTGGCAAAATTGAATAACATGTAAACAATCTGCCAGGAATATTTTATGGAAAAAGTAGAGCAAGATTGAGTCATGCTATGGTACTCCATAATTGCAAACAAAGACACGTATGGATAGAACATAACAATATATCAAAATCATCCTTACTGAACATGCTCAAAAGAGGCATGGATCACTCTGCAGTAACATGAATACATGGCATAAAAAATAACATCAGGGAAATGACTGAAGAATTCTAAGTCCCTGAATTCAGCAACATCACGAGAGCTACTTTGCATGCTTGTTCTAGTCACCACATTGATCACAAAAATACATGGCATACACCCCTATAAAGATGGCATGGCATAGCCCAAAACACATGTAGGGCTCGAGTTCATAGGAGGCACACATTAAACATGGCAAAAATTACAAATGTCCATAATCTGTTAAGAAACAGAAACTAACATTATATAGCACTCTTGCAACAGCATTTAGTACATCAAGATGGACTCAAACAAGCATGGTGCAATGGAACGAAATGAAGAGGACAACCTAACGAACAATTCGCTATATGGCACACCCAAAACGGAGCTACGGATGATGAGATATGATGCGATGAACACAGCTAAAAAAATATGTAGGGAGAAGGACTTAGGCAAAATTTGACCTAGGGTTCATCGGCACGCAACTCAAGGTTCGCCGGAGATTTGTTGGAGATAGACGAGGACGGCGGCCGGCAAGGCAGATCCGGGGCGGATCTCACCGGGTCCGGGCGCGGACGCCGAGGACCGCGAAGAACGCGACGGCGGGCGGTGTGGCGGCGGCGGGCGTGGCGGTGAGGAGGCGCGGCGGGTGGTGGCCGGAGTAGCGGACGGCGGCGGCGGCCCGGCGAAGGCGGCGCGGGGCGGCACGACTCCTCGCGCGGTGCACTGGCGGCGGGGAGACGCGGGCCGGGGAGGGCCCCGCCTGGGCCTGGCGGGCCGGCAAAGTGGGTGCGGGGCGCGACGACTCACGAGGCGACACATTGCGGTGGCGCGGCGAAGTTGGACATGTCCGGCCATCTCGGATGTGTTCGGAGGCGGTGTGGTAAGAATTCTAGGGTTTGGACCCGGGATTTTCGGAGGGGGCATATATTTATAGGTAGAGGGAGTTTGGAGTGTCCAAATGAGGTGTGGTTTTCGGCCACGCGATCTTGATCGAACGACCGAGAGGATGGAGGGGGTTTCGATGTGTTTTGGGACACTTTGGAACGGTGTTGGGCTGCAACACACAAGAGGCATTTATGGTTCCTCGGTTAACCGCTGGAGTATCAAATGAACTCCAAATGGCACGAAACTTGACAGGCGGTCTACCAGTGGTATACCAAGGCCGCTAGCCAAATCTCGGTCCAATCCGAGAACTTTTAACACCCGCACATGAAAAGAGGTAAAAGGAGACGCCGAAGGACATAGGAGTGCCGGAATGCAAAACGGACAACGGGGAAAATACTCGGATGCATGAGACGAACACGAATGGGAATGCGATGCACATGATGACATGATAGGAGATGCATGACATGAACAAAATGCAAAACGGAGACAAAACCCAACCACGAGAGAATATCATAACTTATATCCGAAAATGGCAAGAGTTGGAATACAAATATGGCAAGTTACATATGTGGCGTTACAACACTCCACCACTACGAAAGGATCTCGTCCCGAGATCTAGGACTAGAAAAACTCCGGATATTCGAAACGGAGGTGGTCCTCGCGTTCCTAGGTGGCTTCACGGTCGGAATGATGTGACCACTTCACTTTCAGGAATTTGATAGACTTGTTGTGAGTCTTGCGCTCAGTTTCTTCAAGAATAACAATGGGATGCTCATGATAAGATAGGTCTTCTTGGAGGTCAATCTCTTCGAAGTTGATGGTGCGGTCAGGAGTCTTGAAACACTTGTGAAGCTGAGACACGTGAAACACATCGTGCATGTTTGCAAAGTTTGATGGAAGCTCAAGTTGATAGGCGAGATCGCCTCTTTTGCCAATGATCTTGAAAGGACCCACGTATCTAGGGGCCAGCTTCCCTTTGATACCGAAGCGACGAGTACCTTTCATTGGAGAGACGCGGAGGTAGACATGGTCTCCGATCTCGAAAGCCAAGTCACGATGCTTGCTATCATAGTAGTAACTCTTCTGGCGCGATTGCGCGGCTTTGAGATTTTCATGAATGACTTTGCACATTTCTTCAGCCTCTGTGATCAAGTCATTGCCAAGAAGTTGGCGTTCACCAGTCTCTGACCAATTAAGAGGAGTACGACACTCTCTGCCATAGAGAATCTCGAATGGGGCCTTGCCCGAACTCGCTTGGAAGCTGTTGTTGTAGGAGAACTCGGCATATGGAAGACAATCTTCCCACTTCATACCGAAAGAAATGACACAATCCCTAAGCATATCTTCAATAATTTGATTGACTCGCTCGACTTGTCCACTAGTTTGAGGATGAAAGGCTGTGCTGAAGCGAATGTTGGTGCCCATGGCCTTCTGAAAATAATTCTAGAACTTAGAAGTGAAGATGCTTCCACGATCTGAAGATATCAACTATAGAATGCCATGCAAAGAGACAATCTTGGAGGTATATAGCTCTGCCAACTGAGCTGCTGTGATAGATTCTTTGATAGGAAGAAAATGAGCCACTTTAGTGAGCTTGTCGATGACAACAAAAATAGCATCATTGCCACACTTGGACTTGGGAAATCCAGTCACGAAGTCCATCTCAATATGGTCAAACTTCCATTCTGGAATAGCAAGAGGTTGGAGGAGACCAGCTGGCCCTTGGTGTTCTGCTTTCACTCTTCTGCAGACATCACATTCATTCACGAACTGAGCAATCTCGCGCTTCGTTCGAGTCCACCAATACGACGGCTTGAGGTCATGGTACATCTTTGTACTTCCAGGATGAATAGAAAGGAGTGAATTGTGAGCCACGTTCATAATGACTTTACGAAGGTCACCCTTAGGAACAACGATTCGATTAGAGTATCATTGTCATCAAGGCGATAACACTTGTACTTGGGTTGGCTCTTGGCAATTCCAATCTTTACCTTCTTCACCATTGCATCAAGAAGTTGAGCCTCATGAATCTGATCTTCCAAAGTAGGAGAGACTTGGAGGTTGGCAAGGAATCCTTGAGGAACAACTTGGAGATTAAGTTTGCGGAAAGCTTCACAGAGATCCGGTTGGAAGGGCTTGAGAATCAAACTGTTGTAGTAAGCCTTCCTCCTCAAAGCGTCGGCAATGACATTGGCCTTGCCTGGAGTATATTCAATACTCGGATTATACTCTTGAATCATCTCGACCCAACGAGTCTGCCTGAGGTTGAGGTTGGGCTGAGTGAAGATGTACTTGAGACTCTTATGATCAGTGAAGAAGTCCACTTTCCTTCCCAACAAGAGATGTCTCCATGTTAAAAGAGCATGGACAACTGCCGCTAACTCGAGGTCATGAGTGGGGTAGTTCTTTTCGTTGGGCTTCAACTGGTGAGAGGTATAGGCCACAACTTTCTTCTCTTGCATTAACACAGCACCGAGACCTTGCAGGGAAGCATCCCAGAAAACCTCGAATGGTTTGGATTCATCAGGAGGAGTCAGAACTGGAGCTATGACTAACTTCTCTTTGAGGGTGTTGAAAGCGATGTCACATTCAGGCATCCAGACAGACTTCACATGCTTCTGGAGAAGGTTGGAAAGAGGCTTCGCGATCTTAGAGAAATTCTCAACGAATCTTCGACAATAGCTTGCGATCCCAAGGAAGCTGCGGAGTTGCTTCACATTCTGAGGCGGTTCCCAATTCACAATTGTAGACACCTTCTCAGTTTCACAGCTATGCCCTTGTGGAGATAATATGCCCAAGGTAGAGAACCTCATCGAGCCAAAACTCGCACTTTGAAAACTTCGCATAGAACTGATGTTCTCTAAGTTTGTCTAGCACCAATCTCAAATGCTTGGCATGATTCTCTTTGTTCTTGGAAAAGACCAAAATGTCATCAAGATAGACCAGGACGAAGTCATTTGTGTAGGGGTTGAAGATGAAGTTCATCATGCGAGAGAATGTTGGAGGAGCATTGACAAGGCCGAAAGACATGACAGAAACTTATAGTCATCCATCTTAATAGTAACATCCGGAACCATGGAGTTAGCGTTCATGCGTTTACCTGGTGAGACAACTGCTAATGGACTAGGCAAAACTTGGAAAGCCAACTCATGCTTAGATGCAAATGGTCTTGAGATGAAACAATGCGATGCACCATGTCAAAAAGAACTTTTGCAGGAATGTCATTAACAGGAAGGTTACCCATGATCACTTCTAAAGAGTCCTCTGCCTGAGCTGCGTTCATCATGTTGACCTTTGAAAACTTGGGATTATGCTTGACCATTGCATTGCTGGCAGATCTCACAGGAGGAGGAGGCGGAAGACGCCTCTGGTTGGAGCATTTGTTTGCATAGTGACCCTTTTGCTGACACTTGTTGCACGTAACCTCTGAGAGCGGCCGGTGATACGGAGCAGTTGACCTTGGAGCATGAGATGAAGCTTTGTTCTGAATGCCTGGGTTGGGTGGGTGGGAAGATCCATTGCCACCTTTGCTCTTCTGCTGAAAAGGCTGCCGGAACGGAGGAGGAGGAGGCAACTAGTACTTTTGTTGCCTAGCTGCCACTTGAGTTGAAGAAGAAGGAGTTGCATCCCTGACTCTCTTCCTGGAGGCATCGCACTTGAGCTGAGCAGCCTCTTGCTTTAGTGCCATATTGTAGAACTCATCGTACTTTTTCGGCTCAAAAAGCACAAGAGCAAGTTGCAGATCTTCTCTAAGGCCACCTCTGAACTGATAAATCATGCTCTTCTCGTCAGGGATGTCTTGCTTGGCGAAGCGAGCGAGCCTCTGGAACAGGATGTTGTATTGGTAAACAGACAAGCTGCCTTGCTTCAGGTTGCGGAACTCCTCACGTTACTCTCAACAACACTCTGAGGAATGTGGTGAGCTTTGAAGTCTTGGCGGAAATCATCCCAGGTAATCACATGACCTCCTTTGGAATCTTTGTATTGTTGATACCACTCAGCAGCTTGGTCTTTGAGTTGGAACGAAGCAAACTTGACAAAGTCCTCAGTCCTGACGTTGCTACACTCAAAATGTTTGCACATATCCATGAGCCAATCGTCAGCGTCTGTTGCCTTGACATAGTTGCCGAAAGACTTCGGCTGGTTTGCGAGGAATTGGTTGAGGGTAGCAAACTGAGTTTGATTGTTGCCATGGCCTTGATTTCCTTGGTTGCGCTCTTGCAAGAGTTGCATAATCAATTGCGTCTTGGTGTTGGTAGCAGCCATCACAGCTTGCCATGCCTCCGGAGGTGGAGGTGGTGGCGGAGGTTCCGGATTCTGACGCGTTGGAGGATCCATCCTGAAGAGGGTGACATCCGTTAGCATCTTGAAAGACATATATTCAAGCTGAATCAAATGGATCAAAATTGCAACATATAGCCTTAACATACGAACAAGAATGAACAAATGAATTCCAAATTAAATGATCACACTTCCATAAATTGAGAAGCCACTTAGATAGAGGTAGATGAATAAAACAACAAGGTACGAATATGAACAAATACTTGGTAAGGATTACCCAATCACAAACCAAATATCTGCAGGAAGAAAGAAACTAGAGCTACATGAATTCCCACCTATGAAACTCCCAAAACTTTCTGGTTATGCAATCAGGTGTTGGGGATACAGGGGAAGCATAATATCTCACCCAAAACTAGCAAATCCTACATCCAGCTGTATCCATCCTTCAACACATAACCAAGAAACCTTCGGAAACCATTTACCTCAACCTTCGAAAAGCACCTGTTATACAAGTTATGGCAATACTCCCGAACTCCCGCCCACTACTGGGTGGCGTCGAGGTTATGTCACCAACAACTGCATAAAGGAGATTTTCGATGTCGGCGAAACTCACGTATTCCAGAACTGCAACGATAAGATTGTGACGACAACACCTCGGAGCTCAACTCCCCGGGACACTGCCACAACCCCTAAATGTTAGGAGGCACCAAGAACAATGTTCTCGTCACAAAACCATCGGAACAATTCCAAGATACCCGCGTGATCCTAAATTTTTTTAGTGAAATTAGAGAAGAGAAGAGTCAAAACTCTACGTCAGGATGCCTCACCAGAGCGACGAAGGGATTGAGGAGTAAAAAGAATCCTACTCACCGATATATATAATCCTAAAAGACTCAAAACATTTTTCTAGGCTCAACAATGCCAGAGATTCGATCAAGCGGGGGGCTCCTAAGTCGGGGAAGGGTCTGATTACCAACTTGTAACACCCACGATGCGGCTATATCTCCCACGTGTTGGAGCACGACTTAGAGGCATAACTACATTGTAGGCATGTCGCAAGAGGGGTAATCTTTACACATCCCATGTACTGAATAAGAAAGAGGTACAGAGTTGGCTTACAATCACCACTTCACACAATACAAAAATATAGCATTACATCATCCAGATACAATCAAGGTCCGACTACAGAACCAAAATAAAGACAACCCCAAATGCATAAGATCCCCGATCGCCCCAACTGGGCTCCACTACTGATCGTCTGGAAAGGAAACGTAGTAACGTCCTGAGTCCTCGTCGAACTCCCACTTGAGTTCAGTCGCATCCCCTGGAACAGTATCATCGACACCTGCATCTGGTTTTGGAAGTAATCTGTGAGTCACGGGGTCTCAGCAATCTCACACCCTCGCGATCAAGACTATTTAAGGTTATGGGTAGGCAAAGGTTGTGAGGTGGAGCTGCAGCAAGCACTAGCATATATGGTGGCTAATTTACGCAAATGAGAGCGAGAAGAGAAGGCAAAGAACGGTCGAGAATCTATGATCAAGAAGTGATCCTAGAACTACTTACGTTCAAGCATAACACGAGACCATGTTCTCTTCCCGAACTCCGCCGAAAAGAGACCATCACGGCTACACACGTTGTTGATTCATTTTAATTAAGTTAAGTGTCAAGTTCTCTACAACCGGACATTAACAAATTCCCATCTGCCCATAACCGCAGGCACGGCTTTCGAAAGTTCAAATCCCTGCAGGGGTGTCCCAACTTAGCCCATCACCAGCTCTCACGGTCAACGAAGGATATTCCTTCTCTGAGGACGGCCTGATCAGACTCGAAATCCCAGTTACAAGACATCTCGACAATGGTAAAACAAGACCAGCAAAGCCGCCCGAATGTGCCGACAAATCCCGATAAGAGCTGCACATATATCGTTCTCAGGGCACCCCGGATTGTCCAAGATTCCGGTAGGCCAACCCAGAGTTGCCCCTGGTAGCCACCAGCTACAGACAGGTTGGACCAACACTCAGAGGAGCACTGGCCCGGGGGTTTAAAATAAAGATGACCCTTGAGTCCGCGGAACCCAAGGGAAAAGTCTTAGGTGGCAAATGGTAAAACCAAGGTTGGGCCTTGCTGGAGGAGTTTTATTCAAGGCGAACTGTCAAGGGGTTCCCATTATAACCCAACCGCGTAAGGAATGCAAAATCAAGGAACATAACACCGGTATGACGGAAACTAGGGCGGCAAGAGTGGAACAAAACACCAGGCATAAGGCCGAGCCTTCCACCCTTTACCAAGTATATAGGTGCATTTAAGTAAACAAGATATAATAGTGATATCCCAACAATAATCATGTTCCAACAAGGAACAAACTCCAATCTTCACCTGCAACTAGCAATGCTATAAGAGGGGCTAAGCAAAGCGGTAACATAGCCAAACAACGGTTTCCTAGGACAAGGTGGGTTAGTGGTTTGACGTGGAAATATGGGAGGCATGATATATCAAGTGGTAGGTATCGCGGCATAGGCATAGCAATAGAGCGAGCAACAAACAAGCAAAGATACAAGTGATTTCGAGGGTATGGTCATCTTGCCTGCAAAGTTCTTCGAGTTGACGTAAGCTTGATCCTCGTTAGCGTACTCAACGGGTTCCTCGATCACGTACTCATCTCCCGGCTCTACCCAAAGCAAGAACAGAAGCAAGGGAAACACAATCAACCACGGTGCAATGCGCAAGCAACATGATGCAAAACATGGCATGATATGCGGGATGTAATATGCAATGCATATGCGTGCTCCGGAAGGAAAAGGTTGAACCAGGCCTCAACTTGGCAAACCAAGAGCGCCGCTGGAAAGATGAGTTGATTTCGGTCGAAATCGATATAAAGATCACCGGAATTTTATGCGTGGTTTGCAAATGGCAAGCAAAACAATAATGACACTATTCTGCGATTAACAACACGATGCCATCTAAAATGCAACAAGAAACTAATCTACTGCACTCTAACATAACAACAAAGCACATGGCAGTGATCCACTCAAGATGCTTGACAAAAGATGAACACTGAGCTACGGCTAAATCACACAATAGCAGGCTCACACAAGCATGGCAAAAGTGCAAAAGATATCAGGTTCTCAGACTTGGTGAAAATAACATGTCAGGATTTAACATCAGGAAGCAATATTTAGAGCAAGATAACAACATGCTATAGGAACAAATCATAGCAAAGAAAGGCATGGCATGAATCTACTCAAAGCATATAACAAAAGTCCCTTACTAACCATAAGCCAAAGGGATCAGAAAATATGATGGCACCCATGTAAACATAGCAAGTTTCGTTAACAGATTCAGGCTTAGCAGAAAACTGGACATGGCAAAAACAGAGTTACGTAGGCATGTTTGTGAGCTCGATGCACTCACCACAAGGCATTGCATGACAAACTAAGCATACACCCAGCAAGAAGACATGATCAAGAAGCTAAACATGGCAAGAAATAACTCATAGCATGCATGGATCAACTACAACAACCTTGGCAAAATTGAATAACATGTAAACAATCTGCCAGGAATATTTTATAGAAAAACTAGAGGAAGATTGAGTCATGCTATGGTACTCCATAATTGCAAACAAAGACATGTATGGATAGAACATAACAATATATCAAAATCATCCTTACTAAACATGCTCAAAAGAGGCATGGATCACTTTGTAGCAACATAAATACATGGCATAAAAAATAACATCAGGGAAATGACTTAGAAGAATTCTAAGTCCCTGAATTCAGCAACATCACGAGAGCTACTTTGCATGCTTGTGCTAGTCACCACATTGATCACAAAAATACATGGCATACACCCCTGTAAAGATGGCATGGCATAGCCCAAAACACATGTAGGGCTCGAGTTCATAAGAAACAGAAACTAACATTATATAGCACTCTTGCAACAGCATTTAGTACATCAATATGGACTAAAACAAGCATGGTTCAATGGAATGAAATGTAGAGGACAACCTAACGAACAATTCGATATATGGCACGCCCAAAACGGAGCTACGGATGATGAGATATGATGCGATGAACACAGCTACAAAAACTATGCAGGGAGAAGGACTTAGGCAAAATTCAACCTAGGGTTCGTCGGCGTGCAACTCGAGGTTCGCTAAAGATTTGTGGGAGACAGACGAGGACAGCGGCCAGCGAGGTAGATCTGGGGCGGATCCGGCCGGATCTCGCCGGATCCAGGCGCAGACGCCGAGGGCGGCGAGGAACGAGGCGGCGGGCGGTGTGGCAGCGTCGGGCGTGGCGGTGAGGAGGCGCGGAGGGCGGTGGCCGGAGTAGCGGACGGTGGCGGCAGCCCGCCGAAGGCGGCACGGGGCGGCGCGGCTCCTCGCGCGAGGCACGGGCGGCGGGGAGACGCGGGCCGGGGAGGGCCCCGCCTGGGCCTGGCGGGCCAGCGAAGTGGGCACAGGGCGCGGCGACTCACGAGGCGACACATGGTGGCGGCGCGGAGAAGTTGGACAGGTCCGGCCGTCTCGGACGTGTCCGGCGGCGGCGGGGGAAGAATTCTAGGGTTTGGACCCGGGATTTTTGGAGGGAGGTATATATTTATAGGTAGAGGGAGTTTGGAGTGTCCAACTGAGGTGCGGTTTTCGGCCACGCAATCATGATCGAACGGCCGAGAGGATGGAGGGGGTTTGGATGGGTTTTGGGCCACTTTGGAAGGGTGTTGGGCTGCAACACACACGAGGCCTTTACGGTTCCTCGGTTAAACGTTGGAGTATCAAACGAACTCCAAATGGCACGTAACTTGACAGGCGGTCTACCGGTGGTATACCACGGCCACTTGGCAAATCTCGGTCCAATCCGAGAACGTTTAACACCCGCACACGAAAAGAGGTAAAAGGAGACGCCGGAGGACATAGGAGTGCCGGAATGCAAAACAGACAACGGGGAAAATGCTCGGATGCATGAGACGAACACGAATGTGAATGCGATGCACATGATGACATGATATGAGATGCATGACATGAACAAAATGCAAAACGGAGACAAAACCCAACCACGAGGGAATATCATAACTTAGAGCCGAAAATGGCAAGAGTTGGAGTACAAATATGGCAAGTTACACACGGGGCGTTACATTGGGCTGCTGATGTTATAAAACAAGATAGGTTGGGAGGTCTTGAGGCCGCTTGATACCTGCTGGACCTAAAAAAACATTTAAACCTGCTGGATCAACTATGTATGTACGATGGGCTACGCATGTTAAACAACAAAACCTAGGCCATGGACCTGGTGGGCTCGGACTCTCATCCTATCCACGTGCAGTCATCTCCCAATTCCTTTTGTTTGTTGACCATGTTCAGAATGACAGATGGCGGCACCGCGGCGAGAGCACCAAGGCGGAGGATGACATCAAGACCTCGGATCGAAACCAACAAGAGCCGAGGAAGACGCAGGTGGAGGAGAATACGAGGGTTGACTTGTTTGGGTGCAGGTGGGCCGGTGGAGGTGGAGCCACCGGAGAATAAAATGAGATGTGGGGAAGTCGAGGGATGGCCTGGTCACCATAGGCTAGGATGGGTCACCGAGGCGCCGCCATAACAGAAATGAAAACCACACTGAAAGAATGATACACTTGTTGGATCCCCATAATCATGTTGTGGGTTGCGGATGTCCTAAGAAAAGAAACCTGCACTTGGCAGCCACAACCTAGTTGATACCCACTGTACCTTAAAGAAAGGAAACTCTGCAGTTGAGTGAACTAGTTACATACATAAATCTTCTTCCTCGCTCCTACAGAAAACACCAACCCTCCTTCTTCCCCACTTGCACTGCCACTACGGCCGACTCTCACTACTCTTCTCAAACTCGTGGGCTTGCATTCAACTTGATAATGGGAGACGCATTGTATTCAAATAGGCTCCTAGGCTCCTATGCTCCTTAGTGATCTTGCTCTGGTGGCTGCTCCGGTCCTGGTGGCCACCCTCCCACCCTGCCGGTGGCCACTTCGGCCCCGGCAACCACTCTCTCCAAGATGGCGCCTTTTGCTCTCAACTTTGATCGTGGCAAGAAGTGTCAAGCGGACATGAGGTCCAAGTTAGGGCACCTGGTAGTTTTCTCCTTGGGCTTTTACCAACAGGAATTCATCTTGGTGGTCTTTTTCTGCAGATCCATGTACAAGCTTGATGCTCATACAGTTAGTGTCACTCTACAAGCCATGTTTGGTGGCTATGCTCAAGGTTTTAGGGTTCGTATTTTGAAGGATAGATCTTTCAAGTTCTCTATTGCTTCTAAGTCAGTGGATTTTAAAATTTACAATGTGGGTAGAATTGTTGAGAAGGAGTTTGAGGTGGTTTTCATCCTTTGGAGTTTTGGTGGTCCAAACCGGCATAGGGAAGATATTGCTTATTATGCTGAACAAGATAGTGAGTGGACGTTGGTTGGCAGAAATGGGAAGCTGTGGTATCATTCTCCGGCGATCACCGGAGTAACAACACGATGGCCGGAGATGGAAGATCTGTTTTCGAGCGGTTATCTGGTTGCATTCATGGTAGGAGCGATCATGGGGTTAGTTTGAATACACCCAATATTATTGTTGATATTAATATGCCACAAAATGAGCCTCAGGTTACACCGACTAATTGTGCCAACACGGACATGGTGTGCTATGCATGCGGTGATTTGGGACACTACGCACGTAAATGCCCCATTCCAAACTTACCTGGGCTATGGAATTTTATCCATTTTGACTCTTTCCCAAGCCCACCAGAACATGCTTGGGCCTTGGGTGTTGTGGATTGCTGGTTTCATTACTCCGGGCTGGCGTTGCCTATTAGGCAGGTTTCATCATTTAAGGAGCTAGTCAAGGATCTTTTCCCAAACTTCCAGCCGAGAACCCTGCTTGTCCCCTTGCATTCCTATTCTGTTCCAACTCTGCTTCCACCTCGGCAAGCTCACCACCTTCCTCATTGCCAATGGGGTCTATGGTGCCACAACCAGTTAACACCCCGCCGATGGCCAATATCCCCATATACCTGCTCCCTTTTGTTCCTAATGGATTCCAAATACAACACGCCGAAGGGAGAAATGGGGTTTCCAGGGTGACCTGCCACATCATCCAAGACGGCACAAGGATTGGGAGATTTCTACCATTCAGCCGCTACCCAATGAGGTATTTTCCCCAACGCCCATGAAGTTATTGAGGAATTCCTATAAGGAGTAGAGCAAGTTGGTTTCAGAGAGATTAGCCATGCCCCTTTGGCAAAGCTTACATTCAGTTCTTGCATGACTGGGATATTGATCAGCTAATCACTCAAAGTCCACATGCTTTTGGAGATGTGTTCATTTCTTTCACCAAACATAATGAGGGGAGAAACTTGAGCATGCCTCATTTTAATAGATCTTGTTGGCTACTATTTGTGGGGGTTCCATTTGACTACTATAACACTAAGGATATTGTTGTTGCCATCTCAAAATGGGGCATAATTATCAGTTGGGAAATAGAAGACGCAAGACGAGCAGAATACTGGTCAAAGCGAGAGTTACACAGCTCATTTACATTACGAGGAGCATAAGATGGCTGGGGGCGAAGCTTTGAGGAGGAATCATGTACTAGCTCAATTGAAATACCGTGGGAGGAGATGCTTGGAGGTGCTCCTACTGATGAAGATCCCATCCCTCCACCCGGGTGGACCCAAATCCTATCCCTCGGCATGCAAATGACTTCCCAGGCTTCCAACCTATGCTAGTGGTCAATGAGCAAGCAGATAATGATGAATGGGATGAGTGGGAAGTACATGATCATTGGGCATTTCCCCAACAAAATCATGCAGAACCTGTGTAGCCACAGATGGAATTACCTAAGCTGGCAGAAGATGGGGCCCCAAACAGCAGCGTCACCACAACAATCTCACTGTCTGATGGAACTTTTTCTCTTAATAATACTGCTAGTGAAGAGGTGAACGAAGGATTACAGGCTCTGCCTATGGGATTGGGGCGTCAAAATATTGCCTTGGCCTACCCTGATGATATTGAAAAGGAAGAACATGAGAACATTGATCAAGAGGAGGGGGTGAGACAACTACCTCCCATGCTGGAGGCTCACAATTTGGAACTGGTTAACATCCATAGCAATTTTGATGTCACAGTGGAACATAAGGATGAAGAGAATGCAAGAGCCGACTGATCCAAAGTGCAAGTCACTATTCATGAAGATGCACTTGATAATGATGACGTGCTGTCTGAGACTGACATAGCCAGGGCCACAATCAAAGGGAAAGAAATTATACCAACAACTTTAATACCTCAGACTGATGTAGCCCTCTTTATATGAGGATGCTGTAGGGGCAGGAAGTCTAGCTACACATAACATTGACAATAATAAGAAAGGTAACGAGGACATAGCTTCTTTCTCAAGTGAGCCTCATACATTTGATGTAGCTAGCATAGCTGAATCTCATGCACTTGCTGTTATTGATGGTTCTCATTTAATATTTAAAGAGGGCATGGACCTTTGGATTCAACACTTTGCACCGGCTACTCAGAGTTCTGCCAATCCATTCAAGATTGAGATCCCAGTAAGTTGGTTTAATTTCATAATCCATCTTCTACTGAATCCTGATAAATTAGAGTGGACCCTGCATTTGCTGAAATCTGAACTGTGGAAAATGTTGACTGCAAATTGTACTTCTGAAGAGACTACATTATTTCATATCCTTGATAGTTGCTCTGCATCACAGGCTCCCTATTTTAAGGAAATCATGCAGGGAAATGGTAAAGAGAATGAGGGTATAAGCCCAGCTGCTCTTTCTTCTAGTGGAGTTGGAAGCCCTTTAAAACAGGTGTCCCCTAGTAAAGTAATCCTGCCGCCTTTGGGAGAAGCAGTTTCAAGAAGAAAAAAGGGACAAGGGGCCTTTGGTACAAACTGAGGTAAGAAGAAGTGATCGAATTAAGCAAGATAATAATGGTTATAGAATAAAATCTTGTGATACAAAGGGTTGTTTACCTTGTAATGCTGCCCCCCTTCAAAATAGAGTGGTAAAAAATCTCACAATATCTTTCTGGAAGGTGGATGAGGAGAAACTTCAGGAGAAGCTATACAAAAGTCCCAAGAAGAAAGGACATGAAGATGTGGTCAAGGTTCCCAAAGCCACAGGAACAACAGAGCAATCCAAGATGGTTTAATGACGAGATCAAGTCATAAAATCCAGCACATGAGAAGACTGCTAAAAAACCTGGTCACGGTGTGACAACTTTTGTAAAAAGACTGGTTATGGCCCTGTGTGGCACCTCTTGCTTTCTATTAAGAAGACTTGGTACTTAAATGATGTCTACATGTCTATGGTTATGCTTAAGAGAACTATGTTTAATTACTTTTTTATGTGCTTGCTATGTTTATGGCAAGTTGGCCCTTATTGGTTGACTAATCATTATATGCTGGTGAGGAAAACTGTTTCTGACACCCAGAGGAATACACAACTGGGGATTTAGGTACTTGATGTAGGGTAGAACCCTAGATGCCCGATCTTTCATGAAATGGAGGGGATCCTACGAAGAACACGAAGAATACAAGGGGAAACACGAGAGGAGCACTCAAGAACAAGTCCAATCACACATGTGCTAGATCCTCGAAACACAAATAGATACACGATCCAAATCTAATAAGGGACGATACAAGAGGTAACTAGTTCATCTCCGTGAGGAGGCCTTGGGGGGTCTTCTCGTGAGGGGTCTTGAATCCTCTTGGGGGATCTTCTCCGAAGAGGAAGTGGAATCCAATGGAGAAGTAACCAAGTGGATGAGCAAAGCCCTATGTCGGGACCCCGATTCTAAGTCACACCGATCTAGACTGTAACACCTCATATCACTTTGCGGCCTCACAGACGGTATTCCCACGGGTGTCGCCTTACCATGGCCTGGGACCGTTTGCGCCTTTTGGCTCACGTATATGATAGTGTCGCTAGCATCCATATGACAGAGAACCCAGGCCGACATGACTAGTCGTGAACCCAAAGTAGCACTAACTTACGGGGACAGGCATACATGAATCAACATCGAGCATGTCGGTCAGCAGCGTGTGAATCTGGGCTGTAGCACTCGGCTAACAGGACTCCGGGAACCCGGGCTGTTGCAGGCTAGGCAGGACTCCGGATGTCACCGCGTGGCATTTCCCCGAAGGGACCGATATAGGAACGAAGTGAATCACATGCCGGCCAGTCAAGTGCTCTAGAGCAGTAGTGCTGGGCTAGCAGGACTCCGGTGAACCGGGATGTAGCGGACTACTATGGCTCATGGAAGCACAAGAATACATTTCCCCATAAGAGAGGCTACCAAGGAAAAACGACTAGGTTGTCGGATCCCACACATACCAAGAATTTCAATCATACACACAATATGCTCGATATGTGTAAATACAACATGGCATCACAACATAACTCTACAACTCAAGTATTTATTCATTAGGCTCCGAGGAGCGAGATATTACAAACATGGGTCTCATGACCCAACATTCAGAGCATACAAGTCAAAGCACATGCGGAATCTTAACTTGTCTGAATACAGACAACTACAAATGAAGAAGGCTGAGAAGCCTGACTATCTACAAGACCCTCCCAAGGGTACAAGATCGTAGCTGAGGTAACAAGCTAAACGTCGAAGTCCAAGCGGAACTACTAGCGAGCTTGACGTCTCTCTACAAAACATAAATTAAGCAAACATGAGTACAAATGTACCCAGCAAGACTTACATCAGAACTAGCTACATATGCATCATTATCAACAAAAGGGATGGTGGGGTTTAACTGCAGCAAGACAGCTTTTGACTCAGTGGCTAACCTGAACTACGACTGCAAGTAACTCTTTTGAGGTGGCGCACACGAGTCCACATATTCACCATATCAATACTCCACTATGGATCCGCTCCCGTCTCCCTACGAGAAGGCCATCCATAGCACTCACGCTTATATTGTGCATTTTAGAGTATCCACTTTCACTTGTCTATGAACTATGCAAGGGGTCCAAGTTTCCATATCCTAGGAATCCGGCTATTCGAATAGATAATGATAATCCTGCAGGGGTGTACTTCTTCACACACGCTCTCACCACTTATCGCCATGTACACGTCATGTACCTCAACAACCTTCAAGCGGAAGCCCGGCGAGGGAGTCGGCCACGACCTGACTAACCAACAAGTCTCTAGTCCAGATTTATCGCCTATTCGGGTTCCATCCGCAAGGAGATCCGGCCGGGGTGTCGCTCACGGCCCCAAACGATGTGTACAGGGTTCCCAAACCCACCATCCGGGTGCCACTTGGTACACCGGGCCACTGTGCCTAGTCTGTCCCAAGCCGACCTATACCGGGTGCCACTTGGTAGACTACTAACACTACCTACAAACACCAGAAACTAGTTGCAACTCCTGGACAGAGATCGAGTTGATTAATAAGTCGAGAGAGCTTGGAGTGCCTGGAGCCCAATGTGTGGTAGTAACTGTTCATGGATCACAAACACAAAACTCAGTTCCTAAGGACGGCTGCAATGAGACAACCCACCATGTACTCCTACATGGCCTCTCACCGCTACCTTTACCAAATCGTGTTCACACACTTAGCTCGCACACAGTAGGACATTTTCACCACATTCCAATTCATCCCCGATGAATCGGACCTGACTCAACTCTAAGCAATAGTAGGCATGACAAACAAGCATGAATGAGTAGGCACATCAGGGCTCAAACAACTCCTACTCATGCTAGTTGGTTTCATCTATTTACTGTGGCAATGACAGGTCATGCAGAGGAAAGGGGTTCAGCTACCGCAGCATGTAACAGTTGAATCACTGTTGTCCTAATGCAGTAAAAGAGAGCAGAAGCAAGAGAGTGGGATTGTATCGGAATAAACAAGGGGGTTTTGCTTGCCTGGCACTTCTGAAGATGATATAAATCTTCATCGGTGTCATCGAACTCATCGTCAGAACGAACGTCTACCGAGAGGGAACAACCACCGGCAAACACAAAAGGAACTGCAATCAATGCAATGCACATACATATGAATGATATGTCATATTAAGGTACTAAATTGACCTAGTGCCACAATTAGTCATATTCATTGAAGTGGAATTCAAACATATAGCAAATTCCAACTCCATAACCAATTACCATTTATTCCATAATCATAAATTGTCCTATTCAGTGAGGTTAACTTGTTCAAACATGCATGAAGATACCATATTCAGATTCTTTGGATTTTTCTGATAATTTTTCATATATAATTTATCTTATTTGGAGTTATAGATAATTTTCTATGATTTTTAGAAGTTTTGGGAATTTTCTGGAATTTTCTAATTATTTTAAATCCAGAAAATTATTAACTACGTCAGCATTGCGTCACTGTGATGTCAGCAAGTCAATAGAGGCGGTCCAGGTCAAACCTGACCAGTGGGGTCCACTGGTCAGTGACCCAGGGCTGTGTTGTGTCGCTGACAAGTGGGCCTGGTCAACGGCCACGTCAGCAAGTCAACGCAGACGTGTGGGGCCACTGTGGTTAGTTTAAGCTAAACAGAGAAATAAACTACGGCTAGCTAAAACGTGGGGCCTAGGTGTCAATGACTCAGGGGGGTTAATCAGTAGGGTCATTAGTGGCTAATGACGGGCCACGTCATCTCACCGGAGTTCAACGCCGGCGAGCACACAGACGCGGCGGCGATGATCGGGATGGCTGCTCCGGCGACCAAATCGATGGTCGAGCCCACCTACGAGGAGCTGGGGCTCATGCGCATCCAACTGTGGCAGGGGGAGGGCTCTAGGTGACTGGAGTTGGGCACGGCGTCAACCTCAGTGGCGGTCGGAGCTACGGCATCGAGCATAACGGGGCTGCGGAGCACGACAGGAGGAGTTGGTGGGCGCTACGGGCTCCTGGAGCCGCGCTGAGCACAGCGATGTGCTCGGCTTCGAGCTACGTTCGCTCTAGCCACGGTGGCGACGAAGCGCAACGGCGGCGAGCTTCGGTGATGGTGGTGACTGGCGCTACGACATGCAAACGAGACGGAGAAGAGGGAGGGTTCGGGTAAGGAGCTCACGGCGGTTGCAGTACGCGTCTCAGCGGGCTCGGGGAGGGTTGGTGACGGCGTGTGGTCGTCGGCGATCTCGGCAGCCGAGAGGTTGAAGACGACGCCATGGTCGTGGTGCGGTGCATCCGGCGTCCTGCGGGTCGTCCAGGAGGCGTGGGTGACGGTGGCGGAGCTTCCACGCAACACGGGAAGGTGAGAGGGGGTCGGGGAGCACGGTGGTTCACGGTGGCGCTTCCATGGACGCATCGGCCGTCGCGGAAGAGAGCGAGGGAGAGGAGGGGATGGACGCGAGAGAGAGGGAGGGGGCCCGGGGGGAGTGTGTGGCGCCGTCCAGAGGCATCCGGGCGAGCAGGCAGAGAGGAGGTGGAGGCCTCGGGCGCGCAAGCGTCGACACGCCTCTGCCTACTGGCAGAGGTTGAAGACAACCGCTCCAGCCAGTGGGCTGGGCCGTCCAGCTGGCCGCGCTAGGTAAGTGGCACAGGTGACTCTCTCTATCTGTTTTTTTTAATTTGTTCTGTTTTTCTATTTTTGCTATTATGTTTTGATTTAGTTCATAGACCAAACCATTTCCAAAATTCCTGAAATGACTTGTGGGCACATTTGGAAATATTTCCAACACCCTCAACCACTTCTAGAATTGTTTGGGCATTTTTAATTATTTATAGCAATTAAATGCCCAAATTCAAATACATAATGAGTTCATTCAAAAATCCAAATTGAGCTAGAAAAATGTGCACCATTTTTGTCAGAGGTGCCAAAACCAATTCAAAAATGATGAACATTTTTAAAGGGAATTTTGGGTTCATTGAAAAGATTTAAGTTGAACCTAGTTGAATTTCATTTGCTGCTAGGGTTTAACAGTCCCCATTTCAACTTTCAAATAAATTTTAGACATGATGCATGGGTGCTGATGCAACTACTTACAAACAAATTCTAGGGTTGTGACACCCTATCTCTCAAATGAGCTAATCCTTTACTAACCCCAATTTGGAGCTAAGGGACGGGTATTTATAGTCCGAGGGGTAAGTTGGGGGTTACACATGTCGTTGACCCTTTACTGCGCGCAGGCAGAGTGGTAGTACCGGTCACGGGGGCGGTTGTACCGCTTGGAGCTCTTGTACTTGTTCCTGGAGGTGTTCCCGGAAGTTATTAGCGGTTGTACCGGTGGTTCAAGCGGTTGTGCCAGTCTTACGGCTGTTACGGGGACAAATCGGGGTGGTACCGACCTTGCACCGCTCGATCACAGAAGCTGGACTGGTATTTGGTCAGTAGTCAAGCGGTTGTACCGCTCGGGTGGTAGTTGGGCGGTAGCCGAGCGGTTGTACCACTCGGGCGGTAGTTGGGTGGTACATGGGCAGTTGTACCTCTATCTCTGCACTGGGAAAATCCTTCTCCATGCTCTTGGTGTACATCTTGCACCATTCCTTCTCCTTGTTGGTTCCTTGTTACCTAAGCACACAAAGTGTCTTTGTTTGAGGTAGTAGCCATGTCTCATGTGGGTCCAAGGGGAGTTTAACAAGGAGAGAGTTCACCTTGCGTCCAATGGCGTATACTTGAGGTCTCGTCTTATGTTCTATTAGGGCTTGGAGAAAAGACATGGTGTACATGGGGATGATCATAGGATGCTCCACATCATCCCCCCCCCCCCCGTGGGAAAGATCCGACCTCGGATCATGATCCTCTTCACCATGGAAATGATTGTCGCTGACAGAGTTGTAGTTGGACGAAGTTGAAGACATGGCGCAATCCAAGTGCTCCAAGGTGTCTCTGGAGGGATAGACATGCAAAAAGAGCAAACACAAGCGACACTCGTAAATACAATGGTTAGCCCACACAAAGTGTCCATCAAGTAAGTATGGGTCCGTTCGGCAATATTGTTCGTGACAAAGCGCATGAAGCTTATCAAGATGATATAGAATGATATGCAAAGCATTCATTGGAACAAAAGCCTTTGTATTATGCACAAAGGTGTGGTGAATGCGATTAATGTGACCATTGTGCACAATGGTGTCATAATGGGATGGTGTATCAAAAGCATGAACATGGTAATTGGTGCTCAATGTGACTATGTTATCATGCAATTGATGTTGGGCAATTTGAGGATGATGTATGAATATGCCATCAAGGTAGATCACAACAAATTTGCTAAGGAAATGCACAAGTTCATATATCATGGATGACATAGAAATACAAGATGCAACAAGGCTATCATAATATGAGTCAATCCATGTATAAGATGCTAATTTGTTATGGGTTGTTTTGTACCAAAGTTCGATGTCATGGTAGAAGTGGTGGTCCGGTGGTTCTTCTAAAGTAATTGAATCCACTAAGTGCATGCGCTCCTCAACTTGAAGGTCCATAGGGTCAATGTCCAATGGCACGCCTCCATCCAATAGATGTAACATGTAGACAAGAAGAAGGAGGAAACAATGAAAGTATGACCCATTCAATATGCATATTTGAGGATGTCTCAAAGGGAAGGAGTTCACCATTAGGAATTTCTCAAGGATGTTGGAGTTGCACATCTTGCATTCCTTCACATAACCAATATGTCTCGTGATGGTACCGCCTTGCGAATCGTTCAAAATGAAAGACATGACAAACACTCAGAAAAACAAATGAGGTTAGTGCAAATGCAACACCTATCATTCGTGTGGTGAAATACCCAACAAGTGTTTTCATCATTCTTATCATAAGAAAGGACAAGGGAATTTGGCATGGTATATAAGCATATGATGCAATAACAACCAAAGAAATTAGGCGCAGGTAAACAAGCATGTTTCACAAGTAATATGTCAAATTATCCATGATCAAGAAGCATAGCAATTTGGCACTCAAGACAAGGTGATATGAGAGATGCAACTAATGGAGACAAGAGACAATGATCAAGACAAATCAAGTGATAGGCATGAACATAAATGTCATCAACCCAAGAAAGCGAGTTAGAATGGAATGTTGGTTATGCGACAAGGCAAGCAATCATAGTGACCAAGTCAAGCAAGCTAGTAGTGTGAAGATGCAACACACTAGAAAGAATCATGGCAAGCAGGTCATGTGTGCATATAGTGGGCATGAATAATGCACATGACATATCACAAGCATGAAAGCAATATATTAGCAAAATATCATCAATGTATTGGCGAGAGGCCATATGTAAGTAGCAATGGTACATCATGACTCTCCCAACACAGCACACATCAATAGCATGGGGCATAAAGAAATCATGGCAATAGTTACTAGCATCTCCACCGAGCATGCAAATACACATAGAAGTAGTAGAATGGTGAATCATATGTAAGTGCAAGCAAGGGTCACAATTGCATGGCAAAGGCATAGAAAGAGGTATAACATGAAAAGTGAACATGTTACAATGGGCATAAAGTAATAAGTGATATATAGCCCAAAGTCGTGTGAGAGCCAAGTAAAAGAAATGCGCGTAGTCCTTGCACGAAGGGAACGGTGGTAAAGATAAACCGCGAAATCCCAAGTCATCGTTTCCCTCAAGAGCTTGTTTTGTCAACTCATGGGATTGTGAGGTTGATGAGTTTGAATAAGTACCTACACAAAACATAAAGTCTCATGTGCAGTCTCGTAGCTTGACTCAGAGTATGAGTCCAATATGGGCGCCATCTTCATGTTGTTGAAGAGGTTCGCGCTCGTCGCCGTGGTCGAAGGGGATGACCCTTGCTTGACTGTCTTGTAGTCATCTTGTATGAGGCCCATATGATGTGGCACCTCGTAGGTCGTCTCCATGACCGAAGGGAATTTCCCATGATCGACCTTCTTCCTTGAGGGGCTTTCGAAGATGGAAGTGTCGCCCTCGCTCGTAGTTAGTCGCCTTGTTGTTGAAGATGTCGATGTAGGCGAACTCATGGGAAGTAGGCGAAGATGCGAAACATCCATGGGAGAAGATATTGTGATAGCACTTGGTGAAGATGCCGAAGTGGTGGTGGTAGCCATAGCTTCCTCTTGGTGGTTCTTGTCTCGCGGTCTTCTTTTGTGCTCTCGATGCTTGGCCTTGGCATGAAGTAGAGCTAGTTGGGACTTGTACGATTGCGCGTCTTGAGCATCTTCATGTCGATGGTGTCGTTTTCATTCTTGAGCTCGTAGTAGATGTTGTTCGTCATCGTCGTGCACATGATGCTTGGAGGTGACTTCCCCTTTGTCGGATTTCGGGTTCCGGCAAAACCCTTGAGGTTCAAACACTGGGGTGCGCACAAAGATCCCTCCCCCTCTCTTGCTCGCACTCAACGCAATCTCACAGCAGAGCTCGACGAACCCAAAGAACGACAGGTAGAAGATTTATACTGGTTCGGGCCACCATTGTGGTGCAATACCCTACTCAAGTATGATGTGGTGGATTGCATCTTGGGCTGAGGATGAACAGTTACAAGGTAAGAAGAGCCTCCTGATGAGAGGTGTTCTTGTGCTTGGTGAACTTGTGTGGTTGTGGATTCTCTCTCTCTAGATGAGCCGATCCTTTTTCAGTTTCCCCCTACGGTGGTGGCTAGTCCTATATATAGAGGCCCCGGTCCTCTTCCCAAATATTGAGCGGGAAGGGATCCCACGACGGCCAATTTGAAGGGGGGCAGCTAGTACAAGCTATCGTGACAAAAGTAGTCTTCGCCTGCCAAAGGCTCTGGTGGTGACGCCGTCTTGGGCTCCACGGTGACCTCCTTCCTGTTGTCCTGCTAGTCTTGGGCTTGTTGCACCGATATGGAAACCTTTGCCTGATGCCTCGAGACTCCTCGCCTGTGCTTGCCTCTTTAGCACCAAACAGGAAACGAGGACACTGCGCGTGCTGGCGCCCGCCCGGTGCCCTCCTGGCTCTAGTTGTCATGGCTTGTGTCACGCAAACCTCATGAGGTGTCCCTTGCCTTGATCTCTCCGCCCCTCGCAAGCCAGCCTGGTGAGGCCGCCCATGAGGAGGTCTTGCATCGTCTGCCTCGCGAGGCTTGGCCCCTCGCGAGGGTCTTGAGTGTTTGCTGGTGAAGATGGGCCGTACAGGGCCGCTGGTGGAGCCACGCCGCGGGACGCAGGCAAGCAAGTCTGGGGAGCCCCGTTCCCAGAATGCCGACACCCTTCATGACGATGTGGATCACGAATGTGATGATGGTTGCCATGTATATGTGGACGTGGACGAATTGTGCTTGCATCGCATGGGCGCTCCAAAGATGATCGACTTGCTCGCCGCTGACTTGAAGATGACGAAGGGGAAGTAGACTTGACCAAGGCCCTTATCTCCTCCATCCTTGCATCTTGCTCCTCCTTTTGTGTGGAAAGCTTGATGTCACAGTAGTCTCTTGTATGTGCTTCGGAGTGTCGTATGTCGATGGCGAGGTTGTCGATGTGCTCTCGCAATCTTGATTGTGTGCCTTGCATTTGTTGTTGTAGATCGAATATGGATGCTTTGGTGATATAGTTGTTCACGCCGTCGTTGTTGTCGAAGATCGGAGATGAAATGCCTTGCCTATCCATCACAAGACTCGAACAAAATGAGTGGGAAAAAGAGAAGAACTAGATCAAATGTACCTTATCAAAAGTTGAAGATGGATGAATGATCACTCAATAATGTAACAAGGAAATAACACAATTGGTACCAGATCTTGTTGATTCTCACACCTACAAAGTAAGGCTTAGGAGTAGCTTATTGAGGATAGTGGCCCAAAAATTTGATGCATAATGTTAGCAAGAGTCAATAATGTTGAAAGAGATTCACAAATTTGCAAGTGAAACAAGTAGACCAATAGCAATGAATGGCACACGGAAATGCACACACAGATAGATAAGTGGGGTCATGCAACCAAG
This sequence comes from Triticum aestivum, assembly GCF_018294505.1. NCBI lineage: Eukaryota > Viridiplantae > Streptophyta > Magnoliopsida > Poales > Poaceae > Triticum > Triticum aestivum. Next base: position 304,437,007 of record NC_057797.1, read on the forward strand.
GAATGAGCACAAAATGTGGAATCCACGAAAAACGCTCGTGTTGCACAACTCAAGAGAGACGCTAGCACGATTGCTCTATAGGCGGATACGACACTTGTGCACAACCTATAAGATGAAAATTGGATAAACTTGCTATCCCAAGTATACCATTTATGTATGGTTCCCGGTGATCCTCTCAAGATGATCCAAGATGATCAGAGATGACAATCTTATATGCAATGTGGTATGATGCTATGGCTATTGCTTACCAGATTCTTTGCTCTTCTCTTTGGCTTAAAAGCTTATCCTTTTTTTATATGGCCACTATGCGAAACGCACAAACCAAGATAGCAATTGTGTATATGCGGGAACAATCTTGTGGCACGCGAGATGATGTGATGATACCAAGATGATACCAATATGATATGGTATGTATGCAATGGAAGAGCGGATCGATGATCACTAATGTGCACCAGTAACGTTGTCGACAATACTCAAATGGCTAGTTTCAATAGGCAAGTGACACAAAATGGACTAGTGGTTATCAATGCAATTGCAAGGGGAATATACAATGGTGTCGTTTAGGTTACCGTCCTTATGTATGATGACGTCCTTGTGGCGATGATGAGTGGCGGTGTTCTCGATGTTGAACCATCCCTAATTAGCCGAAACACCTTAGGAAACATAAAAACCGCGAACTCAAAATCTCAAACGTCAAATGTCAAAATGGTGGTAGCGGGAATGCGGTGGTGGTTGCGGAAGTATTGGTGGAAACCCGGTAAAAATGGGTTATGGTGGTGGAAGGGTATGATGGGATATACATGGTGTCGGAGTTCAAAGCATGGCCCCTAAGTAGCCGAAACACCTTAGGAGACACAACTCACAACACAAACTAAATTGGGTTAAGTTGGGGTGGCGGAAGTGTATGGTGGGCAAGCCTATGCGGAAGTTATGGTGGTGGTTGATGAAGAAGCAATTGTCCCCAAGTAACCAAAACACCTTAGTAGACTCGAATCACTACTCAAGCAACCACTAATGCTATGGGAAACAAAATGGGTTAGGTTGAGGAAGTCTATGGTGGTATAGCGGATGATGTGGTGAAGGCCCTAGGCAAAGATGCCAAAGTTCCAAACGTTTGATGGAGTCAAATGATGTTGGAAGTATTTTTGTGGGATGGGGGATGTCAATAGCTTCAAAACAAGCTAAAGAACGTCAAAATCCGACTCCGAATGAATTAGTTATGGTCAAAACTGTCAATCAGCCGAGGTTGAATCTCGGAGGGGCGGTTGTACCGCTTGCGAGGGCGGTTGTACTACTCCCGGAGTGTCCCAGGGTTTCAGTTTTGTGCTGGAACAAGTATCAGGGGATGGGGTAGCGGTTGTACCGCCTCGTGGCCCGGTTGTACCACCTTGGGGTTCGGTTGTATCGCTTTTGTCGGGAAACTTTCTCAGATCTGGATCGGGATGGATTTGGGGCGGAAATGGGTGATTTTGGGGGCAAACTTGTGAAGATTTCGTGGATGGAAGGTGGGGAAATTGTCGACGTCCTGGGAGCGGGGGTCCCCAGACTTTCCTGCCTGCGGCCCACGGCGTGGCTCCACCAGCAGCCCTGTACAGCCCATCTTCACCAGCAAATACTCAAGACCCTCGCGAGGGGCCAAGCCTCGCGAGCCGTACGATGCAAGACCTCCTCGGGGGCGGCCTCACTAGGCTGGCTCGCAAGGGGTGGAGAGATCAAGGCAAGGGGCACCTCGCGAGGTTCCTGTGATGCAAGCCATGAAGACCAAGGCCAGGTGCACACCAGGCGGGCGCCAGCGCGCGTAGTGTTCTCGTTTCCTCTTTGGTGCTAAAGAGGCAAGCGCAGGAACGGAGTCCCGAGGCATCAAGCAAAGGTTTCCATATCGGCGCAACAGGACCAAGACCAGCAGGATGGAGGTCACCGTGGAGCCCAGGACGGCGTCACCACTAGAGCCTTCGGTGGACGAAGAACATGTTTTGTAAGGATAGCTTGTACTAGTTGTCCCCCTTCAAACTGGCCGTTGTGGGATCCCTTCCCGCCTAATATTTGGGAAGAGGACCCGAGCCTCTATATATAGGGCGAGCCACTATCGTAGAAAGAGAGAGAGAAAAAGGATCGGCACATCAAGAGGAGGACAATCCTCTACCGCATCAGCTTACCAAGCACAAGAGCACCTCTCCTTAGGAGATTGTTCTGCCCTTGTAACTGTTCCTCCTTAGCCCAAGAGGCAATCCAGCACACCACACTCGAGTAGGGTATTACACCACATTAGTGGCCCAAACCTGTATAAATCTTGTGTCCCTTTGTTCTATGGGTTCGACGCGGTAAGCCTTGAGATTGCGGTGAGGGCGTGAGCTAGAGGGAGGAGAGATCTTCATGCTCAACCGCATCCATGTCGGACGCACGTCAAGCCTGCGTCGGGTCGCCCTCATCGCCTGTGTCGCTCAGACAGCCCCTGTCGGCAGGCCTCCCCGTCGTTCTCCGTCTCCTGTTGCCAATGCCGCTACCGACATGGCAGCAAACGAGCAGCAAGTGTCCTCACTATACCCCTCCGTGCGGTGGGACGGCTGCACCGCCACACCATCGCTGACTCCGGCCGGCTCATCGTCTCACGCTCGCCGCACACCCACAGACGCGCAGGCTACACTGCTCATGGAACGCGAGCTCCTGGATTACCACCCGGTCGACGACCACTACATGGACTGGTTGGACCGCATCGCCGAGCTCGTCAGCGCCATTGGAGGCTCTCCTGCACCATCCCTCTTGCTGCCTCGCCCACCTCAAGCCGCGGACAATGTAGCTCACAGAGCGCCTCCGCCACCTTCGCAACAAGACGGAACCCTCGCGCCGTGACACGCAGCTCATGGAGTGCCTCCGCCTCCTCCGCGTCAAGACGGCGTCCTCGCCCCCAAGACGCACGGTCCCGCGGTGTGATCCACCGTGCCGTGTGCCCGCGCACGAAGAAGGAAGCTACCAAGAGGTTCCCCGGCCACAAGAAAATGCTCCAGTGCTCCCGACGCCACGACCAAACCACGTGCCGCCAGTGACGGCGGTGCACGGACATCAAGGAAAGGCTTCGCCCCTGCAGAGGGCCCCGGTGGCCACCGCAGGCTGCCGCGCTCTCATTCCTGAGCTGCGTAGCGTTGTCTGGCCAGGCAGGTTCAAGCCGGACCTACCTCCTCGCTACGACGGCACCCCTGATCCCACAGAGTTCCTGTAGCTCTACGAGCTGAGCATCAAGGTCGCCAACGGCGACGAAAAGGTCATGGCGAACTGGTTTCCCATGGCTCTCAAGGATGGCGCTTGCTCGTGGCTCCTGAACCTGCCTCCAGGCTCGATCTCCTTCTGGGGTGAGATGCGCGACCGCTTCGTCGCCAACTTCGAGGGCACTCGCGACCGCCCTTCGGCCGCGGGTGACCTGCGCCGCATCAAGCAACAGCCGGGAGAGACCCTGCAGAATTACATCCAACACTTCATCAGCATGCGTCTCAAGATCCCGAAGGTGACGGACGAGGCCATCATCTCAGTGTTTTCCGATGGCATCTGCGACATCAAGATGAAGGAGGAGCTCGCCATCCACAAAGAGCTATGCACGACTCTGGAGTTGTTCAACATAGCGACCAAGTGTGCAAGAGCTGAGGAGGGGTGTCTCTCCCTCCTCGAGCTCCCTGGTGCTGACCCAGAGGAGAAGAAGGCCAAGGTCAAGGACGCGAAGCGCAAGGGAGTGGCCGTACTCGCGGCAGAGCCAGACACCAAGCGCTGTTAGGACCTTCCCGAGTCGTCCAAGGGCGGCCGTCCGTTCTGCGCCTTTCACAATGTGTGCAGCCACAACACCAACGATTGTCAAGAGCTCAGGGCCATTTGAGATGGACGCTTCGGTCGACGCCCCGAGCGCAATGACCTAGGCTACAGCCGAGGAGGAGGACGAGGCGGAGGACATTGGGACGACCGCGGCCCCCGCCAGGAGTGGCGCGACTAGCGTTGCAAGGACCGCTGGCAGGACCAGCCTCGTGAGGGCGCCTGGAGGGACCAGCCTCGCGAGGACCATCCCCAGGGAAATCCTGGTCTCCCTCCACTGCCGCCACCACTAGGGAGGAACAACGACCACCATCAGGACGAAGGGGCTGGGGGCTTCTAGGAGACGCGCTCCATCGCTTGCATCTTGGGTGGTGCTCAGGCCCCGGCTTCCCAGCACATCTTCAAGCAGTTCTCTCACGAGGTGAACGCAGTCCTCCCCAATCTCGAGACCACGCGCCCGCTCAGGTGGTCCAAGTACGCCATCACCTTCAGCTCGGCGGACCAGCTCAAATGCGCGGCGATCGCCGGCGTCCTCCCGATGCTCTGTTCACCCGTCATCAGCAATGTCCAAGTCACCAAGACCGTCATCGACGGCGGCGCAGGGCTTAGTGTCCTATCCGTCGAGGCATTCGATAGCCTTCAAGTGCCATACGATCACCTTCAGCCCATGAAGCCTTTCTCAAGAGTGACCGACGGCTCCACCACCCCGATAGGGCAAGTTCATCTCCCCGTCACCTTCGGTCAGCACGATAACTACCACACCGAGCTCGTCGACTTCGACGTCGCCCACATCCGTCGGCTGTACAATGCCATCCTTGGGTACCCAGCATTAGCCAAATTCATGGCAGTGACCCACCATGGCTACAACGTCCTCAAGATGCCAGGATGCGGCGGAATCATCACAGTCCCCTGCAAAGAAAGAGATGCGGTGTGCTCCCTTGCGCCTTCCAAGCTGCAGCAATCGAAGACCCCGACAGCGCGGGTGTGCAGTACCCTCCTAAGGCCAACCCCAAGAAGAAGAAGAAGCTACTCCGCACAGGGCCTTAGGGGAGCGGCGCCTCTAGCGGTGCCACCTCAGGATCGGCGCCTGCACGTGGGGTGCCTCCCTCCCTCACATAGGAAGGCATGCCCAGCGCCCTCCTCGGGCAGGGCTCGGGGGCTCTCTTCTGGAGGGCCTTCAACATGGCCAACATCACGAGGGAGGCGCTCGGGCACCACATGGAGGCGTGCTTCCCGGCATGTTTCCCTCAAGAAGGCACCCGGCAAGGAGCGTCCGACGCTCAGGTGTTCATCGTCATGGCCACTCAGGAGCTTCAGGAAGCAAGGGAAACACGCGGCGACCGCCACCCACCTGGTGTAACTCCCCACCCGGGCGAGGGTAGCGAGCTACGCATCTGCATCAACATCCCTGGACTCAATAGGCTTGCATCTCAGGAGCGTTTCTGGCCTTCGCGTGCTGGCCGGTGTGAGGGTCCACCTCACAGCTACGTGTGCATGCCGTTTGGCCTGTCGTTTGGCCTGCCGAGTGTGGCAGGCGCCTTCCAGTGCAATCCGCGGAGCATCCTGGCGACCCAGGAAGCCAGGCATCACGCGGTCCTGGTGGAGATGGAGATGGTCCTCAGGAGGCCACCTGAGCCCCCAGAGCCCCCCGAGGCTCAGGCTCTCAACTACTCGTGAGGAGCGGCTTCTTCAGCGTGCACCTTCGGCTACCTCAACGCACCTTCGACCACAAAACTAGGTGACATTTTCCAAGTTCATTCAGCTGGGAGCGCCCCTCGGGCTGCATTATTCCCAGGTTGCATGGGCCTGTCCCTGCGGCATGTATCCTCTTGCATCTTTAGTTTACCTTGCTGGGGGCGCCCCTCGGGCTGCATCTTCCCCAGGCCACTCGGGTCCGACCCAGTGGCATGTATCGTTCTTGCATTTACCTAAGCTAGTTTGATCTCCATGCATGAGTTATTTATGGTCACTACCTGCTTATCACCCACCATGGGAGCCACTCATGCCGGCACGACGCTTGTGCTCGGGTCTGTCCCTTCAACGCTGACAAATCTGAGCGGTCGAGCTCTGGCTCGCGGCACGCCCACGCACGTCACCTCACCGGACCCTCAGTGCCTTCACCTTCTTGCGAAGCGACCAGTGGCAGACTGGCAATCATAGCGTCAATTTGTGTCCCTCCTCAGCTAACCCGTAGGAACCTCCTGAGGGCAATAGTGGGCGGTACCGCAGGCTCCCTCTTCTCCCATGAAATTCGCTTACGCGTTAAAAGGGGGGCTCCCGAGCATCGCGACTCAGGAGCTCTTAAGGGTTCTCCAGCCCTCACCCTTGGCCTTAACCACGGCACCGCGACCTGGCATACCAGTGGCGGCTGAGCTCGCTCGAGGGTTGGGACCTAAGGACGTAGAGCACATAGATGAGCGTGGAGGAGAGGGGAGGCTTGCACGAGCCTAACCTGGCTACACTATGGTCGTCGGCACGCGAGTCTGGTGTAGCACGAGGAAACAACTCCTGCCTACCAAGATAAGTTTCGCACCCGGGTCGGCCGAGCGCTATGGCATAATATTTCCACCTCTCGTAGCCTTGCTGCGGCGGTGTCGCCTCCCTTTCCCACCTGTAGGTAGCTGCTTGCACGCTAAAGGGGACCTCTTGAGCATAGTGCCTCAGGAGCTCTTACTGGACCTCGGGCCGCTCACCTCCTGGCCTTGACCATGACATCGCGACCTGGCATACCAGCGACGGCTGCAGCCTGCTTGGGGACCAGGACCTATCGGCGTAGAGCACCAAGCTACCGCGGGGTTGGAAAGGAGAGACCAAGCCGAAGCAGGACATGCGTTCGCAAATTTTCATAATAAGGATAATATCGACAAAAGACATTATAGACCACTTACACGCCCCTAGGGGGTCAGTCTTGATTCCTCGCATGGAACAAAAGAAGGGAGTTTTTAGGGTCCCTATCTACATGCGCCCGCGTCGCCGACACCATCATCAACAGTGGGCCACGGGAGGCCGGCACCAACCCCATCCAGATCAGCGACGACACGGCCGGACACTTCGGCCTTGCTCCTGGTATGGCGAGAGCTCGGGGCACGTAGTTGTCGTCGCTTGTCTCTGGAGTCTCGTCAGGCTCAGTGGAATCGTTGGACAACCAAGAGTCGCCGCTACTACTGGATGAGCTGCTGGAAAAGCCAGCGGCAGGCTCGACATTGGCCATTGCGCTGTCCTGACGACCGCCTTTAGAGCAGAACTCCAAGCGGCAGCCTTCTTCACCGAAGACCTTGAAGAACATCATGGAGGCGCCGTCGTACTCAAAGTGGATGGTGCTACATCTTGAGCATGCGTTGGTTTTCCCACGAAGAGGAAAGGGTGATGTAGCACAGTAGCGTAAGTATTTACCTCAGTTTTGAGAACCAAGGTATCAATCCAATAGGAGATAGCACACAAGTCACCTAGTACCTGCACAAACAAACAAGAACCTAGCAACCAACGCGATAAAGGGGTGGTCAATCCCTTCACGGTCACTTACGAGAGTGAGATCTGATAGAGATAATAAGATAAATATTTTTGGTATTTTTTGTATATATTGGAAAATAAAGATTCCAAAATAGAAATAGCAAATTGATAGGAAAATAATATGATGGAAGATAGACCCGGGGGCCATAGGTTTCACTAGTGGCTTCTCTCAAGATAGCAATTTCTACGGTGGGTGAACAAATTATTGTCGAGCAATTGATAGAAAAATGCATAGTTATGAGAATATCTAGGCATGACCATGTATATAGGCATCACGTCCACGACAAGTAGACCGAAATGATTCCGCATCTACTACTATTACTCCACACATCAACCGCTATCCAGCATGCATCTAGAGTATTAAGTTCATAAGAATAGAGTAACGCATTAGGCAAGATGACATGATGTAGAGGGATAAACTCAAGCAATATGATATAAAACCCATCATTTTATCCTCGATGGAAACAATACAATACGTGCCTTGCTGCCCCTGTTGTCACTGAGAAAGGACACCGCAAGATTGAACCCAAAGCTAAGCACTTCACCCATTGCAAGAACGATCAATATAGCAGGCCAAACCAAACTGATAATTTGAAGAGACTTGCAAAGATATTTAAATCATGCATAAAAGATTTCAGAGAAGAATCAAATATTGTTCATAGATAATCTTGATCATAAACCCACAACTCATCGGATCTCGACAAACACACCGCAAAAAGAATTGCATCGAATAGATCTCCAAGAGAATCGAGGAGAACTTTGTATTGAGATCCAAAGAGAGAGAAGAAGCCATCTAGCTAATAACTATGGACCCGAAGATCTGTGGTAAACTACTCACACATCATCGGAGAGGCTATGGTGTTGATGTAGAAGCCCTCCATGATCGATTCCCCCTCTGGCGGAGCGCCAGAAAAGGCCCCAAGCTGGGATCTCATGGTACAGAAGGTGGCGGCGGTGGAAATAGGGTTTGTGGTGCTCCTGGATGTTTTTGGGGTATATGGGTATATATAGGAGGAAGAAGTACGCTGGTGGAGCTGCGAGGGGCCCATGAGGATGGGGGGCGCGCCTGCCCCCCTGGGCGCGCTCCCTGCCTCGTGGCCTCCTCTCTTCTTCCTTGACGGCCACCGCAAAAATAACTCTCTCGAAGGTTTCGTTCCGTTTGGATTCTGTTTGATATTCCTTTTCCGCGAAACACTGAAATAGGCAAAAATACAGCAATTTGCACTGGGCCTTTGGTTAGTAGGTTAGTCCCAAAAATAATATAAAAAAGGTAAATTAAAGCCCATTAAACATCGGAAACAGATAATATAATAGCATGGAATAATAAAAAATTATAGAGACGTTGGAGGCGTATCAAGCATCCCCAAGCTTAATTCCTGCTCGTCCTCGAGTAGGTAAATGATAAAAAACAAAATTTTTGATGTGGAATGCTACCTAGCATAATTCTCAATGTAATTTTCTTTATTGTGGCATGAATGTTCAGATTCGAAAGATTCAAGAAAAAAGTTTAATATTGATATAAAAATAATAATACTTCAAGCATACTAATAAAGCAATCATGTCTTCTCAAAATAACATGGCCAAAGAAAGTTATCCCTACAAAATCATATAGTCTGGCTATGCTCCATCTTCACCACACAAAAATATTTAAATCATGCACAACCCCGATGAGAAGCCAAGCAATTGTTTCATACTTTTGATGTTCTCAAACTTTTTCAATCTTCACGCAATATATGAGCATGAGCCATGGATATAGCACTATAGGTGGAATAGAATGGTGGTTGTGGAGAAGACAAAAAGGAGAAGATAGTCTCGCATCAACTAGGCCTATCAACAGGCTATGGAGATGCCCATCAATAGATATCAATGTGAGTGAGTAGGGATTGCCATGCAACGGATGCACTAGAGCTATAAGTGTACGAAAGCTCAACAAAAGAAACTAAGTGGGTGTGCATCCAACCCGCTTGCTCACGAAGACCTAGGGCATTTTGAGGACGCCCATCATTGGAATATACAAGCAAGTTCTATAATGTGAAATTCCCACTAGTATATGAAAGTAACAACATAGGAGACTCTCTATAATGAAGATCATGGTGCTAGTTTGAAGCACAAATGTGGTAAAAGGATAGTAACATTGTCCCTTCTCTCTTTTTCTCTCATTTTTTTATTTGGGCCTTTTTCTCCTTTTTATGGCCTCTTTTTTTCGCCCTCTCATCTCGACTTGTGGGGGAATCATAGTCTCCATCATCCTTTCCTCACTTGGGACAATGCTCTAATAATGATGATCATCACACTTTTATTTACTTCTATACCTACTATTAAAGGGAATAGGTATTCTTGGTTTGGTTTAGTCCTTTACGTTTGGTTTACACACGTTAAGCGATCTGGGCCAGTTACTTGTATGTTGATGGGCATTTTATGGGCTTTCATAGAGAGACCGTGAAAAATAATTGGGTCAAAATAAACCAACATTGTGGGAATTGAACACAGGACCTCCTGTCTATCTCTTAGATGTAACAACCAAAGACTTTGCACCTTTCATATTTACTAATCCCAACTCACTCTAAATATACGAGTGACAGTCATCATGTTTATTTATTTATTTTGTGAGAAAAGGCCAAATTACTGAAAGGTCCCCACAGAAAAGGAAATTACAACCAAGCCCCTCTGCAACCCGACTACGCCGGCACCGTGGACGAGCCGGTGACGCGACGTTCGCCGCTGCTCGCTGACGCCTTGGATCGAAGCAGCCCCCGGGCAAATAGGGAAGTCTCCGATCAACAGTCCCTGAGGACCTACACCCATGGCCGTCGTCGTTGTCGCACCGCTCAACATCGCCTTCCTTCTCTAGATCTTCAACCGCCGGAATCCATCCCTCGATCTCCGTCACGGGGGAACCGTGCACGGCCTCTCCACCGAGCAGCGAGCACGAAGAAAGGAGCTGGTCCACCGCAGAGCTCCACCGGAACTTCGCCGTCGAAGGGGAGACCAACACCTGCAAAAAGCTGATCCAGTCGCACCGTCGCCTCCACGACGCCACCGGCTGGCTCCCTAGGCACTCCTACACTATGTACACGCTGCAAATCGAGCCTCCCCCATCGTCCCGCTGCCGGAGCGTCCGACGGAGGGCGAGGGAGCCGCTGATTCGGCAACGGCGAGGTGGAGAGCCCGGGGTTCGCACAAATCGCCCTTCGTTCCTGTAGATGGGGAAGGGTGAGGTCCAAGGCTCATGTTTAGGAGAGCTAATTAAGCGAATGAGCTAATAAAGGAAGGATTGTGGGCTTAAATATAATACTTAAACAAATGTGGCTAATTAAAGAAAGGATTATGGGTAAATCGGTGGAATAACTATTAGAAAGATTGTGGTCTTAATAAATTCTACATGAAGGATTTGAGGTAAAAAGGTAGGATAATTAAAAGAAAGGATCTATAGGCCTTAATGTGTTGAGGCTACTAAATTAGAAAAGGAAGGATTTGATTCCCAACTAAAACAGGTGAGGACTTCATGGTAATTAATGAAAGGATCATACTTAAATGTCATTAAAAAGGATTGTATTTAAATGAAATCAGTGGGACATTACGCCCCGCAAAGAAAATATGAACACGACTAAATTGCGATGTATTTTTTATGTTCATTTTGTAGAAGGACGATGTTGCGTTGCAACATGTTCTTCATAATGAATCTGATGCTGTGGGACATTATGCTTGTGCAAAACATTAATTTTCCCCGTTGCAACGCACGAGCATATGTGCTAGTACAACTCAAAAAATTACAACTCGATACTTAGAACAAAATATGACTCTATGTGAATGCATCCGGTGGTGTACCGGGATATGCAATGACTCATGAGTGACATGTATGAAAGAATTATGAAGGTGGCTTTGCCAGAAATACGATGTCAACTACATGATCATGCAAAGAAATATGACAATGATGAAGCGTGTCATAATAAACAGAACGGTGGTAGGTTGCATGACAATATATCTCGGAATGCCTATGGAAATGCCATAATAGGTAGGTATGGTGGCTGTTTTGAGGAAACTATATGGTGGGTTTATGGTACCAGCGAAAGTTGTGCGATACTAGAGAGGCTAGCAATGGTGGAAGGGTGAGAGTGCGTATAATCCATGGACTCAACATTAGTCATAAAGAACTCACATACTTACTACAAAAATCAATTAGTTATCGAAACAAAGTACTACACGGATGCTCCTAGGGTGATAGATTGGTAGGAAAAGACCATCGCTTGTCCCCGACCACCACTCATAAGGAAGACGGTCAATGAATAAATCATACTCCGACTTCATCACATAACAGTTCACCATACGTGAATGCTATGGGAATCACAAACTTTAACACAAGTATTTCTCAAATTCGCAACTACTCAACTAGCATGACTCTAATATCACCATCTTCATATCTCAAAACAATCATCAAATATCAAACTTCTCATAGTATTCAATGCACTTTTATGATCGTTTTATTATACCCATCCTGGATGCCTATCATATTAGGACTAATCTTATAACCAAAGAAAATTACCATGCTGTTATAAAGGGCTCTCAAAATAGTATAAGTGAAGCATGACATATCAATAATTTCTATAAAATAAAACCACCACCGTGCTCTAAAAAGTTATAAGTGAAGCGCTAGAGCAAAATTATCTAGCTCAAAAGATATAAGTGAAGCACATAGAGTATTCTAATAAATTCCGATTCATGTGTGTCTCTCCCAAAAGGTGTGTACATCAAGTATGATTGTGGTAAACTAAAAAGCAAAGACTCAAATCATACCAGACGCTCCAAGCAAAACACATATCATGTGGTGAATAAAAATATAGCCTCAAGTAAAGTTATCGATGGACGAAGACAGAAGAGGCGATGCCTTCCGGGGCATCCCCAAGCTTAGGCTTTTGGTTGTCCTTAAATTTTACCTTGGGGTACCTTGGGCATCCCCAAGCTGAGGCTCTTGCCACTCCTTGTTCCAAAATCCATCAAATCTTTACCCAAAACTTGAAAACTTCACAACACAAAACTTCAACAGAAAATCTCATGAGCTCCGTTAGTATAAGAAAACAAACCACAACTTCAAGGTACTGTATAGAACTCATTATTTATTTATATTGGTGTTAAACCTACTGTATTCCAACTTCTCTATGGTTCATACCCCCCGATACTAGCCATAGATCCATCAAAATAAGCAAACAACACACGGAAAACAGAATCTGTCAAAAACAGAACAGTCTAAAGTAATCTGTAGGTTTCGAATACTTATGTAACCCCAAAAATTCTGAAATAAATTGATGGAAGTGAGGAATTTGTCTATTAATCATATTCAAAAGGAATCAACCTAATCTCACTCTTGAGTAAAAAATGGAAGCAAATCTCGTGAGCGCTAAAGTTTCTGTTTTTGTACAGCAAGATCACATAAACTTCCCCCAAGTCTTCCCAAAGGTTCTACTTGGCACAAACACCAATTAAAAGCATAAAACCACATCTAAACATAAGCTAGATGAATTATTTATTACTAAACAGAAACAAAAAACAAGAAACAAAAATAAAATTGGGTTGCCTCCCAACAAGCGCTATCGTTTAACACCCCTAGCTAGGCATAAAAACAAGAATAGATCTAGGTATTGCCATGATAATGATAAGGTAAATCACGAAAACTCATCTCATACTCCCTACGTTCAGCAGCAAGATTTCTTTGTGGCAAGCAAAAGTAATCAAAATGGCTAAATTTAATGGGACAAAAGTCCCCAAGATCAAGCTCGGGAGGTATTGATTCGTCCTTTGGCCCCTCATATTGCATAACCAATTCATCATTATAAGCATCCTTTTGGCAAAAAGTCATGAGATTTTGTTCAAGAGAGAATCCTAACCCATTGTTATGGATAGAAAAATTATTTTTAAGTTCAGAAATCCTGTTAACTAGAACATCGGTAGGAACCCTTTTTCTAAGGTTTTCATTAAAAGCAACATGATCTAGAGATCGTAGATGCATTATATCTTCTTGATAAAAAAGGATTGCTTCTATGGGGGGGGGCGGCCGGCGTCCACCCTATAATGCGCAAAAAATTTCATTGGCTTCTCTTATTATAGATCTGAACTCGTGAGCTAAAAAGATGGTAGCTGCTCGCTTAACAGAAGAATGCTCGATATTAGAAAATTCTAGAAAAATCCTTTGGATACAAGGGTCCATATGAATAAATTGTCTTTCAAGTTCAACTATGAGAAATGATATAGCATCCACGAAACTACTAGTTCTATGAAGAATGGACCCTCCCATAGTGGGTAAAGCTCCAGCACAAGTAAAGAAATCTTGAATAACTCATTTTCCAATAATATTACCACTACTGATCCGAAACTTTTTAGTATGCAAAATAGTTGGTTCTTCATGAGGATAATCAAAAGCATCAATGTTTTCCATGTTATTACCACTATCCTTATCAATGATAACCTCCCCAATTTCTGACATGATGGCAGAAAGAGGCAAGCAAAAAGAGGTGAGCGAAAAAGAGGCGAGCAGAAAAGAGGGCGAATAAAACGGCAAGGGTGAAGTGGGGGAGAGGAAAATGAGAGGCAAATGGAAAATAATGTATTGCGAGGGATAATAGTTTGTGATGGGTACTTGGTATGTCTTGTTTTTATGCAACCTCCCCGGCAACGGCGCCAGAAATCCTTCTTGCTACGTCTTGAGCATGCGTTGGTTTTCCCCTGAAGAGGAAAGGGTGATGCAGCACAGTAGCGTAAGTATTTCCCTCAGTTTTGATAACCAAGGTATCAATCCGGTAGGAGATAGCACACAAGTCACCTAGTACCTGCACAAACAAGAACCTCGCAACCAACGTGATAAAGGGTAGTCAATCCCTTCATGGTCACTTACGAGAGTGAGATCTGATAGAGATAATAAGATAAATATTTTTGGTATTTTTGTTGTATAGATTCGAAAATAAAGATTGGAAAATAGAAATAGCAAATTGATGGGAAAATAATATGATGGAAGATATACCCGGGGGCCATAGGTTTCACTAGTGGCTTCTCTCAAGATAGCAATTTCTACGGTGGGTGAACAAATTACTGTCGAGCAATTGATAGAAAAGCGCATAGTTATGAGAATATCTAGGCATGATCTTGTATATAGGCATCACGTCCGCGATAAGTAGACCGAAACGATTCTGCATCTACTACTATTACTGCACACACCGACCGCTATCCAGCATGCATCTAGAGTATTAAGTTCATAAGAACAGAGTAACGCAGTAGGCAAGATGACATGATGTAGAGGGGTAAACTCAAGCAATATGATATAAACCCCATCTTTTTATCCTCGATGGCAACAATACAATACGTGCCTTGCTGCCCCTGCTGTCACTGGGAAAATACACCGCAAGATTGAACCCAAAGCTAAGCACTTCTCCAATTGCAAGAACGATCAATCTAGTAGGCCAAACCAAACTGATAATTCGAAGAGACTTGCAAAGATATTTAAATCATGCATAAATGATTTCAGAGAATCAAATATTTTTCATAGATAATCTTGATCATAAACCCACAACTCATCGGATCTCGACAAACACACTACAAAAAGAATTGCATCGAATAGATCTCCAAGAGAATCGAGGAGAACTTTGTTTTGAGATCCAAGGAGAGAGAAGAAGCCATCTAGCTAATAACTATGGACCAGAAGGTCTGTGGTAAACTACTCACACATCATCGGAGAGGCTATGGTGTTGATGTATAAGCCCTTCGTGATCGATTCCCCCTTCGGCGAAGCGCTGGAAAAGGCCCCAAGATGGGATCTCACAGGTACAGAAGGTTGCGGCGGTGGAAATAGGGTTTTGCGGTGCTCCTGGATGTTTTCGGGGTATATTGGTATATATAGGAGGAAGAAGTACGCCGGTGGAGCTGTGAGGGGCCCACGAGGGTGGGGGGCGCCCCCCCTGCCTCATGGCCTCTCAGAGAGTCCTGGATTAGGGGGTCCTCGGACAGCCACACTATATACTTTGGCCGGCCTGTTGGACTATGAGGATACAAGATTGAAGACTTAGTCCCATGTCCAGGTGGGACTCTCCTTTGTGTGGAAGGCAAGCTTGGCAATTCGTATATGTAGATCTCCCCCCTTGTAACCGACTCTGTGTAACCCTAGCCCCCTCCAGTGTCTATATAAACCAGAGGGTTTAGCCCGCAGGACAACAACAATCATAATCATAGGCTAGCTTCTAGGGTTTAGCCTCTACAATCTCGTGGTAGATCAACTCTTGTAATACTCATATCATCAAGATCAATCAAGCAGGAAATAGGGTATTACCTCCATCGAGAGGGCCCGAACCTGGGTAAACATTGTGTCCCCTACCTCCTGTTACCATCAGCCTTAGACGCACAGTTTGGGACCCCCTATCCGAGATCCGCCGGTTTTGACACTGGCATTGGTGCTTTCATTGAGAGTTCCACTATGCCGTCATGTAAAGGCTTGATGGCTCCTTCGATCGTCGGCAATGATGCGATCCAGGGTGAGGTTTTTCCCCCCGTACAAATCTTCGTATTTGGCGGCTTCGTACTGCGGGCCAACTCACTTGGCCATATGGAGCAGATCGAGAGCTACGCCCCTAGCCATCAGGTCAGGTTTGGAAGCTTGAACTATACTGCCGACATCCGCGGAGACTTGATCTTCGATGGATTCGAGCCCATGTCAGGTGCGCCGCACAGTCACGACGAGCATGACTTAGCCCTGCCGTCGAATGGTGTTCGGGAGATCACACCTGCGGCTACTCCGGCCCTCAATCCGGAGCAGATCATGCCGTCCGAGGACGGGTGGTTGGACCTTGCCATGGAGGCCACACACTCAGCGGCGATAGAGCCGAATACTGACTTCACCTCCTATGAGACATGTGTCATCAGACCCTTGGATTCGTCCCCGGCCACAGGCTTCGAACCGCTTGCGTCCGTGCCTATCAAATCTGATTGGGCACCGATCATGGAGTTTACCTCCGCGGATATCTTTCAGCACTGGCCCTTGGGCGACGTGCTAAATTCATTGAGGTCTCTCTCCTTGTCAGGATACCCTCGGCCGAACTATGTCCGGATCAAGTGGGAAGCGGACGACGAAGGAATTCGTTCCCCACCCACCACCCACTTAATAGCCACTGTCGACGACTTAACCGACATGCTTGATTTCGACTCCGAAGACATCAACGGTATGGACGATGATGCAGGAGAGAAATAGGAACCACCGCCCACAGGGCGCTGGACAGCCACTTCATCACACGATATATACATGGTGGATACACCCAAAGAAAACAACGACGAGGAACAGGAGGATGCAGCGAAGGATAGTCCCCTCGAGAAGCAACCAAAGCGACGACATAGGTGCCGCTCCAAATCCTGCCTCAACAAAAACAGCGATGACAACGCAAGAAAGATTAATACCCCAGCCGACTCCAAAGGAAACGAGGACCACATGGACCCAGCGATGGAGCAGGATGAGCTAGTGGACGACGAACATAGTACAGAGCCGCTGTCCGATCACGGCGACTCCGAGGGTAAAGCTCATCAACCTGTCTCCGGAGAGGAGAACAGTCCAGACGACGATGCACATATCATCCCGGAAAGGCACTTGGAACAAGAGAACCTATATAGAAGGCTTATCGCCATCGCAAGGAGCCTGAAGAAGCAGAAGCAAAGGCTTAAGGCCGCGCAGAATATGCTCAACAGCAGATGGAACAAAGTGCTTGACACCGAAGAAAAGTATGGCGGCAGTCGCCACACAAAGAGCTATCCAAAGCGCAAGCTACTGCCTGAATTCGATGACGAGGCTTTAGAGCCCATTCAGCCAAAAAATAAAATGGCCAATCCACCGGATCGACCACCCCGTGGCCGCGACAGGGCGGCTAACGACATTGCACACAAGTCAACACACGGTTTACGTGAAGACCTGCACAAAAAAGCCGGTATGGCCAGGTCCATCTATGGATCTAAGAAGCGCGCTCTGGCACAGAATCATGGCCGCCCAACGACTATACTGACCGAATAATAGCTCGGAATCAAAACCAAATGCTACAACCGTCCGAAGAATGCCATGACACATCCAAATACAGGGGTGCCGCGCACCCCCTATGCTTCACCGATGAGGTGCTGGACCATGAATTTCCAGAGGGATTCAAACCCATGAACATAGAGGCATACGATGGAACTCAGACCCTGGGGTATGGATTGAGGACTTTATCCTTCACATCCACATGGCTCGCGGAGATGATCTCCACGCCATCAAATACCTGCCTCTCAAGCTGAAAGGACCAGCTCAGCACTGGCTAAAAAGCCCCCCCGAAAACTCAATTGGAAGCTGGGAAGAGCTTGAGGATGCTTTTAGGGCCAATTTTCAAGGGACCTATGTCCGAGCTCCGGACGCAGACGATTTAAGTCAAATAATTCAACAGCCCGGAGAGTCAGCCCGAAAGCTTTGGAACAGATTTCTCACAAAGAAGAATCATATCATCGACTGCCCGGATGCCGAAGCCTTAGCAGCTTTCAAGCACAGTGTCCGGGACGAATGGCTCGCCAGACACCTCGGCCAGGAAAAACCGAGGACAATGACAACCCTAACAAGCCTTATGACCCGCTTTTGCGCGGGCGAAGACAGTTGGCTGTCCCGTAGCGGCACAAGCAACCCAGGTACATCCGGAGTCAGGGATGGCAATGGGAAACCACGATGCAATAAAAGCAAGCGTCGAAACAATGAAGACAACCCAGACAACACGGTGGTAAACGCCGGATTCAGGGGCTCTCGATCCGGTTAACGGAAAAAGCCATTTAAAGGAAGCAAAGATGGACCGTCCAGCCTAAACAAGATTGTAGACAGATTATGTCAGATTCATGGCACCTCCGACAAACATGCAAATCACACCAACAGAGAATGTCGGCAAGCTAAATGCCGTACACAAGGGGAGGGAGACACCAAGCGAAGACGAGGATGAGTCTCGCCAGCTGAACACTGGGGGGCAGAAAAAATTCCCACCAGAGGTCAAAACAGTGAACATGATTTACGCAACTCACATACCTTAGAGGAGGCGCCAGCATGCACCCCGAGATGTATACGCCATGGAGCCCGTCACCCTCAAGTTCAATCCTTGGTCGGCCTACCCGATCACTTTTGATCGCAGGGATCACCCGACTAGTATCTGACATGGAGGATTGGTTGCCTTGGTGCTAGACCCAATAATTGACGGATACCATCTCACCGAGTCCTTATGGACGGCGGCAGCAGTCTTAATCTGATATATCTGGACACCGTCCGCAAAATGGGGATAGACCCGACAAGAATCAACCAAAGCAATACTACCTTTAAAGGAGTAATACCAGGCCCAGAGGCCCGCTGCACGGGCTCTCTAGTACTAGAGGTTGTATTCGGTTCTCCCGACAACTTCCGAAGCGAAGAATTAACCTTCGACATCGCTCCATTCTGAAGCGGCCATCACGCACTACTCGGAAGAATGACCTTCGCTCGTTTTAATGCAGTACCGCATTATGCTTATCTTAAGCTTAAGATGCCCGGTCCACATGGCATCATCATAGTTAGCGGAAACACAGAGCGTTCCTCATGTAGGAAGGAATATGTGGCGGCTCTAGCAGCCAATCACTGAACGACCCCTCCAACCAGAAGCTATAACAGCTCAGATAAACCTGATATTGGGTCAATAGATATACCCCCATAGGTGGTGCTAGGGGCTTCCCGCATGTAAAAAGGGCTATAGTTTAGCTTGACCCTATTCAAAATTGCATTTTAATGGTCCACTAAGAATAACCAATTTTTCGCACGAAGACTTTCACCTGGGTTTTTCTCTTTTACAGATGATCATTGTGCTACACCCTTCCAGGATACGGCACAACGGAGACACAGGCGCAGACATGCAGCAGGGCCCCGCTCAAAGGCTTCTTTTTAGATTAAGACCCTATGTAAACCTTTTTAATGTTTCTTGTTGCTTCACTCCCTCCGGATACTCAACACAACCGAAAGGGATGCTGGCGTTATGGGCATTTCGTCACGTCAGACTAATGCCAGTACCTGGAAATTCAGGGCTCATTATCAAGGGCGTTACTCAGCCCAGTATATGTTGTAAAGTCCGAATACCTTAGGGAGTGTTCGGTGTCGCGAGTTTGTCCTTATATGCATCAGCTCCGAATCATGTCTTTGGTCAATAGTTGGGTTTGCCTGGCTCCTGTGTTTTGCTACCTTACGTTTGGCTCTATCGGCTAAGGAGGCACCGGGAGAACTACTGCGATTGTGCCCTGGTTCATCTGGATGAGCACCTTAGTAGAGAAAGCCAAAAACTAGCTGTCATGATAAAGCGCGAGACTGGTCAACCACTCGATAACTCAGTGAAATCTTCGCGATTCCTCTGCGTTAATGAAGGACTAGTTTCTCGGTCATGTATGTACGCTCACCGTGTTCGGATGAGCGCGGAAGTACCAGGGGCTATATAGTAGCTCCACTGTCAAACTCCTATGGCTAAGTGAAAGTGTTAAATCTATATAGTCTAATTGCCTTGTTTGCCGTGCTATCACCTCCTTAATGGACCAAGACGTTGGGTCAAGTGTGAATACGCGCTTTTCCGAACACCCCCGCATTATGTGTGTGGGGGCTGAAGCCGACGACTGCAAACTTTTAGATTATATACATACATAAACGGCCGAACAGGAGGCATCATAATACTTTCAGGCAAAAGTATAAACACAGCCTTTATAATCCAAATAGCATTGTTTTTACAATTGGGATACATGTCACTTGAACATGATACTCTTCGAGCACTGAGCCTCTATTAAACGAGTGCCTTCTAGGACTTCTTCAAAATAGTGCTCAGCCGGGACCTTGCCTACGGCTGGATCCCGGGTTGCAATAGCGGTGGCCTCCATCTCTGCCTAGTATGTCTTAACACGGGCAAGGGCCATCCGCGCACCCTCTATGTACGCCGACCTCTTTACAACATCGATATGCGGCATAACACCAAGGAATCGTTGTACTAAACCAAAATAACTATTCGGCCTTGGTCCCTTCGGCCAAAGATGATCCACGACAGACCTCATGGCAAGTCCGTACAACCTATGGAGCTCGGCCCACTCGGCCATTTGTTCATTTAATAGAAATGGACGCGTTTGAGCACCGAATTGCGACCAGAACAAAATTTCCACTTCATGATCTTTCTGATCTTTGAAAAACTTAGTCGCATCAGCAACACTCATTGCCAAGTCCAAATACGCGTCTGCAGCACTCCATAATTGATCGAGATGGGCATACTTCGGATCTCCGAACTTTGTCCGCAACAAAAAGGGCTTCCCAACCATGATATCTCTGGCCTGACGGAGCTCCTCCTTCGCCGCTCTAATTTCAGAGCGGGTTTCCTTGGCTGCTTCCATAGCTTTCTTCAGGTCAGCCGCTTTCGATTGGCTTTCCTTTTCAAGAAGCTCATATCGGTCGGCGGCATCTTTCAGCTCAACAGCCATCTTGGCTATCTTATCTTCGCTCTGGCAATGAGCAGCCTGTTCGGCTCTTAAGTCTTCGGCCACCTTTAGGGCAGCTGCATCACTTCTCCTGGCTTGTTCCTTGGCTCGGGCAAGTTCCGCCCGAAGGGTCTCCACGGCAGCTGCTCCATCTGCGGCCATAGCATATTATAGATACTAGCATCATGCTCCTCTTAATATTTGTTGACCACCCGAAAATACATACCCTGTGCCTCGTCAAACCGCTTGTTCACAAGCGCAATGTAGACATTTGCCGCGTCAAGTTGCCGCCTCAGTCCGGCAAACTCAGCAGTTCGGCCAGCCACCGGACCCTCAGTCGCCTGCACATGAAAGCAGCGCGATCATTACCTGGGACTATGATCCTCTATTTGCCGCCTCTGGACAACAACCAGAGTCTCAGGGGCTACTATCTGTATCGAGCACACCTAGCGTGTGCGGTACCGTCAAAAAAATTTACATATTACTTTGCGTACCTCAAAACATCTTAGCAGGCTCGTAAGAGCCTCATGCAACCCACTTTTGGTGGATGAAATCCTCTCAACCACCATACCCATTAAAGTATCATGCGCCTCTGAGATAGTCGCTTGCTCCAAAAGACCAATCAGTGTGTCCGGTTGTGCATCGAACAATCCCAGACTCTTTATGTTGCTCTGCTTAGGAGCCAAATATTCCGGACTTTGGGTGGCCGAAGGGTTACCTTCTGGCCATGGCGGATCAGGAGAAATTCTTCGTGATGATACCTTAGGGTCGACCGCCCCAGGAGGCGGGGAGACAGGGGAGGCGTTTTGCTCTCCATTATATCTAGAAGAAGATCCCCCGAAGACGAACTCTATCGAGAAGGGCTACGAGTCGGACTGCAAGATATATGTCTCCTTTATTGTTCTCAGAGATAAAACATGGTATATTTACCAAAGTACTCTTGTTCACTTACAGCTCGGTGGAGGGCTGGCCCCCTTGCGGGCACTGTGCGGTAAGGACGCCCTCTGGGGCAGGGCCCCCTGGCGAAGGTTTCTTCCCTCGTTTTGAAACCTTTGTTTCCAAGTTTTCAGAGGCGGTCCTTTTCCTTCCTTGGGGAGAGGGGATTCTACATTCTTCTCCCCGATTATCCTCCTTCACGGAGACACTAATTCCCCCGGTTTGGATGAGTAATGCGTGAAGCCCGCTCTCGACTTCTTTATTCCTCCCTTTATCTTCCCCTGATGGCACTTGATAAGGTGCGCGCTCAAGCATCCTGGCTAGTACAGGATCCGGTGAGCCTTCAGGAAGTGGGGCCGAACACCAGATCATCTTTGTCTTTCTTATCTAGTCCTGGCAGAGAGCGATTTTTTCAGAACGATGTTGTGACAAATAAAAAGACGACATGTTTGGCCGCAGAATTACTTACATGGGTATCTAGACGGTTGCAGTTGAGACCCGCATCCTCGGTGGTGTCCGGACACTTGATTCGTGATCCGAAGAACAAATCCATACATCTCTTCGAGCGTCACGCCGAAGAATTGCTGAATAGTTCGCGGTCCTTCCGGGTTGAACTCCCACATACGAAGAGATCGATGTTGGCATGGCAGGACCCGACGAACTAGCATAACTTGCATTACCTTGACAGCACTGACATCCCTCTTGAGGAGATCTCGGATGCGGCTTTGCAATGTCAGCACGTCATTAGTTGGCCCCCAGTCCAGCCCCTTGTTGACCCATGGTGCCAGTTGCGGCGGGGGGCCTGAGTGGAAGGCGGGGGCAGCTGCCCACTTTGTACTTCGGGGAGCTGTGATGTAAAACCACTCCCACTGCCATAAGTTGGACACCTCCGGGAAGGAACCCTTTGGCCATAGAGCATCGGCACCTTTGCTTGTTATGGCACCTCCGCACGCTCCGTGTCGCCCGTCGATCATCTTCGGCTTCACATTGAAGGTCTTGAGCCATAGGCCGAAGTGTGGGGTGATGCGGAGGAAGGCCTCACACACGACGATAAACAACGATAAGTGAAGGATGGAATCTGGAGCTAGATTGTGGAAATCGAGCCCGTAATAGAACATAAGCCCTCTAACAAAGGGATCAACACTAAAGCCTAGCCCTCGGAGGAAGTGGGAAACAAATACAACACTCTCGTTGGGTTCGGGAGTGGGGATGACCTTCCCTTGAGCAGGCAGCCCGTGCGAGATTTCGGCGGTCAGATACCTGGCTTCCCTTAGCTTCTTGATGTCCTCCTCTGTGATAGAGGAGGCCATCCGCCGACCTTGAAGATTGAATCCGGACATGGTTGAAGGTCCAAAGCGCTTAGCCTGAACCTTGGGTTTTGGAACTCGAGGTGGGGGAAGAGAAGGGAAGTATTGAGCGCGAGAGAAAAGGACGGGCCTTGGCCCCCTTATAACAAGGGCGAATACCAAGTGTCGTCCGTGTGGCCGTTTGTAACTTGCCTAAAATCGAGGAGTCATACTAACAAGCACGATTGGGTTACCCACACCCGTATTGATGAGAATCCCATGATAAGGGGAACACGATCTCTGCTTCGACAAGACGTGCCAATAAAACCGCCTCGCAACACGTGTAGTGGCAGGCTGGGAAAAACGGTTCGTAATGACCAAACCACGGCAGGATGTCGCGTTATGAAAAGTTGTCAGCAGATTAGATTTATGGAATATTGTACTCTCTACGGTGGTATGTGGAATTTTTTTTGCAGAGCCGGAGACGATCCTTGTGTTCAAAATCTTCTATGGAGTATTCGGAGAAGGAACCCGCCTTGCAATGCCGAAGACAATCTGCGTGCCGGACTCATCATTATTGAAGCCTGGTTCAGGGGCTACTAAGGGAGTCCTGGATTAGGGGGTCCTCGGACAGCTGGACTATATACTTTGGCCGGACTGTTGGACTATGAGGATACAAGATTGAAGACTTCGTCCCGTGTCCGGGTGGGACTCTCCTTTGCATGGAAGGCAAGCTTGGCAATTCGGATATGTAGATCTCCTCCCTTGTAACCGACTCTGTGTAACCCTAGCCCCCTTCGGTGTCTATATAAACCGAAGGGTTTAGTCTGTAGGACAACAACAATCATAATCATAGGCTAGCTTCTAGGGTTTAGCCTCTACGATCTCGTGGTAGATCAACTCTTGTAATACTCATGTCATCAAGATCAATCAAGCAGGAAGTAGGGTATTACCTCCATCGAGAGGGCCTGAACCTGGGTAAACATTGTGTCCCCCGCCACCTGCTACCATCAGCCATAGATGCACAGTTTGGGACCCCCTACCCAAGATCCGCTGGTTTTGACACCGACAGCCTCCTCGCTTCTTTCTTGACGGCCACTCCAAGTCTCCTGGATTACGTTTGTTCTAAAATTACTCTCCCAAAGGTTTCGTTCCGTTTGGATTTTGTTTGATATTCCTTTTTCGTGAAACACTGAAATAGGCAAAAAACAACAATTTGCACTAGGTCTTTGGTTAGTAGGTTAGTCCCAAAAATAATATAAAAAGGTAAATTAAAGCCCATTAAACATCCAAAACAGATAATATAATAGCATCAAACAATCAAAAATTATAGATACGTTGGAGACGTATCAGATGGCAAGGGCCCCATCCGTACGACAAACTCGGGTGACCTCGCCCCAGCGACGGGTCATGAAGATCTTCCTTGGGGAGACGGCTTCGATCTCTGCTCCAATTGCCGGGCGTCGCAGTCGGCGTGTTGCAGCCAAAGCTCGAGGGGGGCCCTCGGTGGCATCTCGGTGATGGAGAACTGCGGGAAGCGAATCCAAGTGCACAGAGGCATCGCTGCCCACTTCACGAGTTCGCTCGAGGAGTCCACGACGTGGCCTCCCAGGGCGACGGCGTGCGTCACCATGGCTCGGTGACCACGACCATGGCGTGGGCGGCGTCGTTCGCCGCCTCTCCCTCCGGAGCCCTCGGCTTGGGCATACAAGGGCAGCGGATACTCGGGAGGTGGCCGCTCGCACCAGGGCATCGATACCTCCGGCCTCACGACTATGTCGCGATGATGGGACAGTCTCTTCTTCGGCGGAAGGGGCTCAGGCTCGTCGAGGGGGGTATTTCCCTTCTCCGCGAATGAGAACCTCCGTATCGGCGCCATGGTTGATGCAGCAAGCGATGAAGCAAGGAAGAAGAAGGAGTAGGAGGAGCGGAGGAAGAGATGGGTGACGGGGGCTCCGCTCCCCCTTCCCATTTATAGCCAAGGGGAGGCCAGCCGCCGGCTTCCACGATCTAAGGCAATAATGATCTTTCTCTGCATGCAGCAAGGACTCGTCAAGTCGGGCAGTTGCCGAGGTAGCATGGGGAAGAGGAGACGCCCATGACCAATCAACCGCCATGCGTCAACTGAGGCCGCAGGCTGTTAGGGCCCGCGGTGCTCCGTACTTGCCCCTTGGCTTCGCCTCGAAGCCAAGCCCGAGCACGCCTTGGGCCCGGGGGCTACTGTCGGCATCCTGGGAACGGGGGTCCCCAGACTTTCCTGCCTGCGGCCCACGGCGTGGCTCCACCAGCGGCCTTGTACGACCCATCTTCACCTGCAAACACTCAAGACTCTCGCGAGGGGCCAAGCCTCGCGAGGCGGACAATGCAAGACCTCCTCGGGGGTGGCCTCACTAGGCTGGCTCGCAAGGGGCAGAGAGATCAAGGCAAGGGGCACCTCGCGAGGTTCCTGTGATGCAAGCCATGATAACCAAGGCTAGGCGGACACCGGGCACCAGCGCACGAAGTGTCCTCATTTCCTCTTTGGTGCTAAAGAGGCAAGCGCAGGCGCGGAGTCCCGAGGCACCAAGAAAAGGTTTCCATATCAGTGCCACAGGACCAAGACCAGCAGGACGGCAGGACGGAGGTCGCCGTGGATCCCAAGACGACGTCACCACTAGAGCCTTTGGTAGGCGAAGACCATCTTTTGTCAGGATAGCTTGTACTAGTTGTCCCCATTCAAACTGGCCATTGTGGGATCCCTTCCCGCCTAATATTTGGGAAGAGGACCCGGGCGTCTATATATAGGGCTAGCCACCATCATAGAAAGAGAGAGAGAAAAAGGATCAGCACATCAAGAGGAGGACGATCCTCTACCGCATCAGCTCACCAAGGACAAGAGCACCTCTCCTCAGGAGGCTGTTCTTCCCTTGTAACTATACATCCTCAGCCCGAGAGGCAATCGACCACACCACACTTGAGTAGGGTATTACACCACATCGGTGGCCCAAACCAGTATAAATATTGTGTCCCTTTGTTCTACGGGTTCGACGCGCTAAGCCTTGAGATTGCGGTGAGGGCGTGATCTAGAGGGAGGAGAGATCTTCATGCGCAACCTAGTGTTCGAACCTTAAGGGTTTTGCCGGAACCCGAAATCCGACACAAACCTATTAGGAAGCTAGATCCACTTGCAACACGATGAATCCATGGGTCAAATCTAACAAAATCTCATCAAACCAATAAATCACAAAAAAATGGGGCTATTTTTGGTGGGGATTTTCGAATTTGGGACGAAATCAAACAAAAGAGTGCTAGAAAGTGGGGGTAGGGGCTCCAAATTCGTGATCACCGTGGCTCGATACCAAGATGATGTAGGGTAGAACCCTAGATGCCCGATCTTTCACGAAATGGAGGGGATCCTATGAAGAACACGAAGAACACGAGGGGGAACACGAGAGGAGCACTCAAGAACAATTCCAATCAGACATGTGTTAGATCCTCGAAACACAAAGAGATACACGATCCAAATCCAACAAGGGACGATACAAGAGGTAACTAGTTCATCTCTGTGAGGAGGCCTTGAGGGGGTCTTCCCATGAGGAGTCTTCAATCCGCTTGGGGGATCTTTTCCGAAGAGGCCATGGACTCCAATGGAGAAGTAACGAAGTGGATGAGCAAAGCGCTATCTCTCAAATGAGCTAATCCTTTGCTAACCCTGATTCGGAGCTAAGAGATGAGTATTTATAGTCCAAGGGGTAAGTTGGGGGTTACATGTGTCGTTGATCCTTTACTACGTGCAGGCTGAGCGGTAGTACTGGTCATGGGGGCGGTTGTACCGCCTGGAGGTCTTGTACTGGTTCCTGTAGGTGTTCCCGGAAGTCATTAGCAGTTTTACTAGTGGTTGGAGCGGTTGTATCGGTCTTACGGTCGTTATGGGGACAAACCGAGGCGGTACCGGCCTTGCACCGCTCGATCACAGAAGCTGGACTGGTAGTCAAGCGGTTGTACCGCTTGGGCGGTAGTTGGGCAGTACATGGGCGGTTGTACCTCTATCTCTGCACTGGGAAAATCCTTCTACATACTCTTGGTGCCCATCTTTCACCATTCCTTCTCCTTGTTGGTTTCTTGGTACCTAAGCACACAAAGTGTCTTTGTTTGAGGTAGTAGCCATGTCTCATGTGGGTCCAAGTGGAGTTTAACTAGGAGAGAGTTCACCTTGTGTCCAATGGCGTATACTAGAGGTCTCGTCTTATGTTCTCTTGTGGCTTGGAGAGTAGACATGGTGTACATGGGGATGATCATAGGATGCTCCACATCAATACTTCAAATAAAACAGACTATAATTCTCAATGAATAATAGCAGGTCTTGGAACATATTGAACCAGAATGTCAGAGGTTTAAATGCTCCAGAAAAATGGTTAACTATCAGGCAAAAAATTGAAGGAGGTGTTGCTGGGATTGTTTGCTTACAAGAAACAAACAGAAAAATATTTGATCTTGCATACATTAATAAATTCTGCCCACGAAGGTTCAATAGATTTGAATGTTTGCCATCTCTTAGGGCATCTAGAGGGATTTTGACTACTTGGAATGGTGCACTATTTAATGGCGAGATGATCTTCCACAAAAATTTTCAATCTCTATCCAGTTCATCTGCAAAACCATGTCCGAAACATGGATTCTCAAAAATATTTATGGGACTTGTAATCTTGAAGAAAAGACAGAATTCATACTATGGTTCAGTAATATTCAAATGCCTAATGATGTGGAATGGATTATCATGGGGGGTCTTTAATTTCATTAGGTCCCCAGAAGATAGAAACAGACCTGGAGGTGATGTTAATCAGATGCTGCTATTCAATGAGGCTATAAGCAGTTTAGGGCAGGTAGAATTACCTCTTAAAGGCAGACAATATAGCTCGAGTAACATGTAGGAAAGCCCACTTCTTGGGAAGTTAGTTTGGTTCTTCACTTCAGCAGCCTGGGTGACTGCTTTTTCTGACACCACAGCTCTCCCCTTAGCCAAACCAATCTCAGATCATCTCCCTTGTGTGATCAAAGTGGGTACAACCATTCCCAAGTCCAAGGTTTTTAGATTTGAAAATTATTGGTTAAAGCACAGTTCTTTCAAGGATATTGTCAAACAGCTTGGAATATTCCTGTGGGCTACACTGGTCCTGCTAAGAAAATCAATGCAATATTAAAAAAATTGAGAAGGGCCCTTAAATTCCAGGCTACGAGTTTGTCCTACCTTAAAAAGCAAATTGAAGATTTAAATGCATGTATTTTCTCGTGGGATATGATTGAGGAATACAGAGATCTCTGAGTGTTTGAAGGGAACTGCAGATCTATGCTTAAAGAATACTTACTTGTGGTTCTTAATAATCAAAAGATTTATTGTAAGAAAAGAGGCAAAATCAAAGGGGTTAAGTTTGGTGATGAGAACACCAATTTCTTTCACACTAAAGCTTCCATCAATCACAAACATAACGAAATTGCTATGCTGCTTAATGAAGATCAAGTTGAGATAACTGACCATGAAGGAAAGGAAGCTATTCTTTGGGAGGCTTTCAAAAAATATTGGGACAATCTAATAGGCACACAATGCACTTGGATCTAGACAGTCTTTATGAACACAAGGTTAATCCTGAAGTGTTCGAAGATCTTCAGAAACCTTTTACATAGGATGAAATTGATGAAGTGGTCAAAAATCTTCCTACAGATAAATCACCAGGACCAGATAGCTTTAACAATAAATTCTTCGAGGCTTGCTAGGACATCATCAAAGAGGACACAACTGATCTTATTATGGCCTTTCAAGCTGGTAATATAGCCCAGAAAGCATAAATCCCTCTTTCATCACCTTAATACCTAAGAAGGAAGTTCTTATTTCTCCTAATGACTTTAGGCCAATCTCACTACTTAATGGATTACTTAAGATTATTACCAAGTTGCTGGCTAATAGACTACAAAGAGTGGTACCATAGATAGTTCATATAAGTCAATGTGGGTTCCCTAAAAGTAGAATGATTGAATATTGTCTTGGTTGGGTCTATGAATATATACATCAGTGCCATAAATCAAAACATGAGATGATAGTGATCAAACTGGATTTTGAGAAAGCTCTTGATACTATTCAACATCAAGCTATTATTGACATTCTCAGAGAAAAAGGATTTGCAGAAAAATGGATTTCCTGGATGCAATTAATTTTCACCTCTGCATCATCTGTTGTTATGTTAAATGGGGTTGCTGGCAAAAAGTTCTATTGTAGATGAGGGGTTAGACAGGGAGACCCTCTCTCCCCACCGATTTTTGTGTTGACTACTGACTTGCTGCAATCTATTCTCAATAAAGCTATGAGACTGGGCATTGTTACACCACCACTTCAAGTTAATTCTTGCCATGATTTTCTAGTAATTCAGTATGCAGATGAAACCTTTGTCCTATTACAAGCAAATGCTAGACAATTGATATGCCTCAAAGCCCTCTTAAATACTCTTGCCCCAGCCACTATATTAAAGGTCAACTATGGAAAATCAATCATGGTGCCTATTAATATTGCAAAAGACAGAGTGCACATCTTCACAAATACAATACAATGTGCAAGAGGACAATTCCCTTTTACATATTTGGGTATGCCACTAGGGATCTACAAGCCAACTATTGAACAATGTCTGCCTTTAGTCAACAGAATTGCTAAAAGATTAGCTGGTATCTCTACATTTATGACTCAGGAAGGCATGTTGCTTCCGGTTAAGTTAGTGCTTGCCTCCTTACCAATATTCTTCACGTGTTTCTTGGACATACCTATCACTATCAAAAAACAGACCATCAAGTACTTGAGACACTGTCTGTGGAGTAGTCTTGAATTGGAAGATCACAGACCTGCATTAGTGGCATGGCACAGTGTTTGTAGACCTAAAAGTAAAGGAGGATTTTTTTGGATATTTACACATAGAAAAATACACTTCTCATGAAAAATCTTCATAAGTTCTACAACAGACACGACATACCTTGGGTAAATCTAATCTGGGAGACATACTACAGCAATGGTAAGATTCCAAGGGATCAACAAGTTGGCTCTTTTTTGTGGAAATCAAACTTGGCTCTGATTGATCAATTCAAATTGCTGGATGCAATGTGGGAGATGGTAAAAGTGCACTATTCTGGGATGACATGTGGCACCAATACATTCTAAAACACAAGTTCCATCACCTCTACACATTTGCCAGAAATCAACACATAAATGTCAATCAAGTGATTACCACTAAATACCTCCAAGATCTCTTTTACCTCCCATTGACAACTCAAGCTTATGAGGATTTTTTGGAAATGGAAACTATATGCATTAGTCTAAGGCAGTCAGAATACTAGGATTTAGTTGACACATGGAGCTACATATGGGGAATGAATTCTACTCCTCCATTAAGGCATACAAAATGTTGATTGGACACAAACAAACTCCACCACACTTCAGTTGGATCTAGAAAAGCTCCTGTCAACCCAAACATAAAGTGTTTTTCTGGATGGTACTCCGTGAGAGAGTTAGCACAAGGAATCTGTTGAGAAGAAAAGGTTTTGAACTTGAAGCCTATAATTGTGCAGTCGGAGATTGCTAGAAGGAAGAAACATTGCATCATCTATTCTGGGGATGCCCTTTTGATACACAATGCTGGGACTTCACCTTCCCCACAAGAACACCTAACTTCTCATTATTAGAAGCTTTTTGAGACCTAAAAGAGAAACTCAGACACCTATTATTCATGGAGATTATCATTTTAGGGTCTTGGCCATCTGGATCACAATGAACGACAAGACTTTTGAGAATATAACACCTTCATTTTAGGGCTGGAAATACATCTATTTGGAGGAGATTAGGTGGTCGAAATACAAGATGAAGAAAAAACATGTAGGTCAATTTTTAGCCTGGTTGGAGACCATCATGTTATTTTAGACTAGTTTAGAATTAGATCTTTTTCTGCTTTCTTTTTTCTTCTCTTTTCTTTTCTTTCTATCTTAGGTAGTTTTTTTCTTTTCCTTCTAAGGCTTAACTCAAGCCTTTTAGTTGAGACCTTATTTTTCTTTTTTATTTTATTAATAAAAGTTGTAGTGGGGTTTTTACCCTACTATCTATAGTCAAAAAAGTTGCATACATAAGCAAATAGCCACTAAAAGAGGCTAATAGGTTAATGGGTTCTTAGATCAAATATTTTGGATAAAATATATCATTATGACACATAGGCTAATGCATGAAACACTCAGATGGTAAAGGTGCTTAAAAGACAAAGCACACCATCTAGACTTTTCTGGCACGCTTGGTCATGATGCTGCGGCTGTCCGTGTACTCTCAGTTACGGGAAGTAGACAAGCCCTCATATGCAAGATCCACGTGTACATGTTGTAGCATGCGTATGCGTCCTTGGCCGCGTAGGTGATGTAGGCTAGATTCAGAGGTACCTCCTGAAGGAAATATGCCCTAGAGGCAATAATAAAGTTGTTATTTATATTCCTTGTTCAAGAATTCATCCGATTAACTAGTTAACTTGACGATTAATCCCTACTCATAGGGTCACCGAGTAGCCGATAAACCGAAAAATCATCCGGTTAATTGATTAAATGGCCAATTAACTTGCCGATTAGCCGATTAATCCTCTACTCGCTAGCCAACCAAGCAGCTACCAGTTAACGATTTCCTCAACAATGTTTATATTTCCTTATATCATGATAAATGTTTATTATTCATGCTAGAATTGTATTAACCGAAAACTTAGTACATGTGTGAATACATAGACAAACAGAGTGTCACTAGTTTGGCTCTACTTGACTAGCTCGTTGAATCAATGATGGTTATGTTTCCTAACCACAGACATGAGTTGTCATTTGATTAATGGGATCACATCATTAGAGAATGATGTGATTGACTTGACCCATCCGTTAGCTTATCACGATGATCGTTTAGTTTGTTGCTATTGCTTTCTTCATGACTTATACATGTTCCTATGACTATGAGATTATGCAACTCCCGAGTACCGGAGGAACACTTTGTGTGCTACCAAACGTCACAACGTAAATGCATATTCGTGCAACCATACCGTACACAAGAAGCGGTAACATCATCTTGGTATTGGATACATCATTCTTGCCATTACATTGATAGCCATCATAGCCTTACTCCTTTGCATCACTTACCCATCGAGACTAGCTTTTGAGTATTGCCGGCAACGAGACTTGTGCACATTAGTGATCAAACTTCCCATAGAATACATACATATTTGGTGCATATTTTGGTATTATCTCTTGTGTCACAAGGTTGTCATCGCATACACAATTGCTATCTTGGTTCGTGAAGCATTGCATGAGAAAAGAGCTCAAACACCAAATAGCCAAACAAGATTTTAAGCAAAAGGGAAAGATAATCAAAGAGCTTTTAAGCAAGACCATAGCATTATACAACATTAAGATTGTCATACTAGATCATCTTGGATCATATCATCGAAACACCATACATAGAGCATACTTGGGATAGAAGTCATTGCATTTTTGCTTAGTAGGTTGTGCACAAGTCTTCGTATCCACCTATTGTGCAATCGTGCTAGCGTCTCTCTAGAGTTGTGCAACAAGAGCATTTTCGTGGATCCCACATTTTGGCTCATCCTTGGTTGCACGACCCCACTTATCTTTTTGCGTGTGTGTTTCCGTGTACCTTATATTTCTTGTTCTACTTGTTGCATTGCAATCTTGTGAATCTTTTCCAACATTATTGAAGCTCACTTACAATTGCATCAAATTTTGTGCCACCATCCTAACCAAGCTCCACCATAAGCTTTTACTTGTGTAGCTGTGAGAAACCAACAAGAATTGATACCAGTTGTGCTATTTCCTTGTCCCTTATTGCAGTGATCATTGATCCACCTTCAACTTCGGTCAAGGTACATTTGGTATACGTTCTTCTCTTTCTACCACTCACATTTTTCTCTTGGAATGATGGATAGGCCAAGTACTTCTACCAATGTCACACCCTAATTTTCATGCCACAACACTTAAGCTAATAAATCATGATAAAGTGTGGTTTGACAAAAACTTTTGCATTATTTGGCTTTTATTTGGAGTTGGTTTTCTCTCTGTGTTTTTTTCAAGTGCTCTTTAAAGTCAACACAACTCCACCTTCTATACTTCATCTCCTTACCCCAAACTTCTGCCCAATAATCATGCCATGTGTATAGAGCAATATAATATTTTCTTACAAAAATAATTTGGCCAAATAGTATTTTCAAAAATAGTTTTTTCCAAAAAAAACCCGAATTGAGGTTTGCACTACAAGTACTTGATTTGGGGTATGAAAAATATTTCAAAGAGTATATTTGAAACCTATTAGATATAGCACTCCCATAAACCACAAAAATATAATTTTAAAAGTAATTTTCCTATTTTATTTAAAGGCTTTTTCTTAAGGCCGGAAATGGTCTTTAATAGGTTAAAATTATTTTAAAGCTTCAAAAATATTTGAGAAAAATCAGGGAAACTCAGTGCACATGTATTTTCCATATATAAGAATTTCAACACATGGTCATGTTCAAAATATTGGGCAAAACCCTCCAAACCCATTTCTGTCCATTTCAAGTATTTGAAATATTTCTACAAGAAATATTTTCCAGTATATCCAGGAAAATTCTAGCAAGTCACATATGCATAATATGATGACCTTGCAAAGTTTCAGCTCAATCCAGACTATTTTGGTTCACCAAACTGGCCCAAAACCATCTCTGTCCAGATTCAAGTTTAAACAACTTTACATTGCCAACTTATTCCAAATGCCCCCAAACTTTGTGGTCATGCTCAAAATCCCAAATTATGACACTACACCAAGTGGTGCATCAAGGGGAATGGTTCTGGATGACTAGATCTTGGTGAATGCATTTCTGCTAGTTTCTAGGGTTTACAAAAGTTGCATTGGCAACTTTTCCCAAATGATCTCAAAATTGGTGGAAGGCCCTAATTATATGTTCCATTTCACCCCATGGAGTCTCATGCCAAATGGAGTTCATTTTCTTACCCAAACAAGCATCAAACACCTTCTGCCACTTTACCAAAAATCCATTTTAACCTCTTCCACTAATCTCCATGGGCTCAACTTTGTACCACAGCGGCTCCTGACCCTCTTCTACCTCCAGTAACTATGGTTGTGTCTCAGCTCAATGATTAAGGGGTGAAACCACCTCATTTACCCCTCTGGACAGCCCATTTCCATCTCTCTCTCAACCCCACTCTTCTCCTTCTGGCCATCCATGGCATCCAAGGCCCCTCCCCCTTTCTTTACTCCCTCCTAAACCTGCTAGACATGCTTGGGGGCAACCACACTTCTTAGAAAATGGCATGCCAAGCCATTTGGGCACTCTAGAGCGTGCTACAGTGCGGCCAGGCACTGTAGCCGCCCCCTGCCAACCACCTCCGGCTACCTCGGGCCTCCCCAGCGCGCCCGACGATGCGCCTCGATGTCTGCGTCACGCCACGCCTCTGTCCCCCTCCTCCCTCTCCCTCCTCTCGCCCGAGCTCGCACGCGCGCCGGCCGCCCAAGCAGACCAGTGAGCGCACTCACATGCGCGGTGCCCTGGCCCCCTGCTTTCCCTCTCTTCTCCCCCTGGGCGTAGTCCAACCCCACGAACGCCCTAGACTCGGCGCAGCACCCTCCCGAGGCCCGTAGCGACGAGCATGAGCTCGCCGGTACACTAGCCCATAGTGGACCGTCGCTCGCCTATATAAGGCATCCCCGAGCCCTCCTCTCACCACCCCTCGTCCTCTCCCACTCCAAATAGGCCCCCTGGACACCAGTTCATCTCCAGAAGCGCCCGAGCTCGAGATCGAGCTCGAGCTCTACGGCCTTGGGTTGCCGTCGATCTCGGGGTACAGACTCTCTTCGCCTCTTCTATCTCTCGATCTGGAACCGCCACACCTCCCTGACCATTTCCCCTCTGTTTCCCCTCTCTATTGCAGCCGGAATCGACCGGGGCGAGCACCTCCCGAAGCTCTGCCGCCGGCTTCCTCGTCGCCGGCAAACACCTGCACCCCGGCGACCAACTCCACCTCCACCCGAACGGCGACTCTGTCCTGAGCACGTCGGTTCCCTCAGATAGCCTCACCATCGACCACAGTGGCACCGGTGAGCTCGCCGCCCTCTTTGGCCCGAGGTTGACGATGATGGTCGTGGGGCCCGTCCGTCAGCCTCATGTCCTGACGTGTAGGTCCCACATGTCAGGTTTAAAACACACGTGCGCACACACCGGTTCACTGCATCGGCTGGAGGCGTATTTCCCAAATTCGCCTTCGACGAGGCAGCCTCGCGCGGGCTGGATTCCCCCTGGGCCTGCTGCATTATGGCCGAATAGGCCCAGTTGCACAGTGCTACTTCTTCTTTTCTTTTTCTCAGAAACTTGCAAAAATTCCACAGGATTAAATATTAATATAAATGCAATAATTCCAACTCTTATAATCTTCTAAAATCCCACCTATTTAATGGTGTACCTTTCATAAATACCCATCAAACTTTTCTGTACTGTTCAAATTTAAATTCAAATTTGAACAATAAAATCTCTGTTTGAAAATCCACTACTCTATCCCTCTAACTGCAAATCCAAAACTAAGAATTTTCCCATTATTTGTTTTCACCCTACTATTTATTAAAAATAGGTTGACATTTTATTGAGCACTTTGGTTTTTCTGTTTTGCTATTGCCTTATTTTCCCGTCATTTCTTTCGTGACGAATAGATCCCGTATTTGACGAAGTAGTTCGATAAGAAGAAGGAGAAGGACTTGAGGAATTTGAAGACCAAGGCAAGCATCCCTTTGACCATGTCTAAGAAACCATTTTTATGCATGTCATATCGCACTTTTATTGCTTGCATCGAAGTCATGATAATGTGGTGACCACTTGAGGTGGGTTGCCTCTGTTGCTTTTCTAGTTTACACTTGCATGATGCATGACCCTTACCTTTCTATGAGGGTTGTGTGAGTGGGTGTAGTTAGGATACTAAGTCGCTGCTACGCAAATGGGTTGGGTATATGCATGGTGATGGAAGCAAGATTGTTTTCAAGAACTTCTCAAAAACCCCATCGGGTGCCACTTATGCCCGAGGGAGATAATGAGTTGGGTAACCACTTGATGACGAAGTGGTGTACCGAGGCAAGTGTGTGTGTGTGTGTGTTGTTTTCAAAACGGATTGGTTTAAGTTGCGACTGTTATTCCAACCTTACATGCGCAACCACTCTACCCTTATATGGGAAAGGGCATTATTGATTACCTAGGCCGATACTAGCTTGGAGCCTGCATCACTAGTGACGGGAGAGTCGTTGTTGCGCTCTCTCGGGACGGGGTCATGCCAGGTAGGGCGGCCATGACTGTTTTCACAGGGCACCGGACACACCGTTGGTACCCCGTGCTTGTGGTATGTGATGAATATGGGAACGAGGCTCCACAATTTTAAGATGTGAAATGTTGGGCATGGGGGTTACTACCAATCAAGTGGACTCTATGTTAGTGTCGTCTAGGGAAAGATAGTGATCGGGTGCTTACCCAGGGTTCTTGAGGTACCACGGGTCATGGATGACATAGAAGTTCCCTGGATCTTGTGGGTAAAGTGTGCAACCTCTGCAGAGTGTAAAACTATTCAAATAGTCGTGTCCATGGTCAAGGACAGTTGGGTAACCTCTCTTGGGCTACGTCCACTTGTTTACAAACCACGTGTGTGTGTGTTGATAAAACTATTTGGGGTTAAGTCAGATAACTTGACACAATGATGAAGTTGGATTGGTGTCCAACTCTGTTTATGTTGATATCTGTAACTTGTTCATACGGATATCTATACTCTCATGATGCATACTTTACAGATTGATAGATCATGTCATTGCACTCAAAACTAGATTTCTGCAAACTACCTACTTAGTTCTATATCATTGCATTATTATGCCTTGTTACAATCATGGGTTTCTTGCGAGTACATTCAAAGTACTCATTGGCTTGCCACTGGTTATTTAATTGGCCAGGCATGGAAGAACAGGAGTTCGAAGAAGAGTTCTTTGAAGACGAACATGCGAACTAGGACGTTTCCCAGTCAGAATGCCTGTAGGGTTAAGGCAGATGGCATGGGTTCTATTTATCGACAAAGATTTCCGGTACTTAAGTTTATTTGGTATTCAGCCCTTGTGGCTTTATCTATGTAAGACTTGACCATAATGGTCATAATTTGTGTAAGACGGTATGTATGGATGTAAGACTCTTGTTATTCAGCTTCTGTGTGTTGAGTGAGCATTGATCTCTGGGATCACTGTACACGTGCATTCGGTGATCACGACTTATCAGTCGAGGTCCCTACAGAGCTGGTATCAGAGCCATCCTGACTGTAGGAAGCCTTAGTTAGCATGGGCGTTAGATAGGACAAAACCCGTTTGCAACACCCTCTATACTCCTCTTATTTGCTGAGATTTCCCAAACCTAAGGGATGTTTCTCCTTATTGACCTCTCCTATTCAACTTTTGTAGATGTCTGTCGCCCCCTTGAGACTTCTTATGACAGGATTTCCATCACTCCTAAGAGATTGCCTCCAACAATGCCACTATCCCTTGCTGCCCATGTACACCCTGCACGAACTAGAAAATGATGTGTTCGAGAAGGAGTTCTACGCCAAGGTTTTTGTGGTTGCCAAGACCTCACCCCAGGGGTGGTTCTTCATTGGACCACCCATGCTAACAAGAGACCTGGTCATTCAGCAAGTGGCATACGAAGCGCTCCTTCGTCTTCGAGACCTCCTCCCATAAATGAAAGAAGAACACGCCACCCGCTACCTACCTGGCAAGAGCGGCTTTGGATCCCCAACTCAAGTGATGATTTCCCCAGAAGATGAGGATCCAACTCTCAAGTACCAGATCTGTTTCATCAATGCAGGAGACTACCTTCTACATCACCTTACTGAAGCATTCCTCAAGGCTCGCCAAGACCTCCCTTCACTTCTGCACCACCACTGCCTCGAGAAGAAGAAGGTGGTCGAGCGAGAACAGCAAATCATTGCCTTACAAGCCCACATTGCCAATCAGGAGCAACAAATCAAGCAACTTCATAAAGCCCGCAACCAAACCCCACGCAGGAGGCATAGGAATGGATTTCCATATCCACCTCGTAGAGGATCATCGTCAGGCCCTCGACGACAATACTCAAGACTGAATAATCACCTTTTTGCTTCCATCACATGTGATGGGTGTGGTGTACTTGGGAATGTTAACAGGATGTGTCCCAACAGGCAGCCGACTGTTGCATACCCATTGGCACCACAAGGGGAACCCAGAAACTGAAGACTGAACGCCCTTCTCTCCGAGCAAGCACGACTACCGAGTCCGAGAACCCCTAGGGTAGTATGAGTCTTGTACCCCCATATGCATAGTCGAGTCCGTGTGATGGTTCGAATGGAAGCACGTTCTGTGTTGCTTGTTTTTATTTCTTTGTGTTTTGATATAAGTCGCACTTTTGCCCTAGGCAGCATGTACGCGACTATATCACCTATCTTACCTTAATGAATGTGTGAGGCCTTCACGACACTTGTTTGCTTGCACTTGCACTATAGAACCCCTTTAGGCATTCCCCTCCTCTATGCTACTTTTCCCTCTCATCTCTCTCCTCAACTGAAGGCCAACAAGACAAGATGCACCAAGGATTCTACTTCGGCGACCAACAAGCACTGAAGAACTTTTCTATAGCCTCCTCGACCAAGTGAAACCCCGTGGAGTTATGTTTAACACTCCAGACTAGAAACCCATTCCTAGACCCTTCGAGACTTCACGAGATACCCTAGCTCGAGTCCTTAACCATGTGCTTAACCCACAGAATTGCAAGAGAACCAGTTAAGCCTCTATAAACTTTGCACATCACTGGGATCATTATGGAACTAGTGGACATAGTGAACGAGCACATTATCATCCTAATATAGCACAAGAACTGACGATGCCATAGGGAAGACCAGTTTGAGGATATAGGAATAGAGGACAAATGACTTGATGAGTTTATATCAATGACTTTGAGGAATTATATGAGACTATTTTGGTGGATTATGAGGCTTTCATGTTGGTAGATGAACTTGGTGGAATCATTATTTTAGATAGGATAGCTTTCATTACCCCTGGATAAATTGGATTTAGTGGGACAATTAAGATCGGAAGTTGAATTCTTGGAAGTATGAGGATTTGACTTAGCCAGGGGATATTGATAGGAGATAGTCGACATTACGATAATGACTTTGGGGAAGCATGTAGGAATTCTCATTGGACATGAGGTTTGGATTTAAGTAGGTGATCATAGTTGAGTATAGATATTGAGTATGTCTACGTGGTTTGGAGAAAATTGAATTTAGATTGATGATCTCAATCATGATACCATGTTTCTCGGTGGACAATAAACTGGGAGATTGGATTAATTGTCGGAGTTGATATAAGCTTGACCTTGGAGTTTACTTGACCATGATAATGGAAATTGGTGGACTTACTATAGTAGAGACAACCCTTTCAAGTATTTGGGGATTATAGGGACTTTAGGAGATCATGTGGAACACCATAGACATTGGATTTATAGAATTAAAGGAATGTGTAGTGATTAATGGAAGTTAACAGGTTGTTGGAGTTGATTCATAGGAAGGAAACAAGATTTTGGAGTGGCATACGACGTGTTTCCTTAGGATAGAGATACACTAACATGGACCTTGGAAGAATAGGATGAGCACATGGATTGTTGTGTTTTATTCCCACTTGGAAGCTTGCATGCTCTACCCATGGATTTTTAGGGGTAGCCATACATATGAGTTTGGGGATCGTAGACATATATGATTTTTGTTAGACCTCCTCTAGGGAGTCACGAGAATATGGATCACATGAGTGATGATTGGATTTGACCTATACGAAATAATGCTTTCGGTGGTATAAGGTTATCTGTTTAAGGGACTAGATAGACTATTGGCATCTCAGAAGCCGTGCTTAAGGATAAGATGATAAATGTTCATTCGCACACTAGAACCCTTGAAACCCTTAAGCTCTACCAAGCCACAACATAATCGGATCATGACCATGGGATTTGGTTCTAGGTCAAGTAGACCCTGACCAACACTCAACCATGACCACCGCCAATCCCCAGCCTACTTTATGTACCCCGTGAACAAAGTCTCCATGGAGTACTTAGACAAGATAGTTGTCATAATTATTTGGTGACCTACTTGTCTACCCAAAGACGGAAGAAGAGCCGTTCAGCTGGTCAAGGAACATTTGAAGACCGCCATGCCAAGGAGAAAGAACTATACCAACCACCATCGTCAAGGAGTGAACTTTCTCATCAAAGACCAGGTGTATCGGCAAGCCACTTCTCTCAAAGGAACCAAGCATTTCCATGTCAAAGGGAAGCTCACGCCAAGATTTATCGGCCCTCTCCAAGATCACTCCAAGACGAATAATGGACGGCTACCAGCTAGAGTTACTACCTGAGTCACCCACTGTGCACAATATTTTTCCACACAACACCACTCCGAAAATGTTTCCAACTTCCTAACTAGTCCGGTCTCTACAAGGACATCGATCACCAAGCCATCGATCTCTAGCCCAATATGACCTACGCGATAGACCCCAATTGAAACCTGGACCAAGCAGGACGTCATACACGAAGCCACGCCATTGAGTACTTCAAGGTTCAATGAAGCACCCCTCGGAAGCACAAGCAGTATGAGGACGTGAAGACTACCCCAGGTCTAGTTTTC
The DNA here is from genome assembly GCF_018294505.1 of Triticum aestivum. Classification (NCBI taxonomy): domain Eukaryota; kingdom Viridiplantae; phylum Streptophyta; class Magnoliopsida; order Poales; family Poaceae; genus Triticum; species Triticum aestivum. The sequence goes on from NC_057797.1 coordinate 304,477,785, forward strand.
GTATTCCTTTCCACGCCTAGTTTGGGAATCTCGGGGACGAGATTCTTGTAAGGGGGGTAGGTCTGTCACACCCTAATTTTCATGCCACAACACTTAAGCTAATAAATCATGATAAAGTGTGGTTTGACAAAAGCTTTTGCATTATTTGGCTTTTATTTGGAGTTGGTTTTCTCTCTGTGTTTTTTTCAAGTGCTCTTTAAAGTCAACACAACTCCACCTTATATACTTCATATCCTTGCCCCAAACTTTTGCCCAATAATCATGCCATGTGTATAGAGCAATATAGTAATTTCTTACAAAAATAATTTGGCCAAATAGTATTTTCAAAAAATAGTTTTTCCAAAAACCCCTGAATTGAGGTTTGCACTACAAGTACTTGATTTGGGGTATGAAAAATATTTCAAAGAGTATATTTGAAACCTATTAGATATAGGACTCCCATAAACCACAAAAATATAATTTTAAAAGTAATTTTCCTATTTTCTTTAAAGGCTTTTTCTTAAGGCTAGAAATGGTCTTTAATAGGTTAAAATTATTTTAAAGCATCAAAAATATCTGAGAAAAATCAGGGAAACTGAGTGGACATATATTTTCCATATATAAGAGTCTCAACACATGGTCATGTTCAAAATATTAGGCAAAACCCTCCAAACCCATTTCTGTCCATTTCAAGTATTTGAAATATTTCTACAAGAAATATTTTCCAGTAAATCCATGAAAATTCTAGCAAGTCACATATGCATAATATGATGACCTTGTAAAATTTCAGCTCAATCCAGACTATTTTGGTTCACCAAACTGCCCCAAAACCATCTCTGTCCAGATTCAAGTTTAAACAACTTTACATTGCCAACTTATTCCAAATGCCCCCAAACTTTGTGGTCATGCTCAAAATCCCAAATTATGACACTACACCAAGTGGTGCATCAAGGGGAATGGTTCTGGATGACTAGATCTTGGTGAATGCATTTTTGCTGGTTTCTAGGGTTTACAGAAATTGCATTGGCAACTTTGCCCAAATGATCTCAAAATTGGTGGAAGGCCCTAATTATATGTTCCATTTCACCCCATGGAGTCTCATGCCAAATGGAGCTCATTTGCTTACCCAAAAAAGCATCAAACACCTTCTGCCACTTTACCAAAAATCTATTTTGACCTCTTCCACTAATCTCCATGGGCTCAACTTTGTACCACAGCTGCTCCTGACCCTCTTCTACCTCCAATAACTATGGCTGCGTCTCAGCTCAATGATTGAGGGGTGAAACCACCTCATTTACCCCTCTGGACAGCCCATTTCCATCTCTCTCTCAACCCCACTCTTCTCCTTCTGGCCATCCATTGCATCCAAGGCCCGTCCCCATTTCTTTACTCCCTCCTAGACCTGCTAGACATGCTTGGGGGCGCCCACACTGCTTAGAAAATAGCATGCCAAGCCATTTGGGCACTCTGGAGCGTACTACAGTGCGGCTAGGCACTATAGCCGCCCCCTGCCAACCATCTCCGGCCACCTCGGGCCTCCCCAACGCGCCCGACGATGCGCCTCGACGTCTGCATCACGCCACGCATCTGTCCCCCTCCTCCCTCTCCCTCCTCTCGCCCCAGCTCGCACGCCGGCTACCTGAGGGCACCAGTGAGCGTGCTCACACGCGTAGTGCCCTGGCCCCCTGCTTTCCCTCTCTTCTCCCCCTGGGCGTAGTCCACCCCCACGAACGCCCAAGACTCGGCGCAGCACCCTCCCGAGGCTCGTAGCGACAAGCACGAGCTTGCCAGCGCACGAGCCCACGGTGGACCGCCGCTCGGCTATATAAGGCATCCCCGAGCCCTCCTCTCACCACCCCTCGTCCTCTCCCACTCCAAATAGGCCCCCTACACACCAGTTCATCTCCAGAAGCGCCCGATCTCGAGATCGAGCTCGAGCTCTGCCGCCTCAGGTCGCCGTCGATCTCGGGGTACAGGCTCTCTTCGCCTCTTCTATCTCTCGATCTGGAACCGCCACACCTCCCTGACCATTTCCCCTCTGTTTCCCCTCTCTATTGCAGCCGGAATCGACCGGGGCAAGAACCTCCCGAAGCTCTGCCGCCGGCTTCCTCATCGCCGGCGAACCCCTGCACCCCGACGACCAACTCCACCTCCACCCGAACGGCCACTCCATCCCGAGCACGTCGGTTCCCTCAGATCGCCTCGCCGTCGACCACAGCAGCGCTGGTGAACTCACCGCCCTCTCTGGCCCGAGGTTGACGACGATGGCCGTTGGGCCCGTCCGTCGGCCTCATGTCCTGACATGTGGGTCCCACACGTCAGGTCTAAAACACACGCGCGCGCACCGGTTTGCTGCGTCAGCTGGAGACGTATTTCCCAAATGCGCCTTCGACGAGGCAGCCTCGCGCCGCCTGGATTCCCCCTGGGCCTGCTGCACTGTGGCCGAATAGGCCCAGTCGCACAGTGCTACTTCTTCTTTTCTTTTTCTCATAAACTTGCAAAAATTCCACGGGATTAAATATTAATCCAAATGCAATAATTCCAACTCTTATAGTCTTCTAAAAATCCCACCTATTTAATGGTGTACCTTTCATAAATATACATCAAACTTTTCTGTACTGTTCAAATTTGAACAATAAAATCACTGTTTGAAAATCCACTACTCTATCCCTTTAACTCCAAATCCAAAACTAAGAATTTTCTCCTTATTAGTTTTCACGCTACTATTTGTTAAAAATAGGTTGACATTTTTTTGAGCATTTTGGTTTTTTTGTTTTGCTATTGCCTTATTTTCCTGTCATTTCTTTTGCGACGAATAGATCCCATACTTGACGAAGTAGTTGGATAAGAAGAAGGAGAAGGACTTGAAGACTTTGAAAACCAAGGCAAGCAGCCCTTTGACCATGTCTAAGAAACCCTTTTTATGCATGTCATATGGCACTTTTATTGCTTGCATCGAAGTCTTGATAATGTGGTGACCACTTGAGGTGGGTTGCCTCCGTTGCTTTTCTCGTTGAAACTTGCGTGATGCATGACCCTGCCTTTCTATGAGGGTTATGCGAGTGGGTGTAGTTAGGATACTAAGTAGCTGCTATGCAAATAGGTTGGGTATATGCATGGTGATCGAAGCAAGATTGTTTTCAATAACTTTTCCAAACCCCCATCGGGTGCCACTGATGCCCGAGGGAGATAATGAGTTGGGTAACCACTTGATGACGAGGTGGTGTACCGAGGCAAGTGTGTGTGTGTGTTGTTTTCAAAACGGATTGGTTTAAGTTGCGACTGTTATTCCAACCTTACATGCGCAACCACTCTACCCTTATATGGGAAAGGGCATTATTGATTACCTAGGCCGATACTAGCTTGGAGCCTACATCACTAGTGACGGGAGAGTCGTTGTTGCGCTCTCTCGGGATGGGGTCGTGCCAGGTAGGGCAGCCATGACTGTTTTCACAGGGCACCGGACACACCGTTGGTACCCCGTGCTTGTGGTATGTGATGAATATGGGAACGAGGCTCCACAATTTTAAGATGTGAAATGTTGGGCATGGGGGTTACTACCAATCGAGTGGACTCTATGTTAGTGTCGTCTAGGGAAAGATAGTGATCGGGTGCTTACCCCGGGTTCTTGAGGTACCGCGGGTCGTGGATGACACGGAAGTTCCCTGGATCTTGTGGGTAAAGTGTGCAACCTCTGCAGAGTGTAAAACTATTCAAATAGTCGTGTCCATGGTCAAGGACAGTTGGGTAACCTCTCTTGGGCTACGTCCACTTGTTTACAAACCACGTGTGTGTGTGTGTGTTGATAAAACTATTTGGGGTTAAGTCAGATAACTTGACACAATGATGAAGTTGGATTGGTGTCCAACTCTGTTTATGTTGATATCTGTAACTTGTTCATACGGATATCTGTACTCTCATGATGCATACTTTACAGATTGATAGATCATGTCATTGCACTCAAAACTAGCTTTCTGCAAACTACCTAGTTAGTGCTATATCATTACATTATTGTGCCTTGTTCCGATCATGGGTTGCTTGCGAGTACATTCAAAGTACTCATTGGCTTGCCACTGGTTATTTAATTGGCGAGGCATGGAAGAACAGGAGTTCGAAGAAGAGTTCTTTGGAGACGAACATGCGAACTAGGACGTTTCCCAGTAAGAATGCCTGTAGGGTTAAGGCAGATGGCATGGGTTCTATTTATCGACAAAGATTTACGTTGCTTAAGTTTATTTGGTATTCAGCCCTTGTGGCTTTATCTATGTAAGACTTGACCATAATGGTCATAATTTGTGTAAGACGGTATATATGGATGTAAGACTCTTGTTATTCAGCTTCTGTGTGTTCAGTGAGCATTGATCTCTAGGATCACTGTACATGTGCATTCGGTGATCACGACTTATGAGTCGGGGTCCCCACAACCAACCCACTCTTCATTGAGCACGAGGACAACATGAACTCCTATGTCACAAAGAGCCACCTCTTTGGTGCACAACATGCTTTGCATCAACAGCAACAAGCAATGAGTGAACGCATCGACAACCTCGCCGCCGACTTGCGACTCTCTGAGAAACGTATAAGGGACTACTTCGATCACAAGCTCGACGATCACAAGCAAGAGAACGATGCAAGAATGGACGAGATTCGTGATTTGTTGTTCATCTGCTCTTCTTCCACTTCATCCTCGTCAAGACGGAGCCGCTCAAGTCGACACTCCGACTTCACCCTCTCCGGCTCAAGTACACTGACATTGAACACTCGTCGACGTGCCGCGCGCAACGATCGTCAAGCAAACCTCAATCCTCTACGTGACAACGACTCTCAAGAGCACCGACAACGTCAAACCCAAGCGGCTTTTACACTTGCACGAGAACGGCAATGACAACGCCAACATGAAAATGAAGAGCGAGCGCGTTTACACCAAGATGCACGAGATGCCGAGGCACAACGCCAAGAACAACAACTCCGTGAAGCTCAAGCACATGAGGCACAACGTGCCCTCCGAGATTCAAGTCGAGCCGTAGCCAACTGAGGCCGACAAGCTCGTGAACATGAAGAAGCATTTCGCGAAGAATCTCATGAACGAAGATTTCAAGCTCGCGTGCAACGTCAAGCTCAACAAGTTCCTCCACAAGCTCTCCAAGGACATCAAGTTCACCAAGAGCATCAAGACAATGGGAATCCTCCATGACAAGTGCAACATGAGGTTGACAACCGTCCTCGACAAGAGAAAAACGAGTTTGACAATCATCAACAACATGGGCGTCATCATCTCCGACCACAACACAATGAATAGCAACGCTACGACAAGCTAAAGTTCACCATGCCCAAGTTCAATGGAAGCAAAGATCCTGAAGAGTACCTTTCATGGGCATTGAAGGTCGACAAAATCTTACGGTTGCACAACTATGAAGAAGAGAAGAAGATAGCGATGGCATCCCTTGAGTTCCAAGACTATGTCCTCATATGGTGGGAACAAGTCATTGAGCGCCGTGAGGCAAGAGGTGAACCACCCATCACTACTTGGGCGCAAACGAAGGATGTCATGAGAGCACGCTTCGTGCCTACCTACTACAACCGCAACATCTTCAAGAAACTTCAACGACTCAAGCAAGGAACCAAGAGCGTTGAAGAGTACTACAAGGAGATGGAGATTGCCATTATAAGAGACAATGTCATGGAAGATGATGAGCAAACAGTGGCACATTTCTTGAATGGACTCAATCATCCTATCAAGAAGATCGCCGACTTCCAACCATACTCGAACCTCATCGAGCTAGTGCATCAAGCTACCAAAGCAGAATGTCAAGTGCAAGACGATTACAAGTATGCCAAGTTCTCGTCCAAGTCATACGGCTTCTCCAACACCCAAGCTTCAACGACTCCAACACCGTCTACCAATCCTTCTACAAGCAACGTCGACAAGTCGAGCCACAAGAAAGCTTCGTCAACCCCAAGTCATCCTCCTACAACGAGCAACTTCAAGCCGAGAGCTTCATCAACATCTACTCCAACCAATGAGACCGTCAAGATGAGTTCCTTCAAATGCTTCACATGCGGAGGCCGAGACCACAAGTCCTACGAGTGCACCAACAAGCGAACCATGATCCTCAACGATGACGACACTTATGACTCAATGAGTGAAGTGGAAATGGAAGCCCTTGAGCAAGTGGCCATACACCGGAAAGTGGACAATGAAGGGGAACAAGTCTTTTGCGATGAAGACTCAAGTCCCGCTCAAGTTGTCTCCAAGGTCTTGACTCTTCAACATCACCAAGAAGAAGACCAATGATGACATATCTTTCATACCAAGGCCGACATCGATGGAAGATCCGTCAAGGTCATCATCGATGGAGGGAGTTGTCATAACCTCGCAAGTTAAGAACTTTGCTCCAAGCTCCAATTGCCCAAGACGAAGCACCCACATCCCTACAAAGTTCAATGGCTTAGCGACTCCGACACCATCCAATTCGAGCATCGAGTACAAGTCTCCTTCAAAATTGGCGCCTACGAAGACACTTTGGAGTGTGACGTCGTTCCAATGACCGTTTGCCACCTTCTTCTTGGACGCCCATGGCAATTTGATAGAGGTGTCATCCACAACGGCCGAACGAACCACTACATCTTCAAGATGAAAGGAAAGGAGTACGTACTTCGCCCCTTGTCCCCAAGCCAAGTGATCGGCAACAAGCAAACCACCCATTATGGAGAGTATAGTGAGAGAGCGAGCCACCAAAAAGAGAGTGAGCGCCACAAGCCCAAATCGAGTGCCTCCACGATGAGAGAAAAGAAGAACTTAGTCCTATTTGCCACCAAACGTGAGATAAGATGAGTGTGTGAGAACCCATCTAGTGTCCTACACTATGTCCTTTGGTCCAAGGACGATGCACACAAGCTAACACCTCTCACGCTCTACCTTTAGTGTTGTCTTCTCCTTTGCAGGAATTTCAAAATGTTTTCCCCGACGAGCTACCTCCGAGACTACCTCCACTACGAGGCATCGATCACCGCATAGACCTCATCCCCGGAGCGCCTCTTCCGAACAAATCTCCCTACCATGTCAATCCCGAAGAAATCAAAGAAATACAAAGGCAAGTAAAGCATCTCATAGACCATGGACATGTGCGTGAAAGTTTGAGTCCTTGTGCCATTCCAGTTATTCTTGTGCCAAAACAATACGGTAGCTTTTGCATGTGCTCCGATTGTAGACCTATCAATGCAATCACCGTTCGCTATAGGTATCCCATTCCACGCCTTGATGATATGCTTGATGAACTTAGTGGTGCCACTATATTCTCCAAGATTGACCTTAAAAGTGGTTACTATCAAATCCGCATACAAGAGGGTGATGAATGGAACACCGCTTTGAAAACCAAGTTTGGGTTGTATGAGTGGTTAGTCATGCCTATGGGTCTATCGGAAGCACCGGGTACTTTCATGCGTCTTATGAATCATGTCTTTCGCCCGTACATTGCTGTGTTTGTTGTGGTCTACTTCGATGATATCCTTGTTTATAGCAAATCTATTCAAGATCATGTCACCCATGTTCGAACCATTTTGCAAACTCTTCGAAATGAGCATCTCTTTGCTAGCATGGAAAAGTGCCTTTTCGGCGTTGATAAGCTCGTTTTCTTGGTTTTTGTTGTTTCATCTAAGGGTGTTTATGTTGATGATTCTAAGATCAATGCTATCAAAACTTGGCCCCAACCAACCAACTTGCATCAAGTGCGTAGCTTCCTTGGTCTAGCCGGTTTCTACCGTGGATTTGTGAAGGAATTTAGCACCATTGCTTCCCCTTTGCATGCTTTGAGCATTAAAAATGCGCCTTTTGTTTGGGGACCATCCCAAGATACCGCATTCAATGAGCTTAAGAATTTGCTTACTCATTCTCCCATGCTTGCATTACCCAACTTTGACAAACCCTTTGAGATTCATTGTGATGCTAGTGGTAATGGCATAGGAGGTGTGTTAACGCAAGTGAAGCGCCCCATAGCTTACTTTAGTGAGAAACTTTCTGAAGCGCACCTCAATTACCCCATCTATGAGAAAGAGCCATATGCTTTAGTGTGAGTTTTGCACGACTGGGAACACTATCTTCGCCCTCATGAATTCATCATTCATACCGATCATGAAACGCTTAAGTACCTTAAGGGCCAAACCAAGTTGAACAAGTGTCATGCTAAATGGAGTGAATTTATTGATTCTTTTACTTATATCATCAAGTACATTAAAGGTAAGGAAAATATTGTGGCGGATGCCCTTTCCCACATTTGCATGCTTGTTACTCAACTTGAATTGGATGTCATTGGCTTTGACCACATAAAATACGTGTATGATCATGATCCTACTTTTGCCACTCCTTATGCCAAATGCTTGATGCATACCTCTTGGGAACACTATTACATCAAAAATGGATATCTTATGAGAGCTAACAAGCTTTGCATCCCGAAGTCTTCTCTTCATTTGTTGATTTTGCAGGAATCTCATGGAGGAGGACTAATGGGACATTTTGGACGCGGCAAAACTTTCGCTACCCTCTCCAAGAACTACTATTGGCCCAAGATGTTTCGCGACGTAAACCGCTTCACCAACTGATGCTCTACATGTCGCAAAGCTAAGTCTAAAGCTCAATCCCATGGCCTTTACATGCCTCGCCCAATTTCATATCAACCATGGGAAGACATTAGCATGGATTTTGTACTTGGATTGCCTAGGACTAGAAATGGCAGGGATTCGGTATTTGTTGTTGTGGACCGATTCTCTAAGATGCACATTTCCTTCCTTGCAACAAGATAGACGATGCTTCACATGTTGCCAATCTCTTTTGTAGGGAAATATTGCGTCTACATGGAGTGCCAAAGACGATCGTCTCGGACCACGACGTCAAATTTCTAAGCTACTTTTGGAAGACCCTATGCGCCAAGCTCGGAATCAAGCTACTCTTCTCCACGGCATACCATCCACAAACCGACGGTCAAACGGAGGTGACCAACCGGACACTCTCCGCTCTACTTCGCGTGCTCATCAAGAAAAACATCAAGGAGTGGGAGGAGTGTCTACCTATCGCCGAGTTCGCTTAAAACCGCGCAAGACACTCAACAACCGGCAAGTCCCCCTTCGAGGTCGTCTACGGATTCAACCCATTGTCCCCATTGGAAATTCTACCTCTACCACTCCAAGAGCGCATCAATTTGGACACAAGTTCACGCGCGAACCATCTCAAGAAGGTGCATGAAGATACAAGGAAAACCATCGAGCGCCAAGTACAATGACTTGCGACCAAGCTCAACATCAACAAGCAACCCATGGTATTCGACATTGGTGACCTTGTGTGGCTACACCTTCGCAAAGACCGCTTCCCCAATGAACGCAAGTCCAAGCTTCTACCTCGAGCAGACGGACCCTTCAAGGTGCTCGCCCGCTACAACAACAATGCTTACAAGATCGACCTCCCGTGCGACAAGTACAACGTGAGCGACATCTTCAATGTCAAGGACCTTTCGCCCTACCATGGTGATGAAGAATTTGATCCGAGGTCGGATCTTCCCCAAGGGAGGGGAGATGATGCGGAGCATCCCAAGGTCATCCCTATGGACCTACCATCGTCTCACCAAGTGCCTAGCGGACCCATGACACGAGCACATGCAAGAGCTCTTGAAACCGAGGTGACATCTCCCCTCTCACAAGTTCACTTTGATGCACATGAGACATGGCTACTACCTCAAATAGAGACATTATGCATACTCAGGTATCAAGGAGTTAGCCATGAAGAAGCTAAGGAGCAAGGAGAATCAGAAGAGGAAGATGGACGTGAAGAAGAAGAGATGCGGAAGAAGCTACAGGCTCCTGACGACCGACCAAGACCGGACGTCCGACGATCTACAGGCTCTGGACGTCCGACCTTCTCCGAACGACCGACACACCTACACTCAAGCCAAAACTACGGAATTCCAAAGCCCTACGGACGACCGACGCCCGGACGACCGACCCCGACCAGACGTCCGACCGAAGCACACCCGAGCCGATTCTACGGACGTACGACAAGCACCGGACGTCCGGGCCCTCATGATCCTCTGGATGACCGGCGACTCCCGGACGTATGATGCCTATGTGTTGTTATGTGTTGGGCCGCTGCCCATGTACCCCCCCCCCACTTTGTCCCCTTTTGCACTAAGACTATAAATAGTCCTCCTATTCATTCTAGCTAGGGTTAGCATTGGTTTAGCTCATATTAGAGATAGAGCATGGCTCATCCACATCGGATCTACTCCACTAGAGAGACCGCGGCCCCTCTTTGGAGAAGATCCCTTTGGATTCAAAATCCCTTTACGGGAAGAACCTCAAGACCTCCTCATAGAGAAGACCGACTACCTTTGTATCGTCCCTAGTTGACTATGGATCATGTGACCTCTTATATACTCGAGGATCTAGCATATGTGGGACTATTTCTTATTGGTTTAGTGTTTCTCTCATCTTTTCGCTCGTGTTTCCCCTTGTCTTCTCCCTGGTGTTCTTCGTGTTCATTGCGGGATTCGCTCCTTTTGTGAAAGATCGGACGATTAGGGTTCTACCCTACATCAATGGTGGTCATCGCAGAGCCCACAACAGCATCACCACTAGAGCCTTTGGCAGGCGAAGACCACCTTTTGTCAGGATAGCCTGTACTAGTTGTCCCCCTTCAAACTTGGTCATTGTGGGATCCCTTCCCGCCTAAAATTTGGGAAGAGGACCAAGGCCACTATAAATAGGACTTAACCACCACCATAGAGAGAGATCGGGGATCGGATTCATTCCACCCTAACGAGCTCACCAGTTCATCGAGCCCAAGAACACCTCACCTCCTGAGGCTGTTTATCCAATGTATTAGTTCATCCTCAGCCCCCCGAGGCAATCCACCCACAAACTGGAGTAGAGTATTACACCACAAGGTGGCCCGAACCAGTATAAACCCTCATGTCTCTTGTTCTTTGGGTCCATCGAGCTAGGCCGTGGAATCATTGAGTGAGCAAGTGAGGAAGAGAGTGTTCTTCGTGCACACCCCAGAGTTCGAACCTCACAAGGGTTTGCCGGAACCCGCAATCTGACAGTTTTAGATTGTGATACTAAGTTTCTTAGCCACTTTTGGAGATGTTTATGGGCTAAGTTGGGGACTAAACTGCTTTTTAGTACTACATGTCATCCCCAAACTGATGGACAAACTGAAGTAGTCAATACAACATTGTCTACTATGCTTAGGGCTGTTTTGAAGAATAACAGAAAAATGTGGGAATAATGTTTGCCTCATATTTAGTTTGCTTATAAATGTTCACTACATTCTACTACTAAGATGTGCCCTTTTGAGATTGTGTATGGTTTCCTACCTTGTGCACCCATTGATTTGTTGCCTCTTCCATCTTCGGAGAAGGTTAATTTTGATGCTAAAAAACATGCTGGATTGGTATTAAAAATGCATGAGTTTTTTTAACTAAGGAGAAAGTGAGCATATGAATGCTAAATATAAACTTGCTGGAGATAAGGGTAGATAACATGTTGGGTTTGCACCTGGTGATCTTGTTTGGTTACATTTGCCTAAGGATAGATTTCCTGATTTGCACAAATCAAAGCTAATGCCACGTGCTGCTAGTCCTTTTAAGGTGTTAGAGAAAATAAATGATAATGCATATAAACATGAGCTACTTGTAGATTTTAGGGTTAGTCCCACTTTTAATATTGCAGATTTTAAGCCTTATTTTGGTGAGGAAGATGAGCTTCCATCGAGGATGACGTCATTTCAAGAAGGGGGTGATGATGAGGACATCAATACCATTGTTACACCCACAACCCCTGCTGCTATATATATTGGACCAATTACTACAGATCATTCACGCCAATTGAATTACCAGGTACTTTCGTTTCTTGGCAACAACTCTAATGTTCATGAGGATATGATGCTGCCTAAATAGGATACATTTGTGTTGATTACCAATGAATGGCCTAGCATGGACAAGAGGGATGAACACTGGAGTAGAAACAAGCATGGAGGTGAATGCACGCGAAGGGAACCAGAACGGTGTTTCTAGTGCAGATTTTAGTACTTTGAAGCCTCCTTGAGGACATACAAGGACATGGACGAAATATACAAGATGCCATTTCATAAATTTCATCCATAGCTTATAATAGGTGCTGCACCACCTTATTTTAGAGTATGTATGTGTGGGGAAAAAAGAGTTAGGGTTGGTTTCGGACCCCTCCTCCAAGGGGTCAAGAAATTCCCCCCTCTTCCTCCCCATATACAACCCTTAGGGTGTCGTTTGGACTTTGGGTTTTGTTTAGATTAGAAGTTTGCCATAGCTGCAACTTTGCATACTCGTTTGTGTTCATCGACTAGACCAAGACGTTATAGAACCCATCTTCATTAATAGAGCTTTCCTCTTATATTCAAAATATCCAGAATGCAATTTCAGTTTCTTGCTTGTTCTTCATTTGCATGCAAGAAACAGACCCTTGTGGTCTGGTTGATCGTGCTACGGTGTGGGCAATAACCTCTCGGAGTTGGTTTAGCGATTGCTAAGGCGCGACGTCCTCGCACGTTCGTAGTCGGACCGTCAAAGTCTACTCCACCAAAAAATGATAACCACCATCTCATCGAAAGACGGGACACCTTTGCCTCTATCAACGACGCCAAGGCAAGGGACGGCCTAGCACCCTCACACTCCCTGCCTCCTTCCCCATTGCTTAACTGTCAAGCAGGGTGCGACACGGTGCCTCCTCCTCTGCCGCTGGCTTGCGATGCGGCTCCTCACCATTGTGTCGCTGAGGGAGTCCTGGACTAAGGGGTCCTTGGGCGTCCGACCTATTAGCCATGGGCCGGACTGATGGGCTATGAAGAACACGAAGACCGAAGACTGCACCCGTGTCCGGATGGGACTCTCCTTAGCGTGGAAGGCAAGCTTGATGATCAAATATGTAGATTCCTTTCTTTGTAACCGACCTTGTGTAACCCTAGATCCTTCCGGTGTCTATATAAACCGGAGGACTTAGTCCGGAGGAGAGATTCATTATCATAGCCATACAAGCTAGGCCTCTAGGGTTTAGCCATTATGATCTCGTGGTAGATCAACTCTTGTAATACTCATATTCATCAATATCAATCAAGCAGGACGTAGGGTATTACCTCCATAGAGAGGGCCCAAACCTGGGTAACCATCGTGTCCCTTGTCTCCTGTTACCATCGACCTTAGACGCACAGTTTGGGACCCCCTACCCGAGATCCGCTGGTTTTGACACCGACATTGGTGCTTTCATTGAGAGTTCCACTGTGTCGTAGTCAAGAGGTCCGATGGCTCCTTCAATCATCTACAACGATGCTATCCAGGGGGGAGTCTTCATTACGGGACAGATCTTCGTGTTCGGCGGCTTCGCACTGCGGGCCAAATCGCTTGGCCATATGGAGCAGATCGAAAGCTACGCCCCTGGCCATCAGGTCAGATTTGGGAGCTTGAACTATGTCGCGGACATCCATGGAGATTTGATCTTCACCGGATTTGAGACCGCGGCGACCGCTCCTGGTCACCTCGATGAACATGACCTAAATCTGTCATCGGACCGCATTCAGGAGATAGCTCCTGCAACCGCTCTGGCCTTAGATCCAGAGCATACTGTGCCATCCTAGGATCGAAGGCTCAACCGCACCACGGAGGCCACAGATTCCCCGGCGTTGGAGCCGCACATGGACTTAACCTCACATGATATCTGTGTCACCGAACTCCAGACTCGTCTCCGCAGGTGCCGAACTTGATCATTTATCGATCTTCGAGTTCAGTGTCGCAGACATCTTCCAGCACTCGCCCTTGGGCGATGTGCTGAACTCATTAAATAACTTGTCCTTGGTGGGGGACCCACAGTTGAACTATGTCCGGTTTGAACTAGGGGCTGACGGTGGAAAATTTCACTCCCCACCCGCCACCCACTTTATAGCCACTGTCGAGGATTTAACCGACACGCTTGATTACGGCTCCGATGACATCGATGGTATGGACGACGATGCCGGAGAAGAAGAGGCCCAGAACCCGCCGTTCACCGGACGCTAGATGGTCACTTCCTCGTATGATGTATACATGGTGGATGCACCAAAGGAGAACAGCGGCGAGGATAAGGAAGACCCAGTAGAGGATAAACCTTCCAAAATACAATCAAAGTGCTGGCGTCAGCGGCGCCGCTCTAAGTCACGCCGCAATAGAGACAGCAACACTGGCACAGGAGAAGACAATACTCCGGAAGGTGCCGAAGTCCCCGTTGACATAGCTACTGAGTAAGATTAATGGGAAGATGGGCAGGTCAGCCCTGGAAAACAGGCCACGCACGAAGACTCAGAGGATGGCAATTATTTTTTGCTCTCGAAGGACGAGGTGAGCCTCGGCACCGACGATTTCATCGTGCCTGAGGAACCTCTTGAGCAGGAGCGCTTCAAGCGCCAGCTGATAGCCATGGCAAGGAGCCTAAAAAAGAAGCAGCAACAACTTCAAGCTGAACAAGATCTGCTCAACGATAAATGGATCGATGTCATAGCAGCCCAAGAATATGGCCTCAAGCGCCCAACCAAAATCTACCCGAAGCGCAAATTGCTACCTCAGTTCGACGATGAGGCGCCGGAATACATACCACCATGGCACAATACGGCTGACCGACCACCACGTGGTCAGGACAAAACGACAACTCAAGCCAAACACCAGCCCGCTCTGCCTCATCGCAAAGGCAGAGTGTCGGGGGACTGATCCATGAACACCTATGGGACCGGCGGACCGAGTCCCTTTCGGTTCGGCGGGGGCGGAGGTCGCACGAAGAGCAGATCGAGGCGAAAACACACGAGCAGTTTACCCAGGTTCGGGCCACACGGATGCGTAAAACCCTACTCCTGCTTTGTGGTTTGTATTGAGTTCTTGCTCGGGAGCGTGGAGTGCTACAGTACCCACCAGCAGCTAACGAGACCAAGCCTGAGTGTTCTCTTCCTCCGAATCAGCTTACCCCCCTCTACGTTGCGCATGGACCTCCTTTTATATGCTCAAGGGGTCACCGACAGGTGGCAACGTAGACAAGGGTAAAAATGTAAAGGTGCTGTGGTAGGTACAGCTACCTGCTACAGTGTATCATACCTAACCCTGACGGCAGGGGATAAGGGTATTAAATGCCCGTCTGTGTCGCCTAAATAGTGCAAAAGGGACCGTCAGGGACACCACCGCTCGCCACGATGGCAAACTTGTCAGCGCCGCTTGCCACCGCGCACCGCTGGCTGTACAGCCTCCCGCCACGTATGCCTGGAAGGGTCCCAGAGCGACACGTTGGTGGATGTGCTGGAGCGCGGGCATAGAGTGGTGGTTTTCCGCGGCAAGCGCCTTGCCGCGGTCGTTGTCTTGTCGCGTCCGGGAGCTTGTCGCTCACCGGGCCTTGCAGCGACGCGCGGCGCATCGCGGCAAGTTCCTTGAAGTGCCTTGGTTGGCCTTCCCGGCAAGCTCCTCTGGCCGGGGTCTTGAGATGCCTTGGTTGGCCTTCCCGGCAAGCTCCTCTTGCCGGGGTGTTGTCTCCTTGGCTCGGATACTTTGTTCTTGAATGGCTCCAAAGGAACCACGGAGGACCTTGGCGGTCACCCGGCAAGCCTTGCCGCGGGACGCTGCGACTGCCCGTGCACAAGTTCGGGATACTAGGGTACCCC
Organism: Triticum aestivum; assembly: GCF_018294505.1. NCBI lineage: Eukaryota > Viridiplantae > Streptophyta > Magnoliopsida > Poales > Poaceae > Triticum > Triticum aestivum. The sequence goes on from NC_057797.1 coordinate 304,493,455, forward strand.
TACTCTAGTACACTGACAGGAGCCCCCGGGCCTGGGCCATACACGGTGCCGAGCGCTGTTGGGCCAAGCCCAAAACAGGGCATGGGCACGCGCGGCCTAGGTTACGCCGTATCTCTCTCCGTATCCACAGCGCCCTCCCCGAACGGCACGCGTTGAATGCGGCGTCATGGGAGAGATCGTGGGTGGTTTATTTATTCGGAAATGCGGAACGTCCGCCCCCTCCCTCCTTATAAGCAGGGGAAACAGGGGAAGTCCTCCCATTCGCCCGTTGCTGCTTCCAATCTCAGAAATCTCCGCCGCTCCCTCGTCTTCCCAAAGCCGAAAGAGAGCGGCGCTCCGCCGCCCATCGCCACCAACACCACCAACGCCGTCGACCTCCTCCACTACTTCCGCCATGGCTCCAAAAGCCGACAAGGGGAAGGTCGTGAAGTCGACCGAGGCGCAACGGAAGGTCAATCTTGACGCCCACGAGGAGGAGCTTGCCGTGTGCGAGGAGAAACTCGGCGGAGCCCTCAAGCAAGCGGAGGATGCTGCCGCCGCCGCCGAGGCCGCGAAGAAGGAGTTGGAGACGAAGGTGGCGCAGTTGGAGGCCGATCTCGCCGAGAAGGGCAGAGAGCTCAGCACCGCCAAGGACTCCAACGCGAATCTTGAGTTGAAGCTGACCGCTTTGACCAAGACTCTGGACGGCGCCAAGAAGCAGGAGGCGGCCTTGAAAGAAAAGATCAAGGCCGACAAGGCGTTGCTGGAGAGTGCTGCCGCCACCCAGAATGCTTTCAGGGAGACTGTGGAGCACTGGACGGAGAGTCTTGTGAGTGTTGCCGCAGACATTGATAGGGAGCTGGCGCAGCTGGGGATGGAGGATCTCAGGTATCCCTCCGACGAGAACCTCCAATCCAGCGCCAAGCTTGTCTTGTTCTTCAAAGGCGTGGCGACGGCCCTCCAGCGACTCCGGGAGAGGATCCCAAAGCAGCTGGCCGATGAGTCGCACAAGATCTGCGCGGGAGCTCTTCAGAAAGTGTTGGTGAAGGTAGCCTTCCGCAATCCGGGCCTCAACCTCACCAATGTCCTCAAGACCCTGCCGCCGGATGCTGATCTGGAGGCGCTCAAGACCCTTGTCGCACCCATTGTGGACAAGGTGAGCGGGATCAAGAGGATCGAGGGCGCTCGCGTAGACTAGGCCGCCCGCTTCTTCTTTTCTTGTCGCTGTTTGTCATGTTATAATTTTCTGTTGTTTGCTTCCCGGTAAGGCGAAACTTTCTTGAACGACGCCTGGTCCATACCGTTATCTTCTCCTTTCCCCCCCGGCAAACTTGTGGGAGAGGGAACCTTCCTTTTCTTGAGAAAAAGAAAGAAGAGAAAATAAAGATATGGAGCCTTACGGCTCGTTATTGCTTACCGGGGAGTAGGTGCTGCACAAAGTGTCAGATCACATATGCAAAAAATAGAAAGCATGAAATTGACAAGATGTGCGGAGCACATGAGCTTTACTTATGCACGGGGTCTGCGCCCGGCTTTGTACAAAGGATTACATGCAACAGCAGCAAGACTTGTACAAAAGGTGGTTGCCGGAACAGGTTCCGGCAACCGCGCCTTACGGGTAAAACTTACGAAGATGCTCAATGTTCCAGGAGTTGCTCACCGGAGTGCCATCTTCGGTCTCAAGGCGGACAGCGCCAGGCCTAGTGACTCGTTTCACCCGGTAAGGGCCTTCCCACTTCGGCGTCAACTTGTTGGAATTCTTTGCGGACTGAACACGCCGAAGAACAAGGTCGCCTTCCTCGAGACTTCTGGCATTAACTTTGCGGCTATGGTAGCGGCGCAAAGCTTGCTGGTAGCGAGCAGCTCGCACAGTGGCCTGAAGACGGTCTTCCTCAAGGAGCAGCGCGTCATCTTGTCGCAACTGCTCTTGCTCAAGCTCATCATAAGCGAGCACTCAAGGTGACCCGTATACGAGTTCCGTGGGGATAACTGCCTCTGCTCCATAGACTAGAGCGAAAGGTGTCTGGCCAGTGGCTCGATTTGGCGTCGTCCTGATCGACCAAAGAACCACTGGCAGCTCCTCGATCCAGTTTTTCCGCACGTGTGCAGCCTGTCGAAAGTTCTGGTATTGAGGCCATGCAGCACTTCAGCATTTGCCCTCACCGCTTGACCGTTGCTTCTCGGGTGAGCAACAGAAGCGAAGCAGACCTTGGCGCCAAGATCTTGGACGTACTGCATGAAGGTGCGGCTCGTGAATTGTGTGCCGTTGTCGATGACTATCCTGTTAGGGATTCCGAAGCGGCAAACAATCGACCTGAAGAACTTGACTGCTGACTGTGCTGTCACCTTCCTCACTGGTTCCACTTCCGGCCACTTTGTGAACTTGTCGATTGCTACGTACAAGTACTCAAAGCCCCCGACTGCTCGGGGAAAGGGGCTGAGGATGTCAAGCCCCCGGACCGAAAATGGCCAGGATAAAGGGATCGTCTGGAGAGCTTGAGCTGGTTGGTGTCTGCTTGGAATGGAACTGGCACGCTTCACACTTGGTTACTTGTGCAGTTGCATCCTAGAGGGCTGTCGGCCAAAAGAAACCTTGCCGGAATGCTTTGCCGACAAGTGCTCTTGCGCCAATGTGGTGACCACATGTGCCTCCATGTATCTCTGCCAACAGCTTTTGTCTGTCTTCCCGGTGAATACACTTCAATTTCACACCGTTGAATCTTTTTCTGTACAGTGTCTTGTCGACAAACTGGTACATACTTGATAGTCGGGCTACTCTTTCCGCTACTTCTTGCTCTTCGGGAAGTTCTCCTATCTGAAGGAAACGGACAATCTACTGCGCCCATGCTGGAGCTTGTGGCTCGACAACAAGGACTAAAGGCAAATCTGCTGCTGCGGGACCATCTGCTTCTATGGCGAGAACCTGCGGCTCTGCCGGAGCTTGACGTTCACCGGCAAGCTTGCCGGAGCAAAACTTGTCGGGAGCTTCTGCTTCAACGGAACAAACCCTAGGGCTTGCCGGAGCAGACTGCTCCTCAGAGCAAGGCAAATCTGTTGCTGCGGGAACGTCCGCCTCTACAGCGAGAACTTGCGGCTCTGCCGGAGCTTGACGTTCCCCGGCAAGCTTGCCTGAGCAAAGCTTGTCGGGAGCTTTTGCTTCAACGGAACAAACCCTAGGGCTTGTCGGAGCAGACTGCTCCTCAGCGCTCTTGGCGTTGATCTTGGGGACCTTCTTGGCGGCGGCTTCGGGGAGCTCTGCCGGCAAATAGTCACCAGAAATCAACTTCCTCTTCTTGCTCTGTCCAGTTGATGGCGTTACAGACAGTTGAGTCAGCTTGATCACAAAAATCCCTGGTTCCACAGGTAACTTAAGTGCGACGCACTTTGACAGGCCATCGGCAATGGCGTTCTGAGCTCTTGTAACATGCTCCATCTGTAGGCCGTCAAAGTGCTCTTCTAGCTTTCTCACTTCGTCGACGTAAGCTTCCATTAACGGACTCTGATAGCTCTTGTTCACTTGGCGGACGACAAGCTGCGAGTCACCCCTGACAATGAGCTTCTTGATCCCAAGGTCTGCCGCGATCCTGAGACCGGCAAGCAAGCCTTCATACTCTGTAGTATTGTTTGTTGCTTGCTCCTTGGGAAAATGCATCTGGACTACGTACTTGAGGTGCTCTCCGGTGGGTGCGACAAGCAGCACACCAGCGCCGGCGCCTTGCAGCGAAAAGGCACCATCAAAGTACATCAGCCACTCTTTACTTGCTTCTTCGACGGGGATGCTTGTTTCTGGAATTTCTTCATCTAGTGTTGGCGTCCATTCTGCTATGAATTCTGCCAATGCTCTGCTTTGGATAGTTGAAGTACTCTCAAACTTGAGGCCAAAGCTTGACAGTTCCAGTGCCCACTCAACAATCCTGCCTGTTGCTTCTGGATTCTGTAGTATCCTCTTCAGCGGAAAGCGAGTGACAACTGTGATGTCATGTGCTTGGAAGTAATGGCACAGCTTTCTCGAGGCCATGAGAAGGCCGAAAAGCAATTTCTGCACGCCAGAGTACCTTGACCTAGCCCCCTGCAGAAGGGAACTGACAAAGTAAACCGGGCGCTGCACCATTCTCTTCTGTATCTCCTCGTGAGTCTGCGCAGATCCATCCTTGTCGGGACCAGAGCTTGCCGGGGAAGCCCCCTGCTTGTCGTTGGATGCGCCTGCCGTGGTTGCTGGCTCATCATCTGCCTCCCTCTCCGCTACTAACGCAGCACTAACCACTTGATTGGTTGCCGCTATATACAGCAGCAACTTCTCTTGTGGCTTAGGTGCGACAAGTATTGGAGGGGAGGACAGGTATCTCTTCAAGTCTTGCAGCGCAGCCTCCGCTTCCGGAGTCCATTTCATTGGACCTGCCTTTTTCAATATTTTGAAAAATGGCAGGGCGCGCTCAACAGACCTAGAGATAAACCTGCTGAGAGCAGCCACGCAACCGGCAAGTCTTTGTACATCCTTGACGCGTTTTGGTGCTTCAATCTGCTCAATGGCCTTGATCTTGTCGGGATTGGCTTCAATTCCCCGCTGAGACACGAAGAACCCGAGAAGCTTGCCGGAGGGAACTCCAAACACACACTTCTCTGGGTTGAGCTTGAGGCTGATCTTTTGCAGATTTGCAAAGGTCTCGTCTAAATCTTGGATCAGAGTTGCCTTGTCCTTGCTCTTGACCACTATGCCATCCATGTAGGCTTCCACATTTCTGTGTATTTGTGGCTCAAGAGCGACATGGACTACTCTTGCAAATGTTGAACCAGCATTTTTCAAACCGAAAGGCATCCGTATGAAACAGTACGTGCCACATGGAGTGATAAATGCGGTCTTCTCCTCATCCTCTTCTGCCATGAAGATCTAATGGTATCCTGAATATGCGTCAAGAAATGAAAGCAAGTCACATCCGGCCGTGGAGTCAACAATCTGGTCAATGCGCGGCAAAGGAAATGGGTCTTTGGGACAAGCTTTGTTAACATCGGTAAAGTCAATACAAAGTCTCCATTTCCCGTTCGCCTTGCGCACGACTACAGGATTGGCCAACCACGTAGGATGGAGCACTCCTCTGACAAGGCCTGCTGCTTCCAACTTCTTGATCTCTTCTGCGATGAATTCTTGGTGCTCCACTGCTTGTTTCCTGACCTTCTGCTTGACGGGCCACGCATGAGGACAAACGGCAAGATGGTGCTCAATTACTTTCCTGGGAACACCGGGGATGTCAGACGGCTGCCACGCCAACACGTCGACATTCGCCCGCAGGAAAGCAATGAGCGCACTTTCCTATTTAAGGTCGAGAGTGGCACTGATGGTGAAGGTACCACCAGTGCCCTCCTCCTTGGCGGACACCTTCTTCGTCTCTGGCGGAGCTGCCATTGTCTTCTTACACTTGCCGGTGGAGCTCGATGGTGCGTCTTCGACGGCAACGCAGCACTCCGAAGAGGTGCGCTTGCCGGAGTGGGCATCAGAACTCTTGCCGGACTTGGTCTTCTTCTTCCCCCCGGGAGCTTCAACGGCAAGCGACTTGCAATCTGTTGCGGCCGCCGCTTCCCGGTAGATCTTGTCGGCGCAGATAAGAGCATCCTTCTTGTTGCCGGGGACAGAGATGGCGCTTATCGGGCCTGGCATCTTCAGCATGTTGTATGCATAATGAGAGGCTGCCATGAACTTGGCAAGCGCTGGACGGCCGAGTATCCCATTGTAAGGCAATGGAATATCAGCAATCGTCAAAAGTGACCCTCTCAGTCCTGAAGTTCACCTCGCTGCCAAATGTTACTGGCAATGTGACCTTCCCCTTCGGCTTGCTCCTTCCCGGGTTGATTCCTTGGAATGTGCCAGTCTCTTCGAGCTCACTGTCAGGGATCTGGAGTTTCTGGAGTACATCGGAGGAGATCAGGTTCAAGCCGGCCCCGCCATCAACTAGCATCTTAGTGACCTTGAGGTTGCGGATAGTTGGTGAAACCAACATCGGCAAGCACCCGACCGCAGTTGTGCGATCAGGGTGGTCCTCAATATCAAAGATGATAGGCGTGCTGGACCATTTCAGAGGTTTGCGTGATTCGACGGGTGGTTCTGCCGCATTGACTTCCCGCACCCACTGCTTGAGTTGGCAGTGCGAAGTATGCAGAGAAGCACCGCCGTCAACGCACAAGACCTCTATGGCTTTCTGGAACTCCTGCTCACTGCTCTCGACATCATCCATGTCTTCGTCGTCGTCGTCATCTTCATCCTTGTCGCGGCCGCGGGGAGGTCTGTCTCCTTGGCGCTGCTTGGCCTTGCCGCGGCGTCCTCCCCGGCCGGCGCGCTTCTTGCTGGATTCTCCAGCGCCACCTTGGGCCCTCTCCTTGTCGCGTCGCTCATATTCAGCCTTTTGCTGCTGGACAAGCTGCTCGACCTTCTTGCAGCTCTGGAGGTCATGGCCCTTGGTGCGGTGGATCTTGCAGTACTGCTTGTCGGTGTCGTCCTGCTTGCCGGCGACCGCCACAGCCTGGCAGTTGGTGCATGCGGCAATCTCCTTGCCGGAGCTACCAACTTTGGCTTTGTTGGCGCCACCTTCGTTGCCGGACTGCTCAACGACTAGCACATCTTTGCCTTTCTTCTTCCTGTTCTTTCGCCGCCGGTTTTTCTTTGCCGGGGCAGCATCCTCGCTGTCAGATCCTTCTGCTCCTGTATTTTCTCCGGGGAGTTTCCTCCCTTCCTCAACACGTGCACACTTGTCTGCCAGGGCATACAGCTCACTGACGTCTCTGATCTTGCACATCGCCATCTCCTCCCGCATCCTGCGGTTACGCACGTTCTGATGGAACGCGCTGATGACTGCGGCAGGGTGGACATCTGGGATGTTATGCTGTACATGGCTGAATCTTTGAATGTACTTGCGCAGGGGCTCTCCTCCTTCTGGGCGAGCAGATGAAGGTCACTCTCTTGGCCATGAGGTTTGTGGCCGCCTGTAAAGGCGCCGACAAACTGATGGCATAGGTCTGCCCAGGAGGATATGGAGTTGTCCGGCAAATGCATGAGCCAGGACCTGACGTTGGGCTTGAGCACCAGCGGGAAGTAGTTGGCAAGGATCTTGTCATCCCGCCCCCCGGCAGCCTGCACCGCGATGGTGTAGATGCTGAGGAACTCCGACGGATGCGACTTGCCGTCGTACTTCTCTGGTACGTCTGGCTTGAAATTCTTCATGCTGGGCCACTGGACTTGCCGCAGCTCATGAGTAAACGCAGGGCAACCTACCGCGTACGGCAAGTCGCCTGGTTCCCCTGGCGCATGCGTGTCGACAGAGGGCCCAGCGCGCTGGTCTGATTGACGTCGCGCTTCTCTTCGGCGCTCGATGCGAGTACGAGCGTCTTCTTGCTGTCGTTCGTGAAGAACTTGGCGCTGATCGCGACGAGCTCGTGGATCTGATGACGCGGTGGAGTCGCTGTCGAGGTGGATCTGGCGAGTCGGCGATCTTGGCCTTCGGGGCGGAGAGTGCACAGTGGTTGCACCCCCACCGGTCTTGTCGCCACCGGCTCGTGCCTGGCTGACTTGCTGCGGCTCCGACGTGCTTGGCTGCTGTTGAGTGTCGCCGTTGGCGAAGCCGATGAGATTCTGAATGGTGGCCCTCCAGTCGTCGATCTTGTCTGCCGTTGGAGGGTAGTCCAGGAGCAGTTGAGCTCGCGCCAAAGCTTCTGCTGGAGTGGCGGGTGGCGGTGGCGAACGGTGCGAGGAGCGAGATATGCTCGGACTTCTAACTATGTTAGAAGGAGCAGTATCCCGTCCAGGCGACCGTGCCTCGCTCGTGCCAGCATGCTGGCGTGCATGCTGGTCTTGAGCACTCCGAGATCCACCAGCTCGATCTTGGTCCAGCAAACGCATGGTACCGTGAGTACCATGACGCTGCCGGTCCCACGCCTCCTGAGATGGGCGCGGTGCATGGACGGACGCCGAGGTCTTGGAGTGCGCCCGGTCATTGTGGGAGCCGGCCACGCCGCCGATGGGCAGCGCAGCCTTGTCCTTGGACCTGGCAGCACCGCGAGCTCCCTCGTCGATGCCCGTTCTTTTGCCAACGTCCGCCTCATCAGCCGTTTGCTCCGGCGGTGGTGGGGCGGACGGAGCAGCCGCCTCCGAAGCCTTCTTCTTTGGTGGCATGTCGATGAAGATGATGAAGATCTAGCTCACGTGAATGCCGGATCTGGTTCACACAACCTCGACGCCCCCCTACCTGGCGTGCCAAAGATGTCGGGGGACTGATCCACGAACACCTATGGGACCGGCGGACCGAGTCCCTTTCGGTTCGGCGGGGGCGGAGGTCGCACGAAGAGCAGATCGAGACGAAAACACACGAGCAGTTTACCCAGGTTCGGGCCGCACGGATGCGTAAAACCCTACTCCTGCTTTGTGGTTTGTATTGAGTTCTTGCTCGGGAGCGTGGAGTGCTACAGTACCCACCAACAGCTAACGAGACCGAGCCTGAGTGTTCTCTTCCTCCGAATCAGCTTACCCCCTCTACGTTGCGCATGGGCCTCCTTTTATATGCTCAAGGGGTCACCGACAGGTGGCAACGTAGACAAGGGTAAAAATGTAAAGGTCTTGTGGTAGGTACAGCTACCTGCTACAGTGTATCATACCTAACCCTAACGGCAGGGGACAAGGGTATTAAATGCCCGTCTGTGTCGCCTAAACAGTGCAAAAGGGACCGTCATGGACGCCACCGCTCGCCACGATGGCAAACTTGTCAGCGCCGCTTGCCACCGTGCACCGCTGGCTGCACAGCCTCCCGCCACGTACGCCTGGAAGGGTCCCAGAGCGACACGTTGGTGGATGTGCTGGAGCGCGGGCACAGAGTGGTGGTTTGCCGCGGCAAGCGCCTTGCCGCGGTCGTTGTCTTGTCGCGTCCGGGAGCTTGTCGCTCACCGGGCCTTGCCGCGACGCGTGGCGCGTCGCGGCAAGTTCCTTGAAGTGCCTTAGTTGGCCTTCCCGGCAAGCTCCTCTTGCCGGGGTCTTGAGATGCCTTGGTTGGCCTTCCCGGCAAGCTCCTCTTGCCGGGGTCTTGTCTCCTTGGCTTGGATACTTTGTTCTTGAATGGCTCCAAAGGAACCACGGAGGACCTTGGCGGTCACCCGGCAAGCCTTGCCGCGGGATGCTGCGACTGCCCCTGCACAAGTTCGGGATACTAGGGTACCCCTACTCTAGTACACCAACACAGAGATATATTGTAACGCCCCGAGACCGATGTGCCAGTTGTCGTCCAGTTATTCGCCGTCGTTGCCATGTTATTTGCTTGCGTGTTGCATCTTGTCATGTCATCATGTGCATAGCATCATCATCTTTTTCAAAACTTGCATCCGTCCGGGTTCCCCCAGTTCTGTCCGTTGTCCGTTCTGAGCCGAGACACACTTGCACGCGCCCGCGACATGTCCGAAATATTATTTTATAAGTGGCCGTAAAATGTTCTCGGAATGGGATGAAAGTTGGCATGTGGTGTTGTTATGTTGTTAGTAGGTCGCCTGCCAAGTTTCATCGCATTCGGAGTCCGTTTGATAGCCCAACCGTTAAACTATAGCGGCAATAGTAGCCGGTCTAACGTTGGACGTTTTCGGTCTCCGGAAACTGTTGCCGAGTCTCTCTCTCTCTCTTCTCTCCCGCAGCCCTCGGCCTTCTACACAGTCACAATCATCCCACCTAGGCCTACCTATCCCCCTCCCCCTCTCGATCGGATCCATCCGTCGTGATCAGAGGCTCCGAAACCCATCCTAACCCCCCCTTGCCTCCGTGGCCTTTTGTCGGAATCCATCTTTGCACAGTGCATCAAAACCCTTCGCAACCATGTCCGAAACTTCCCCGAACCCGAATCCGCATGGTCATGACCAGTGGGTCCGGAACAATCCCGAGTTATCCTAAACATCATCCGTTCTTTGTTTGGACCACCCGAAGCCGTTCGATCAAAATCTAGAGGCTCTAATCCCCTCTCTTTTTAGCCACCTATTATATATAGTGGGCAACCCCTAACAAATCAGACCAAAACCCTAAATTTTAGGGAGATGTCCCATCCATCCTTCTCTGCCGCCGCCACTCTGAATCCACATCGGGATCCATCCCGTATCCTCCCTTGTCCAATGGATCCGCTGGCACCCCCCCCACGCTCGATCTCTCCCGCAGCCAGCCGGCGCCCGATCCAGGATGGATCAAGGCCATGGTCTCGTCCGCCTATGCCTCCTCTGCTGCCGAGCATGAACCGCCTTTGTCCCCTCGCACCTCGTCCCTGCTTGTCTTCCTCTCGGTTGAATCGAGCAAGAGCTCGCGCCCGAGGCCTCCCGTTCCCGAGCACGCAAGCCACCGGAGAGCTCCGCCCCTGCCGTCTTCTTCTCCTCCACCGGATCTTCCTTCCGCCGAGTGCCACCGGCGACCAAACCAGGCCAGTGTAGCCACTCCCCTGACAGTCTCTTTTTCCCTCTATGTCTCTAATCTCTCCGCTCCCTCTCTGTCGCCATGGACAGGGCTTCGACGCTGCCGCTGTCGTGTCTGCCTCCCTCCGCCTCGCCAGGTCCGCAGGAGCCAAGCTCTTCGACGACTTCCTCCAGGTCCGGCCGGACTCCTCCAGCAACGACCTTTCCCGACCCGGATCCCGTGCTAGCGCCGTCCATGCGCGCCTCCTCCTCTGCTTCATCCAGGAGATGAGGGACGCGCCTCGTCCCGCTCCTGCGTGTTGGCCACCACGAGCCCGCCGTTGTCGCCCTCCGCGACAAGCTCCGCCGGCCAAGATGCGCTGTCGCCTGCCGCATCCCTGCATCGCCGCCCCGTTTGCCCATCGCCGGAGCTCTGCTCGAGACGTTCTCTTCCAGCGCGCGCGTACTTCCTGCGCTGAAGACGAGCGAGCCGGCCCGCTTGACCCTTCCGTTTGACCGAGTGGCCCTGCTACTTCGCTGGGGTTGCACTCTTTCCCTGCAAGGCCATGGCCCAATGTTGAGCGGCCGCCCCTCTAAGCCTTTGCCAGGATAGTTTCCCGGCCCGCATTCATTTTTTCCAGTTTCCTGAACGTTTATATGTTATCTGGAGATCTGCAGTTTTATAGAAAACCCCCTAGAACCATGCATCTAATAACTTCTCACCCATGCATCGGAATTAAATAATTTATATATGAAACTTGCTTAGAATTTCATCTAGTTTAATAATATGTCACTTTCATCCATGTTTAAAATGCTTAAAATGCTGTTTGGTTAAATTTACTCCTATGCCATGTTAAAATGATTTAATTCATAACTATTCAACCGTAGCTCCAAATCTAACAAACTTTATATGTAAATGGGGTAGAAAAATGCCTAGTTTAATATGGTGGCTTCACTTTGCATGCTTAACAACTCTAAAATATTGTTTAGGGCAGAACAGTACCAAACTTTAAAATATGCATATGAGGAGTTTCCGAAAATTGTTGTTCGTTGCTTCCGGCCTCATTTAACCTTGACTAGATAGGTAGTTTTCATTTGCTTCATCTCTTGCCACGCTAACAACATTTAATATTGTTGGGTACATAAACGAGATCGAACTAAATAAGTCACGTGGTGTTTCGCTAATATGCAACGGAGTTGCATATTGAGCTCCACTTAATTTGTAGTATTGCTTGTGCATTTTGCCATGCCTCATTAAACCGGACATGCATCATACTTGGTTGTGCATCATGCCATGTTCGTGTGTAGTTTGTTTACTATGTTGTGTGCTTGTTTCCGGTGTTGCTTCTTCGGGTTAGTTCCGATAACGTCGCGTTTGTGAGGACCCGTTCGACTACGTCCGTTTGTCTTCTTCATGGACTCGTTCTTCTTCCTTGCGGGATTTCAGGCAAGATGACCATACCCTCGAAATCACTTCTATCTTTGCTTGCTAGTTGCTCGCTCTTTTGCTATGCCTATGCTGCGATGCCTACCACTTGCTTATCATGCCACCCATATTGTTGAACCAAGCCTCTAATCCACCTTGTCCTAGCAAACCGTTGATTGGCTATGTTACTGCTTTGCTCAGCCCCTCTTATAGCATTGTTAGTTGCAGGTGAAGATTGAAGTTTTGTTCCTTGTTGGAACATGGAGATGTTGCTCCTTGTTGGAACATGTTTACTTGTTGGGATATCACAATATATCTCATTTAATTAATGCATCTATATACTTGGTAAAGGGTGGAAGGCTCGGCCTTATGCCTGGTGTTTTGTTCCACTCTTGCCGCCCTAGTTTCCGTCATATCGGTGTTATGTTCCCGGATTTTGCGTTCCTTACGCGGTTGGTCTATTATGGGAACCCCTTGACAGTTCTCCTTAAGTAAAACTCCTCCAGCAATGCCCAACCTTGGTTTTACCATTTGCCTCACCACCACCTACTTTTCCCATGGGAGTCGCTCTCTCGAGGGTCGTCTTTATTTTAACCCCCCCCCCCCCGGGCCAGTGCTCCTCTAAGTGTTGGTCCGAACTGAGCTGCCTGCGGGGCCACCTCGGGGAAACTTGAGGGTTGGTTTTACTCGTAGCTAGTCTCATCTGAGTGTGCCCTGAGAACGAGATATGTGCAGCTCCTATCGGGATTTGTTGGCACATTCGGGCGGTGTTGCTGGTCTTGTTTTAACCTGTCGAAGTGTCTTGAAGAACCGAGATACCGAGTCTGGTCGGAACGTCTTGGGAGGAGGTCTATTCCTTCGTTGACCGTGAGAGCTTGTGATGGGCTAAGTTGGGACACCCCTGCAGGGATTTGAACTTTCGTCGTGCCCGCGGTTATGGGCAGATGGGAATTTGTTAATGTCCGGTTGTAGATAACCTGAACTTGACCTTAATTAAAATGAATCAACAGCGTGTGTTACCGTGATGGTCTCTTTCCGGCGGAGTCCGGGAAGTGAACACGGTGTTGGAGTTATGTTTGACGTAGGTTGTTCTAGGATCACTTCTTGATCATAGTTTCTCAATCGCGCTTTGCCTTCTCTTCTCGCTCTCATTTGCGTATGGTAGCCACCATATATGCTAGTCGCTTGCTGCAGCTCCACCTCATACCTTTACCTTACCCATAAGCTTAAATAGTCTTGATCGCGAGGGCGCGAGATTGCTGAGTCCCTGTGGCTCACAAATACTTCCAAAACTAGCTTGCAGGTGCCGATGAGTCTGTGCAGATGACGCAACCAAGCTCAGGAGGATCTCGATGAAGATCTTGTCCTTTGTGTTGTTTTGTTCTAGTTGATCAGTAGTGGAGCCCAGTTGGGGTCGATCGGGACCTTGTCGCATTTGGGGTTCTTCTTTTATTTTGGCCCCGTAGTCGGGCCCTGATTGTACTTGGTTGATGTAATGCTTTATTCATGTAATTGTGTGAAGTGGCGATTGTAAGCCAACTATGTATCTCTTTCCCTTATGTATTACATGGGTTGTGTGAAGATTACCTCACTTGCAACATTGCTTTCAATGCGGTTATGCCTCTAGGTCGTGCTTCGACACGTGGGAGATATAGCCGCATCGAGGGCGTTACAAGTTGGTAATCAGAGCCTTCCCCGACCTTAGGAGCCCCATTGCTTGATCGTTATTAGCGGCCGAGTTGTGTCTAGAAAAATGTTTTGAGTCATTTAGGAATTATATATCGGAGAGTTTAGGAATTCTTTTTACTTCCCAGACTCCTCATCGCTCTGGTAAGGCATCCTGACGTAGAGTTTTGACTCTTCTCTTCTCAAATTTCACTAAAAAAATTTAGGATCACGCAGGTATCTTGGAATCGTTCCGATGGTTTTATGATGAGAACATTGTCTTGGTGCCTCCTGTCAGGGGTTTAGTGGAAGTGTCCCGGGGAGTTGAGCTCTGAGGTGTTGTCGTCATAATTTTATCGTTGCAGTTCTGGAATACCTGAGTTTAGTACGCCGACATCGAAAATCTCTTTTATGCAGTTCGTTGGTGAGATAACCTCGACGCCACCCAGTACTGGGGCGGGAGTTCGGGAGTATTGCCATAACTCGTATAACGGATGCTTTTCGAAGGTTGAGTTAGATGATTTCCGAAGGTTTCTTGGTTATGTGTTGAAGGATGGATACAGCTGGATGTCGGATTTGCTAGATTTTTGTGAGATATTATGCTTCCCCTGTATCCCCAACACGTGATTGCATAACCAGAAAGGTTCGGTAGTTTCATAGGTGGGAATTCAAGTAGCTCTTAGGATATCTTTCCAACAGATGTATGATATGAAATTGGGGTTCGACGTCTAGTGGTCCGCCTATTCGCGGTCGGTTTTACAGTGGTCTCGTTGTGTCTTAAAGAGTCCTTGGCTATGCCGACTCGGGGACGCCTCGTATGTCATGTGCACTGCCTTGTACATGATGGTGCTGTATGATCGAGCCCGTGTAGGCCCCACCACGAAAACTTCGGACGAAATCTCAGTCATATGTTTGTTCTGGCTTATTCTGCAAGCCAATTCTTTGTTGTGTTGTGAGTTGTGGTATTCGAGTTGCTTCGAAGTCAAGTGTTGATTCCATACCTTCCCCAAATGGTGTTCTCATATTCCTATGTGAATACTAATCCTTCTCGATCATCGAGTTTGCTATTTCAATTTCTTTCCAACCGGTGTGTTTCTCTTCAAGTGGATTCGATCACTTCATCATCCGCAAGTTCAACTCATAGTCTTCTCAACGGTGTTTGTTTCATTCGTTTCCAAGTTGCCTTTGTTTTTCCCGCCCACCCACCCTTTTTCTTCAACGATTCAGATTTCTTATTCAAGTATCTTTTTATTGATGTGAGGTCTCTCCATTCTTTTCTATCAATATTCTTATCCGTTGATTCTCAAGAAGATACTAACGGAGCTTCTAGTTCATCATTCTTCTTTCTTTTATCTTCTCCGGTGGTTTCAATTCAAGCCTTGTTGATCATATCCTTCCCTCGTTTCTAATACCATCTCATACCGGTGCACCTCTTAATCATTCACATCCCGCTATACATTTGTTTCGGAGTGCTCAAGACATCTCGAAGATTCGTGTTTTCCACTCTGCTTTCGTTCAAGCTCTTTCGAGGATGTTATCTCATTCAAGTCATTTAATTCAACCGGTGCATTCTCCTTTTCAAGCAATCTTTTCAACGGTGTATCTTTTGAGTGGGCCCTAACCCACAGGTCTTTTCCCAAGATCTTACCTGACTCTTCTTATTTTCCCGGAGCTATCCTAAATTCCTTTTAAAGTTTGACGTAAGAATGAGTTATCATCAGTCAAATGCCATCTCCAAGATCTTTCACAATTCTTTTCATCATTGGCTCAACCTCTTCATTTTGATTCTTCCGGAGTTTCTAAATAATTCATGGTGGTGTTTCTCGTCGTCATTCTCAGAGATTAGAAGACCGAAGAAGAGTTTTACCTCCATATTTTTCTCCACTCTCCTCAAGATTCGTGATTCTAGCTTGTTGCCATCCTCTCATAATTGTTTGATTGTGAGAATTATTTTTATCCATCCAGAGCAATTCAGGAGCCTTTTCAGTTTGTTCATCCGGAGTCCATCAATGCAGGTTTATTCATTCTCAGCTTTCAGCTATGATTCTCCAAATTTTACCGGTGCTTCCTGCAAGTGATCTTTACTCAGCTCGTGATCTCTTCATTCTCATGGATCTAAATACTTTCAAGCATATTCGTTCATTTGTTAATTCTTCCCGGTGTTTCGTTATGTTTTATTCGTTCTTTTTTAATTCTTACGGTGGTTCGTTCAAGAGTTTTCTTCCTTTGTGTATCATATCTATGCATTCGTGCTTTTCAAATTCTACCGGTGGATCATTGAAGACTTTCTCAAGGTTGCGCTATATCTATCTTAATCTTTCTTCGAGGATAAGTAGTATGCCAAATCCATTGCTTGTCAGCAATTAAATTGTTGAAGGATACGCATAACATAGTTCTTATTCTTGTTCCATCCAAGTGATTAATTCCTTCTTCCGAAGGCTTATCAAATTCTCAGTTTCATTGGTTTCATCTTCTCTTTTCCCGGAGTTTCAACCTCTTTCAATTATATCACCACGGAGATCCATCTAATCATTCCAAGGATTCAACTTCTCTTTCCTTTCAATTGGTCATTCTTTTATTACCGGAGTTCTTCATGGAGGCTCTACATGATGGTTCATCAAGGTTGATTCCTTCTCCTAGCGTTCATTGAGATTCTTTTCAAAGGATCTCAAGCTTTCTTCATCTTGTTATCCGGAGTGCAATTCTTTCTTCCGAATCATTAGAGGTGGTATTATGTCATTCTTGATAATTTGAGTTCATGTTTCATGATTCACATGTTATTAAGAATGAGGTATTTTAAATCCACCAATCTCGTCATTGGGGTTACCTTGGGTTATATTTCACCTAAAGCCTTCTCTAAGGTTTGTTTCTATTATGGTGCTTATAAATGATCCAAGTTCTTCATTTATCCTTCCCTGTGCGATATACTTTCTCGCCAATTTGTTCATATCAATCCAATTCTTTTTCCGTGAGTGGCAGGTTGTCACCTCATAATTTGAGATGTATTCCATAAGACCATATCAAGCTTATCCTTTTCGTTGTTGGCTTTTCCAACAACTCCGTTCGACCCTTATCCTAAGGATGCCTTTTCAAGCTCACTTGTGGCAGAAGTTGACATTTTCTTCTCCGTTCTTTTGTTCCGATGATCTACCTTTTATTCCTTCATCCGGAGGCATTGTGATGTTGCTCTCTTCAACCCATCTTCTTGTGTTTTCAGGAGCGTGTTCATTTATGGGTTTATACATTCAACCGGAGTGTTGTGCCCTCTGCTCAAGTTCCTTCATCTTATCAAGTCTTTCATCTCTTTTCAAGCAGAGTGCTACCCGAATCGGTTCTTTCTTATTCCTCTTTCTTAACGGAGTGCTTTCAACTTCGTTTATCCCCGTTGCATTCTTTCTTTCAATTTGCTCAAATTTTTTTCAAGGTTCTTTGGTCTCACTTGTTTGTCAAAGAAGCAACTTAGTTTTACCTCTTCTCTTTCTCTTCCGTTTTTCCCTCCGGTGCCATTCTAGATCTCGGGACGAGATCCTCTCGTAGTGGTGGAGTGTTGTAATGCCCCGAGACCGATGTGCCAGTTGTCGTCCAGTTATTTGCCGTCGTTGCCATGTCATTTGCTTGCGTGTTGCATCTTGTCATGTCATCATGTGCATATCATCATCATCTTTTTCAAAACTTGCATCCGTCCGGGTTCCCCCAGTTCCGTCCGTTGTCCGTTCTGAGCCCAGACACACTTGCACGCGCCCGCGGCATGTCCGAAATATTATTTTATAAGTGGCCGGAAAATGTTCTCGGAATGGGATGAAAGTTGGCATGTGGTGTTGTTATGTTGTTATTAGGTCGCCTGCCAAGTTTCATCGCATTCGGAGTCCGTTTGATAGCCCAACCGTTAAACTATAGCGGCAATAGTAGTCGGTCTAACGTCGGACGTTTTCGGTCTCCGGAAACTGTTGCCGAGTCTCTCTCTCTCTCTTCTCTCCCGCAGCCCTCGGCCTTCTACACAGTCACAATCATCCCACCTAGGCCTACCTATCCCCCCCCTCTCGATCGGATCCATCGGTCGTGATCAGAGGCTCCGAAACCCATCCTAACCCCCCTTGCCTCCGTGGCCTTTTGTCGGAATCCCTCTTTGCACAGTGCATCAAACCCTTCGCAACCATGTCCGAAACTTCCCCGAACCCGAATCCGCACGGTCATGACCAGTGGGTCCGGAACAATCCCGAGTTATCCTAAACATCATCCGTTCTTTGTTTGGACCACCCGAAGCCGTTCGATCAAAATCTAGAGGCTCTAATCCCCTCTCTTTTTAGCCACCTATTATATATAGTGGGCAACCCCTAACAAATCAGACCAAAACCCTAAATTTTAGGGAGATGTCCCATCCATCCTTCTCTGTCGCCGCCACTCTGAATCCACATCGCGATCCATCCCGTATCCTCCCCTGTCCAATGGATCCGCTGGCAGCCCCCCCCCCCACGCTCGATCTCTCCCGCAGCCAGCAGGCGCATGATCCAGGATGGATCAAGGCCACGGTCTCGTCCGCCTATGCCTCCTCTGCTGCCGAGCATGAACTGCCTTCGTCCCCTCGCACCTCGTCCCTGCTTGTCTTCCTCTCGGTTGAATCGAGCAAGAGCTCGCGCCCGAGGCCTCCCGTTCCCGAGCACGCAAGCCACCGGAGAGCTCCGCCCCTGCCGTCTTCTTCTCCTCCACCGAACCTTCCTTCCGCCGAGTGCCACCGGCGACCAAACCAGGCAGTCTAGCCACTCCCCTGACCGTCTCTTTTTCCCTCTATGTCTCTAATCTCTCCGCTCCCTCTCTGTCGCCATGGACAGGGCTTTGACGCTGCCGCTGCCGTGTCTGCCTCCCTCCGCCTCGCCAGGTCTGCAGGAGCCAAGCTCTTCGACGACTTCCTCCAGGTCCGGCCGGACTCCTCCAGCCACGACCTTTCCCGACCCGGATCCCGTGCTAGCGTCGTCCATATGCGCCTCCTCCTCTGCTTCGTCCAGGAGATGAGGGACGCGCCTCGTCTCGCTCCTGCGTGTTGGCCACCATGAGCCGCCGTGTCGCCCCTCCGTGACAAGCTCCGCCTGCCAAGATGCGCTGTCACCTACCGCAGTCCCTCGCCTCGCCGCCCATTTGCCCCACTCGCCGGAGCTCTGCTCCCAGACGTTCTCGCCGCCAAGGCTGTCGCTCTGAACTTGTCGCTGTCGTCTTTCTTCAAAGACGAGCAGAGGAGCTCGCCCGTTCCTGCGCGTGTGTTGACCGCGTCCAACTGCTCGATCTGCCAGTGCCCCGTCTCGATCTCAAGGCCCATTCCCTTCCGAGCCGGCCCCCTCTCCACGTCGCCCACGCCCTTGGCCTCAAGCCAGCCGGCCCTCTTGGGCCTCCTCCACCGACCAGCCCATGAGGCATGGTGAGATGCCCCCAGCTCCTGTTCCTGCTAGGCTAGCCAGTTTCGGCCCATGGCATGTTTTTTTTTTCGTTCTGCGATTTGTCCATTTATCCAGGAAAAACCAGTTTTGCAGTTTAGCCCCTAGAACCATGCATCTAATAACTTCTCACCCATGCATCAGAATTAAATAACTTATATAGGAAACTTGCTTAGAATTTCATCTAGTTTAATAATATGTCACTTTCATCCATGTTTAAAATGCTTAAAATGGTGTTTGGTTAAATTTACTCCTATGCCATGTTAAAATGATTTAATTCATAACTATTCAACCGTAGCTCCAAATCTAACAAACTTTATATGTAAATGGGGTAGAAAAATGCCTAGTTTACTATGGTGGCTTCACTTTGCATGCTTAACAACTCTAAAATATTGTTTAGGGCAGAACAGTACCAAACTTTAAAATATGCATATGAGGAGTTTCCGGAAATTGTTGTTCGTTGCTTCTGGCCTCATTTAACCTTGACTAGATAGGTAGTTTTCATTTGCTTCATCTCTTGCCATGCTAACAACATTTAATCTTGTTGGGTACATAAACGAGATCGAACTAAATAAGTCACGTGGTGTTTCGTCAATATGCAACGGAGTTGCATATTGAGCTCCACTTAATTTGTAGTATTGCTTGTGCATTTTACCATGCCTCATTAAACCGGACATGCATCATACTTGGTTGTGCATCATGCCATGTTCATGTGTGGTTTGTTTACTATGTTCTGTGCTTCTTTCCGGTGTTGCTTCTTCGGGTTGGTTCCGATAACGTCGCGTTTGTGAGGACCCGTTCGACTACATCCGTTTGTCTTCTTCATGGACTCGTTCTTCTTCCTTGCGGGATTTCAGGCAAGATGACCATACCCCCGAAATCACTTATATCTTTGCTTGCTAGTTGCTCGCTCTTTTGCTATGCCTATGATGTGATGCCTACCACTTGCTTATCATGCGACCCATATTGTTGAACCAAGCCTCTAACTCACCTTGTCCTAGCAAACCGTTGATTGGCTATGTTACCGCTTTGCTCAGCCCCTCTTATACCATTGTTAGTTGCAGGTGAAGATTGAAGTTTTGTTCCTTGTTGGAACATGGAGGTGTTGTTCCTTGTTGGAACATGTTTACTTGTTGGGATATCACAATATATCTTATTTAATTAATGCATCTATATACTTGGTAAAGGGTGGAAGGCTCGGCCTTATGCCTGGTGTTTTGTTCCACTCTTGCCGCCCTAGTTTCCGTCATATCAGTGTTATGTTCCCGGATTTTGTGTTCCTTACGCGGTTGGTCTATTATGGGAACCCCTTGACAGTTCGCCTTAAGTAAAACTCCTCCAGCAATGCCCAACCTTGGTTTTACCATTTGCCTCACCTGAAGGAAATATGCCCTAGAGGCAATAATAAAGTTATTATTTATTTCCTTATAATCATGATAAATGTTTATTATTCATGCTAGAATTGTATTAACCGGAAACATAATAATGTGTGAATAAATAGACAAACAAAGTGTCACTAGTATGCCTCTACTTGACTAGCTCGTTAATCAAAGATGGTTATGTTTCCTAACCATGAACAATGAGTTGTTATTTGATTGACGAGGTCACATCATTAGTTGAATGATCTGATTGACATGACCCATTCCATTAGCTTAGCACCCGATCGTTTAGTATGTTGCTATTGCTTTCTTCATGACTTATACATGTTCCTATAACTATGAGATTATGCAACTCTCGTTTACCGGAGGAACCCTTTGGGTACTACCAAACGTCACAACGTAACTGGGTGATTATAAAGGAGTACTACAGGTGTCTCCAATGGTACATGTTGGGTTGGCGTATTTCGAGATTAGGTTTTGTCACTCCGATTGTCGGAGAGGTATCTCTGGGCCCTCTCGGTAATGCACATCACATAAGCCTTGCAAGCATTACAACTAATATGGTAGTTGTGAGATGATGTATTACGGAACGAGTAAAGAGACTTGCCGGTAACGAGATTGAACTAGGTATTGGATACCGACGATCGAATCTCGGGCAAGTAACATACCAATGACAAAGGGAACAACGTATGTTGTTATGCGGTCTGACCGATAAAGATCTTCGTAGAATATGTAGGAGCCAATATGGGCATCCAGGTCCCGCTATTGGTTATTGACCGGAGACGTGTCTCGGTCATGTCTACATTGTTCTCGAACCGTAGGGTCCGCACGCTTAACGTTACGATGACAGTTATTATGAGTTTATGCATTTTGATGTACCGAAGGTTGTTCGGAGTCCCGGATGTGATCACGGACATGACGAGGAGTCTCGAAATGGTCGAGACATAAAGATTGATATATTGGAAGCCTATGTTTGGACATCGGAAGTGTTCCGGGTGAAATCAGGA